>NW_011949863.1:0-467 GCF_000503995.2 Ceratosolen solmsi marchali
GGCTACAAATAGCCTAAAGTACGAATGATTTCAGTAATATACTTTCGAATATTTTATGGTACTAGCATAGGGTTTGTGCGATAAATACTGGCGAGATAAGTACGCAATCCTTCGCAAATTCTTTCGCCATGTAGGGGACAGCGCAGGCTGCAAATAGCATAAAGTACGAGTGATTTTAGACATAAACTTCCGAATATTTTATGGTAATAGCATAGGGTTTGGGCCACAAATACTTGCAACCGAATAACCCGATGCTTCCCAAATTTTTACTCCCTGTTGGGGAAAGTACGGGCTACAAATAGCCTTAAGTGCGATAGATTTTAGGCATAAACTTCCGACTATTTTATGGTAACAGCATAGGGTTTGTTAGATAAATACTGGCGTCCTAAGAACGCAATCCTTCCCAAATTCTTTCCCCATGTATGGGGCAGTGCAGGCTGCAAATAGCTTAAAGTAGGAGTGATTTC
>NW_011948496.1:0-10222 GCF_000503995.2 Ceratosolen solmsi marchali
GATCCTTCCCAAATTTTATGTGCATGTAGGGGACAATACAATCTACAAATAGCCTAAATTACGAGTAATTTCATTTATAATCTTCCGAATGTTTTAAGGCAATTTCATAGGTTTTGGCTCACAAATACTGGCAACCTAATAGCCTGATCATTCCCAAATTGTTTGTACATGTAGGGGACAGTACAGGCTACAAATAGCCCTACAGTACGAGTAATTTCAGTCATAAACTTTCGAATGTTTTAAGGGAATGGCATAGGGTTTACGTGACAAATACTGGCAACCTAATAGCCCGATCCTTCCCAAATTTTATGTGAAAGTGGGGGACAATACAGGCTTCAAATTGTCTAAAGTACGTGTAATTTTAGTCATAAACTTCCGAATTCGTTAAGGTAATGTCATAGGGTTTAGGTGACATATTCTGGCAACCTAATGACCAGATCCATCCTAAATTTTTGTGCATGTATCTGACAATACAAGCTAAAAATAGCCTAAAGTACCAGTAATTTTAGTCATAAACTTTTGAATGTTTTAAGGTAATGTCATAGAGTTTAGGCAACATATACTGGCAAGCTAATAGCCCGATCCTTCCCAAATTGATTGTGCATGGAGGGGACAATACATGCAACAAATAGCCTAAAGTACGATTATTATTAGTCATAAACTTCAAATGTTTTAAGGTAATGGAATAGAGTTTGGGTGATAAATACTGACAACCTAATAGCCGGATCTTTCCCAAATTTTTGGGCATGTAGGGGACGGTACATGCAAAAAATAGGCTAAGGTATGAGTCATTTCAGTCATAAACTTAATGGCATAGGGTTTCGGCGACAAATATTGGCAACCTAATAGCCCGATCCTTCCCAAATTTTATGTGAAAGTGGGGGACAATACAGGCTTCAAATTGTCTAAAGTACGTGTAATTTTAGTCATAAACTTCCGAATTTTTTGTGGTAATGGCATAGGGTTTCGGCGACAAATATTGGCAACCTAATAGCCCGATCCTTCCCAAATTTTATGTGAAAGTGGGGGACAATACAGGCTTCAAATTGTCTAAAGTACGTGTAATTTTAGTCATAAACTTCCGAATTTTTTGTGGTAATGGCATAGGGTTTCGGCGACAAATATTGGCAACCTAATAGCCCGATCCTTCCCAAATTTTATGTGAAAGTGGGGGACAATACAGGCTTCAAATTGTCTAAAGTACGTGTAATTTTAGTCATAAACTTCCGAATGTTTTAAGGTAATGGAATAGCGTTTGGGTGATAAATACTGACAACCTAATAGCCGGATCCTTCCCAAATTTTATGTGCATGTAGGGGACAATACAAGCTACAAATAGCTAAAAGTACGAGTAATTTCAGTTGTAAACTTTCAAATGTTTTAAGGAAATGGCAGAAGGTTTAAGCGACAAATACTGGCTACCTAATAGCCCGATCCTTATCAAATTTATTGTCCATGTAGGGGACAATACAAGCTACAAATAGCTAAAAGTACGAGTAATTTCAGTTGTAAACTTTCAAATGTTTTAAGGAAATGGCAGAAGGTTTAAGCGACAAATACTGGCTACCTAATAGCCCGATCCTTTCCGAATTGATTGTGTACGTAGGGGACAATACATGCTGCGAATAGCCTAAAGTATGTGTCATTTTAGTCATAAACTTCAAATGTTTTAACGTAATGGAATAGGGTTTGGGTGATAAATACTGACAACCTTATAGCCGAATCTTTCCCAAACTTTGTGTCCATATAGGGGACAATACAGGCTACAAATAGCTTAAAGTACGTGTAATTTCAGTCATAAACTTCCGAATTTGTTATGATAATGGCATAGGGTTTAGGTGACATATACTTGCATCTACGAGTAATTTCATTTATAATCTTCCGAATGTTTTAAGGCAATTAATAGCCGGATCCTTCCCAAATTGATTGTGCACGTAGGGGACAATACAATCTACAAATAGCCTAAAGTACGTGTAATTTCAGTCATAAACTTCCGAATTTGTTATGATAATGGCATAGGGTTTAGGTGACATATACTTGCATCTACGAGTAATTTCATTTATAATCTTCCGAATGTTTTAAGGCAATTAATAGCCGGATCCTTCCCAAATTGATTGTGCACGTAGGGGACAATACAATCTACAAATAGCCTAAAGTACGTGTAATTTCAGTCATAAACTTCCGAATTTGTTATGATAATGGCATAGGGTTTAGGTGACATATACTTGCATCTACGAGTAATTTCATTTATAATCTTCCGAATGTTTTAAGGCAATTAATAGCCGGATCCTTCCCAAATTGATTGTGCACGTAGGGGACAATACAATCTACAAATAGCCTAAAGTACGTGTAATTTCAGTCATAAACTTCCGAATTTGTTATGATAATGGCATAGGGTTTAGGTGACATATACTTGCATCTACGAGTAATTTCATTTATAATCTTCCGAATGTTTTAAGGCAATTAATAGCCGGATCCTTCCCAAATTGATTGTGCACGTAGGGGACAATACAATCTACAAATAGCCTAAAGTACGTGTAATTACAATACATGCAACAAATAGCTTCCCAAATTTTATGTGAAAGTGGGGGACAATACAGGCTTCAAATTGCCTAAAGTATGTGTAATTTTTGTCTTAAACTTCGGAATTTTTGATGGTAATGGAATAGGGTTTAGGTGATAAATACTGGCAACTTAATAGCCCGATCCTTCCCAAACTCTGTGTCCATGTAGGGGACTGTACAGGCTACAAGTACCCTAAAGTATGTAATAATTTGAGAGGAATCGGACTATTAGGTCGCCATTATTTGTAGCCCAAATCCTATCTTATTTCTCAAAATTATTTGGAAGTTTATGACTGAAATCACTCGTGCTTTAGCATATTTGACGGCACTGATGTTCTCCACATGTACAAAGAATGTTGGCAGGATCGCACTATTAGATCGCGAGTATTTGTTGCCCTAATCGTACGCTATGACCTTAAATTATTCGGAAGTTTATGTCTGAAATCATTCGTTCTTTAGGATATTTGTAGCCTTTCCTGTACTCCACATGCACAAAAAAATTTGAGCGGAATCGGGCTATTTGGTCGCCAGTATTTGTTGCCCCCAACCTATGGTATTACCTTAAATTATTCGGAAGTTTATAACTGAAATCACTCGTACATTTGGATATTTGTAGCCACTAGAGACCTTTACATGTACAAAAAATTTAGGAAGGATCGAACTATTAGGTCACCATTATTTGTAGCCCAAATCCAATTCTATTACCGTAAAATTATTCGGAAGTTTCTGACTGAAATCACTCATACTTTAGTATATTTGTAGCCACTGCTGTCCTCCACATGCACAAAAAATTTGTGGGGAATCGGGATAATAGGTCGCCAGTATTAGTTGCCCAAATCCTATGCTATTACCTTAAATTATTGGGAAGTATATAACTGAAATCACTCGCACCTTAAGATATTTGTAGCCACTGATGTCCTCTACATGCACAAAAAAATTGGAAGGGATCAGGCTATAAGGTCGCCAGTATTTGTGTCCCAAACCCTATGCTATCACCTTTAAATTTGCGGAAGTTTATGACTGAAATCACTCTTCATTAGGAGGATTTTTAACCATTGATGTCCTCTACATGCACAAAAAATTTGGGAGGGATCAGGCTATAAGGTCGCCAGTATTTGTGGCCCAAACCCTATGCTATTACCTTAAATTATTCGGAAGTTTATAACTGAAATCACTCGTACATTTGGATATTTGTAGCCACTAGAGACCTTTACATGTACAAAAAATTTAGGAAGGATCGAACTATTAGGTCACCATTATTTGTAGCCCAAATCCAATTCTATTACCGTAAAATTATTCGGAAGTTTATGACTGAAATCACTCTTCATTAGGAGGATTTTTAACCATTGATGTCCTCTACATGCACAAAAAATTTGGGAGGGATCAGGCTATAAGGTCGCCAGTATTTGTGTCCCAAACCCTATGCTATCACCTTTAAATTTGCGGAAGTTTATGACTGAAATCACTCATACTTTAGTATATTTGTAGCCATTGATATCCTTTACATGTACAAAGAATTTAGGAGGAATCGGGCTATTAGATCGCCAGTATTAGTTGCCGGAATCCTATGCTATTACCTTAAATTATTCGGAAGTTTATAACTGAAATCACTCGTACATTTGGATATTTGTAGCCACTAGAGACCTTTACATGTACAAAAAATTTAGGAAGGATCGAACTATTAGGTCACCATTATTTGTAGCCCAAATCCAATTCTATTACCGTAAAATTATTCGGAAGTTTAAAATTTGGGAGGGATCGGGCTATAAGGTCGCCAGTATTTGTGGCCCAAACGCTATGCTATCACCTTTAAATTTGCGGAAGTTTATGACTGAAATCACTCTTCATTAGGAGGATTTTTAACCATTGATGTCCTCTACATGCACAAAAAATTTGGGAGGGATCGGGCTATAAGGTCGCCAGTATTTGTGGCCCAAACGCTATGCTATCACCTTTAAATTTGCGGAAATTTATTACTGAAATCACTCGCACTTTAGGATATTTGTAGCCACTGATTTCCTCTACATGTAAAAAAAATTAGGCAAGTATCGGACTATTAGATCGCTAGCATTCGTTGCCCCAATCCTATGCTCTTAGCTTAAATTATTCGGAAGTTTATAACTGAAATCACTCGCACCTTAGGATATTTGTAGCCACTGATGTCCTCCACATGCACAAAATATTTGTGAGGAATCGGGCTAATAGATCACCAGTATTAGTTGCCAAAATCCTATGCTATTACCTTAAACTATTCGGAAGTTAATGACTGAAATCATTCGCACCATAGGATATTTGTAGCCACTAATCTCCTTTACATGTACAAAAAATTTGGAAAGTATCAGACTATTAGATCGCTAGCATTAGTTGCCCCAATCCTATGCTATTACCTTATATTATTCGGAAGTTTATGTCTGAAATCACACTTACCTTAGGATATTTGTAGCCACTGATGTCCTCAACATGCACAAAAAATTCGGGAGAAATCGGGCTATTTGATCGCCAGTATTAGTTGCCGGAATCCTATGCTATTACCTTAAATTATTCGGAAGTTTATAACTGAAATCACTCGTACATTTGGATATTTGTAGCCACTGCAGACCTTTACATGTACAAAAAATTTAGGAAGGATCGAACTATTAGGTCACCATTATTTGTAGCCCAAATCCAATTCTATTACCGTAAAATTATTCGGAAGTTTATGACTGAAATCACTCATACTTTAGTATATTTGTAGCCACTGATGTCATTTACATGTACAAAAAATTTGGGAAGTATCGGACTATTAGATCGCCAGTATTAGTTGCCCCAATCCTATGCTAATACCTTAAATTATTGGGAAGTTTATAACTGAAATCACTCGTACATTTGGATATTTGTAGCCACTGCAGACCTTTACATGTACAAAAAATTTAGGAAGGATCGAACTATTAGGTCACCATTATTTGTAGCCCAAATCCAATTCTATTACCGTAAAATTATTCGGAAGTTTATGACTGAAATCACTCATACTTTAGTATATTTGTAGCCACTGATGTCATTTACATGTACAAAAAATTTGGGAAGTATCGGACTATTAGATCGCCAGTATTAGTTGCCCCAATCCTATGCTAATACCTTAAATTATTGGGAAGTTTATAACTGAAATCACTCGTACATTTGGATATTTGTAGCCACTGCAGACCTTTACATGTACAAAAAATTTAGGAAGGATCGAACTATTAGGTCACCATTATTTGTAGCCCAAATCCAATTCTATTACCGTAAAATTATTCGGAAGTTTATGACTGAAATCACTCATACTTTAGTATATTTGTAGCCACTGATGTCATTTACATGTACAAAAAATTTGGGAAGTATCGGACTATTAGATCGCCAGTATTAGTTGCCCCAATCCTATGCTAATACCTTAAATTATTGGGAAGTTTATAACTGAAATCACTCGTACATTTGGATATTTGTAGCCACTGCAGACCTTTACATGTACAAAAAATTTAGGAAGGATCGAACTATTAGGTCACCATTATTTGTAGCCCAAATCCAATTCTATTACCGTAAAATTATTCGGAAGTTTATGACTGAAATCACTCATACTTTAGTATATTTGTAGCCACTGATGTCATTTACATGTACAAAAAATTTGGGAAGTATCGGACTATTAGATCGCCAGTATTAGTTGCCCCAATCCTATGCTAATACCTTAAATTATTGGGAAGTTTATAACTGAAATCACTCGTACATTTGGATATTTGTAGCCACTGCAGACCTTTACATGTACAAAAAATTTAGGAAGGATCGAACTATTAGGTCACCATTATTTGTAGCCCAAATCCAATTCTATTACCGTAAAATTATTCGGAAGTTTATGACTGAAATCACTCATACTTTAGTATATTTGTAGCCACTGATGTCATTTACATGTACAAAAAATTTGGGAAGTATCGGACTATTAGATCGCCAGTATTAGTTGCCCCAATCCTATGCTAATACCTTAAATTATTGGGAAGTTTATAACTGAAATCACTCGTACATTTGGATATTTGTAGCCACTGCAGACCTTTACATGTACAAAAAATTTAGGAAGGATCGAACTATTAGGTCACCATTATTTGTAGCCCAAATCCAATTCTATTACCGTAAAATTATTCGGAAGTTTATGACTGAAATCACTCATACTTTAGTATATTTGTAGCCACTGATGTCATTTACATGTACAAAAAATTTGGGAAGTATCGGACTATTAGATCGCCAGTATTAGTTGCCCCAATCCTATGCTAATACCTTAAATTATTGGGAAGTTTATAACTGAAATCACTCGTACATTTGGATATTTGTAGCCACTGCAGACCTTTACATGTACAAAAAATTTAGGAAGGATCGAACTATTAGGTCACCATTATTTGTAGCCCAAATCCAATTCTATTACCGTAAAATTATTCGGAAGTTTATGACTGAAATCACTCATACTTTAGTATATTTGTAGCCACTGATGTCATTTACATGTACAAAAAATTTGGGAAGTATCGGACTATTAGATCGCCAGTATTAGTTGCCCCAATCCTATGCTAATACCTTAAATTATTGGGAAGTTTATAACTGAAATCACTCGTACATTTGGATATTTTTGAAAGTTTATGGCTGAAATCAGTCGTACTTGAGGATATTTGTAGCCACTGATGACCTCTACATGCACAAAAAATTTGGGATGGATCGGGCTGTTACGTAGCCAGTATTTGTAGCCCAAATCCTATGCTGTTACGTTTAAATTTCCGGAATTTTATAACTGAAATCACTCGTCATTTAGGGGATTTTTAGTCACTGATATCCTCTACATGCACAAAAAATTTGGGAAGGATCGGGCTATTAGATGGCCAGTATTAGTTGCCGGAATCCTATGCTATTACTTCAAATTATTGGGAAGTTTATGACTGAAATCACTCGTCATTTAGGGGATTTTTAGTCACTGATATCCTCTACATGCACAAAAAATTTGGGAAGGATCGGGCTATTAGATGGCCAGTATTAGTTGCCGGAATCCTATGCTATTACTTCAAATTATTGGGAAGTTTATGACTGAAATCACTCGTCATTTAGGGGATTTTTAGTCACTGATATCCTCTACATGCACAAAAAATTTGGGAAGGATCGGGCTATTAGATGGCCAGTATTAGTTGCCGGAATCCTATGCTATTACTTCAAATTATTGGGAAGTTTATGACTGAAATCACTCGTCATTTAGGGGATTTTTAGTCACTGATATCCTCTACATGCACAAAAAATTTGGGAAGGATCGGGCTATTAGATGGCCAGTATTAGTTGCCGGAATCCTATGCTATTACTTCAAATTATTGGGAAGTTTATGACTGAAATCACTCGTCATTTAGGGGATTTTTAGTCACTGATATCCTCTACATGCACAAAAAATTTGGGAAGGATCGGGCTATTAGATGGCCAGTATTAGTTGCCGGAATCCTATGCTATTACTTCAAATTATTGGGAAGTTTATGACTGAAATCACTCGTCATTTAGGGGATTTTTAGTCACTGATATCCTCTACATGCACAAAAAATTTGGGAAGGATCGGGCTATTAGATGGCCAGTATTAGTTGCCGGAATCCTATGCTATTACTTCAAATTATTGGGAAGTTTATGACTGAAATCACTCGTCATTTAGGGGATTTTTAGTCACTGATATCCTCTACATGCACAAAAAATTTGGGAAGGATCGGGCTATTAGATGGCCAGTATTAGTTGCCGGAATCCTATGCTATTACTTCAAATTATTGGGAAGTTTATAACTAAAATCACTCGTACTTTAGGATATTTGAAGCCACTAATGTCCTCTACATGCACCAAAAATTTGGGAAGGATCGGGCTATTAGATGGCCAGTATTAGTTGCCGGAATCCTATGCTATTACTTCAAATTATTGGGAAGTTTATGACTGAAATCACTCGTCATTTAGGGGATTTTTAGCCACTGATATCCTCTACATGCACCAAAAATTTGGGAAGGATCGGGCTATTAGATGGCCAGTATTAGTTGCCGGAATCCTATGCTATTACTTCAAATTATTGGGAAGTTTATGACTGAAATCACTCGTACTTAAGGAAATTCGCAGCCACTGATGTCCTATACATGTACAAAAAATTTGGGCAGGATCGGGTTACTAGGTCGCCAGTATTTGTTGCCCAATCGTATGCTATTAACTTAAATTATTTGGAAGTTTATGACTGAAATCACTCGTACTTAAGGAAATTCGCAGCCACTGATGTCCTATACATGTACAAAAAATTTGGGCAGGATCGGGTTACTAGGTCGCCAGTATTTGTTGCCCAATCGTATGCTATTAACTTAAATTATTTGGAAGTTTATGACTGAAATCACTCTTATTTTTGGGGATTTTTAGCCACTGATATCATCTGCATGCACAAAAAATTTGGGATGGATCGGGCTATTCGGTAGCCAGTATTTGTCGCCCAAACCCTAGGTTATTAACATAAATTATTTAGAAGTTTATGACAGAAATCACTCGTACTTGAGGATATTTGTAGCCACTGATGTCCTCTACATGCACAAAAAATTTGAGAAGAATCGGACAATTAGCTCGCCAGTATTTGCAGCCCATACCCTATGCTATAACCTTTAAATATTCGGAAGTTTATGACTAAAATCACTCGTCATTTAGGGGATTTTTAGCAACTGATATCCTCCACACGCACAAAAAATTTCGAAGGGATCGGGTTATTAGGTCGCCAGTATTTGTTGCCCAAGTCGTATGCTATTAACTTAAATAATTTGGAAGTTTATGACTGAAATCACTCGTCATTTAGGGGATTTTTAGTCACTGATATCCTCTACATGCACAAAAAATTTGAGAAGAATCGGACTATTAGCTCGCCAGTATTTGCAGCCCATACCCTATGCTATTAACTTAAATAATTCGGAAGTTTATGACTGACATCACTCGTACTCAAGGATATTTGTAGCCGCTGATGTCCTCTACATGCACAAAAAAGTTGAGAAGAATCGGACTATTAGCTCGCCAGTATTTGCAGCCCATACCCTATGCTATAACCTTTAAATATTCGGAAGTTTATGACTAAAATCACTCGTCATTTAGGGGATTTTTAGCCACTGATATCCTCCACATGCACAAAAAATTCGGAAAGGATCGCGCTATGAGATAGCCAGTATTTACAGCCCATACCCTATGCTATAACCTTTAAATATTCGGAAGTTTATGACTGGAATCACTCGTACTTACGGAAATTCGTAGTCACTAATGTCCTCTACCTGCACAAAAAACTTGGAAGGGATCGGGTTATTAGGTCGCCAGTATTTGTTGCCCAAATCGTATGCTATGAACTTTAAATATTCGAACGTTTATGACTGAAATCAGTCGTACTTGCGGATATTTGTAGCTACTAATGTCCTCTACATGCACAAAAAATTTGGGAAGGATCCGGCTATTAGGTAGCCAATATTGTTAGCCCAAACCCTATGCTATTAACTTCAAATATTTGGAAGTATATAGCTGAAATTAGTCCTACTTCAGAATATTTGTAGCCACGGATGTCCTCTACATGCACGAAAAATTTGGGAGGGATCGGGCTATAAGGTCGCCAGTATTTGCAGCCCATACCCTATGGTCTTACCTTT
>NW_011950635.1:0-220 GCF_000503995.2 Ceratosolen solmsi marchali
CGGATTTCGGATGCGGGGGTGTTTATTCCCAACGGCCAACAGGCAGATAAAATCGCCGCCCGCGCAGGAGAAGGAATTGTACCTGTCAGTTCAGGCACAGTGGTGTCAGGAAAGCAGTTTACGATGATGCTCACCATTGAACCGTTATTGAATCACAATGACCTTAGCTTGCGTGATTCCCGCGATATCGAGAGTAATATTCAAGTCCGACTTGAAACGG
>NW_011948511.1:0-4965 GCF_000503995.2 Ceratosolen solmsi marchali
AAATTGGGAGGAATCGGGCTGTTAGATCGCCAGTATTTGTTGCTCAAATCCTATGATATTACCTTAAATTATACGGAAGTTTATGGCGGAAATTACTATTACTTTACGATATTTGTAGCCTGTGCTGTCCTCTATATGGTCAAAAAATTTGGGAAGAATGGGGCTATTAGATCGCCAGTATTTATTGCCCAAATCCTATGTTATTACCTTCAATTATTCGAAAGCGTATGACTGAAATCCCTCGTACTTTAGAATATTTGTAGTTACTGATATCCTCAGCATGTACAAAGAATTTGGGAAGGATCGTCCTATTAGGACGCCAGTATTAGTTGCCCAAACCCTATGCTATTACCTTTAATTATTCGAAAGTTTATGACTGAAATCCCTCGTACTTTAGGATAATTGTAGCCACTGATGTCCTCGGCATGTACAAAGAAGTTGGGACAGATCATCCTATTACGACGCCAGTATTTCTTACCCAAATCCTATGCTATTACCTTAAATTATACGGAAGTTTATGACTGAAATCACTCGTTCTTTAGGATATTTGTAGCCACTAAGGTCCTCTACATGTACAAAGAATTTAGGAAGCATAGACCGATTAGGACGACAGAATTACTTGCGCAAACATTATGCTATTACCTTCAATTATTCGAAATGTTTATGGCGGAAATCACTCGTACTTTTGGATATTTGTAGCCACTGATGTCCTCTACATGTACAAAGAATTTGGGAAGGATCGTCCTATTAGGAGGCCAGTATTAGTTGCGCAAACCCTATGCTATTACCTTAAATTATTCGGAAGTTTATGACTGAAATCACACGTACTTTAGTATATTTGTCGCCACTAAGGTCCTCTACACGTACAAAGATTTAGGAAGGATCGTCCTATTAGGAGGCCAGTATTAGTTGCGCAAACCCTATGCTATTACCTTAAATTATTCGGAAGTTTATGACTGAAATCACACGTACTTTAGTATATTTGTCGCCACTAAGGTCCTCTACACGTACAAAGATTTAGGAAGGATCGTCCTATTAGGAGGCCAGTATTAGTTGCGCAAACCCTATGCTATTACCTTAAATTATTCGGAAGTTTATGACTGAAATCACACGTACTTTAGTATATTTGTCGCCACTAAGGTCCTCTACACGTACAAAGATTTAGGAAGGATCGTCCTATTAGGAGGCCAGTATTAGTTGCGCAAACCCTATGCTATTACCTTAAATTATTCGGAAGTTTATGACTGAAATCACACGTACTTTAGTATATTTGTCGCCACTAAGGTCCTCTACACGTACAAAGATTTAGGAAGGATCGTCCTATTAGGAGGCCAGTATTAGTTGCGCAAACCCTATGCTATTACCTTAAATTATTCGGAAGTTTATGACTGAAATCACACGTACTTTAGTATATTTGTCGCCACTAAGGTCCTCTACACGTACAAAGATTTAGGAAGGATCGTCCTATTAGGAGGCCAGTATTAGTTGCGCAAACCCTATGCTATTACCTTAAATTATTCGGAAGTTTATGACTGAAATCACACGTACTTTAGTATATTTGTCGCCACTAAGGTCCTCTACACGTACAAAGATTTAGGAAGGATCGTCCTATTAGGAGGCCAGTATTAGTTGCGCAAACCCTATGCTATTACCTTAAATTATTCGGAAGTTTATGACTGAAATCACACGTACTTTAGTATATTTGTCGCCACTAAGGTCCTCTACACGTACAAAGATTTAGGAAGGATCGTCCTATTAGGAGGCCAGTATTAGTTGCGCAAACCCTATGCTATTACCTTAAATTATTCGGAAGTTTATGACTGAAATCACACGTACTTTAGTATATTTGTCGCCACTAAGGTCCTCTACACGTACAAAGATTTAGGAAGGATCGTCCTATTAGGAGGCCAGTATTAGTTGCGCAAACCCTATGCTATTACCTTAAATTATTCGGAAGTTTATGACTGAAATCACACGTACTTTAGTATATTTGTCGCCACTAAGGTCCTCTACACGTACAAAGATTTAGGAAGGATCGTCCTATTAGGAGGCCAGTATTAGTTGCGCAAACCCTATGCTATTACCTTAAATTATTCGGAAGTTTATGACTGAAATCACACGTACTTTAGTATATTTGTCGCCACTAAGGTCCTCTACACGTACAAAGATTTAGGAAGGATCGTCCTATTAGGAGGCCAGTATTAGTTGCGCAAACCCTATGCTATTACCTTAAATTATTCGGAAGTTTATGACTGAAATCACACGTACTTTAGTATATTTGTCGCCACTAAGGTCCTCTACACGTACAAAGATTTAGGAAGGATCGTCCTATTAGGAGGCCAGTATTAGTTGCGCAAACCCTATGCTATTACCTTAAATTATTCGGAAGTTTATGACTGAAATCACACGTACTTTAGTATATTTGTCGCCACTAAGGTCCTCTACACGTACAAAGATTTAGGAAGGATCGTCCTATTAGGAGGCCAGTATTAGTTGCGCAAACCCTATGCTATTACCTTAAATTATTCGGAAGTTTATGACTGAAATCACACGTACTTTAGTATATTTGTCGCCACTAAGGTCCTCTACACGTACAAAGATTTAGGAAGGATCGTCCTATTAGGAGGCCAGTATTAGTTGCGCAAACCCTATGCTATTACCTTAAATTATTCGGAAGTTTATGACTGAAATCACACGTACTTTAGTATATTTGTCGCCACTAAGGTCCTCTACACGTACAAAGATTTAGGAAGGATCGTCCTATTAGGAGGCCAGTATTAGTTGCGCAAACCCTATGCTATTACCTTAAATTATTCGGAAGTTTATGACTGAAATCACACGTACTTTAGTATATTTGTAGTCACTCAGGTCCTCTACATGAACAAAGAATTTGGGAAGGATCGTCCTATTAGGACGCCAGTATTAGTTGCCCAAACCCTATGCTATTACCTTCAATTATTCGAAGTTTATAGCAAAAATGACTCGTACTATAGGATATTTCTACCCACTGATGTCCTCCACACGCACAAAAAATTTGGGAGGAATGGGGCTATTAGATCGCCAGTATTTGTTGCCCAAATCCTATGTTATTACCTTCAATTATTCGAAAGTTTGTGACTGAAATCACTCGTACTTTAGGACATTTGTAGCTACAGATGTCCTCTACATGTCCAAACAATTTGGAATGATCGGGCTATTAGACCGCCAGTATTTATTGCCCAAATCCTATGTTATTACCTTCAATTATTCGAAAGTTTGTGACTGAAATCACTCGTACTTTAGGACATTTGTAGCTACAGATGTCCTCTACATGTCCAAACAATTTGGAATGATCGGGCTATTAGACCGCCAGTATTTATTGCCCAAATCCTATGTTATTACCTTCAATTATTCGAAAGTTTGTGACTGAAATCACTCGTACTTTAGGACATTTGTAGCTACAGATGTCCTCTACATGTCCAAACAATTTGGAATGATCGGGCTATTAGACCGCCAGTATTTATTGCCCAAATCCTATGTTATTACCTTCAATTATTCGAAAGTTTGTGACTGAAATCACTCGTACTTTAGGACATTTGTAGCTACAGATGTCCTCTACATGTCCAAACAATTTGGAATGATCGGGCTATTAGACCGCCAGTATTTATTGCCCAAATCCTATGTTATTACCTTCAATTATTCGAAAGTTTGTGACTGAAATCACTCGTACTTTAGGACATTTGTAGCTACAGATGTCCTCTACATGTCCAAACAATTTGGAATGATCGGGCTATTAGACCGCCAGTATTTATTGCCCAAATCCTATGTTATTACCTTCAATTATTCGAAAGTTTGTGACTGAAATCACTCGTACTTTAGGACATTTGTAGCTACAGATGTCCTCTACATGTCCAAACAATTTGGAATGATCGGGCTATTAGACCGCCAGTATTTATTGCCCAAATCCTATGTTATTACCTTCAATTATTCGAAAGTTTGTGACTGAAATCACTCGTACTTTAGGACATTTGTAGCTACAGATGTCCTCTACATGTCCAAACAATTTGGAATGATCGGGCTATTAGACCGCCAGTATTTATTGCCCAAATCCTATGTTATTACCTTCAATTATTCGAAAGTTTGTGACTGAAATCACTCGTACTTTAGGACATTTGTAGCTACAGATGTCCTCTACATGTCCAAACAATTTGGAATGATCGGGCTATTAGACCGCCAGTATTTATTGCCCAAATCCTATGTTATTACCTTCAATTATTCGAAAGTTTGTGACTGAAATCACTCGTACTTTAGGACATTTGTAGCTACAGATGTCCTCTACATGTCCAAACAATTTGGAATGATCGGGCTATTAGACCGCCAGTATTTATTGCCCAAATCCTATGTTATTACCTTCAATTATTCGGAAGCGTATGACTGAAATCCCTCGTACTTTAGAATATTTGTTGTTACTGATGTCCTCAGCATGTACAAAGAATTTGGGAAGGATCGACCTATTACGACGCCAGTATCTTTGCCCAAATCCTATGATATTACCTTAAATTATTCGGAGGTTTATAACTGAAATCACTCGTACTTTAGGACATTTGTAGCTACAGATGTCCTCTACATGTCCAAACAATTTGGAATGATCGGGCTATTAGACCGCCAGTATTTATTGCCCAAATCCTATGTTATTACCTTCAATTATTCGGAAGCGTATGACTGAAATCCCTCGTACTTTAGAATATTTGTTGTTACTGATGTCCTCAGCATGTACAAAGAATTTGGGAAGGATCGACCTATTACGACGCCAGTATCTTTGCCCAAATCCTATGATATTACCTTAAATGTTTATGGGGAAATTACTCGTACTTAAGGATATTTGTAGCCTCTGCTGTCCTCTATATGGTCAAAAAATTTGCGAGGAATGGCGCTATCAGATCGCCAGTATTTGATGCCTAAATCCTATGCTATTACCTTCAATTA
>NW_011948511.1:5132-5709 GCF_000503995.2 Ceratosolen solmsi marchali
TTTAGGAAGGATCGAACTATTAGGACGCCAGTATTTGTTGCCCAAACCCTATGCTATTACCTTCAATTATACGAAACTTTATAGCGAAAATTACTCGTACTTTAGGATATTTGTCGCCACTAAGGTCCTCTACACGAACAAAGATATAGGAAGGATCGGACTATTAGGACGCCAGTATTTGTTGCCCAAACCCGACGCTATTACCTTCAATTATTCGAAAGTTTGTGACTGAAATCACTCGTACTTTAGGACATTTGTAGCTACCACTGATGTCCTCTATATGCACAAAGAATTTGCGAAGGTTCGTCCTATTAGGACGCCAGTATTAGTTGCCCAAACCCTATGCTATTACCTTCAATTATACGAAACTTTATAGCGAAAATTACTCGTACTTTAGGATATTTGTCGCCACTAAGGTCCTCTACACGAACAAAGATATAGGAAGGATCGGACTATTAGGACGCCAGTATTTGTTGCCCAACCCCGACGCTATTACCTTCAATTATTCGAAAGTTTGTGACTGAAATCTCTAGAACTTTAGGATATTTGTAGCAAGTGATGTCCTCTATATGTACAA
>NW_011948850.1:0-1279 GCF_000503995.2 Ceratosolen solmsi marchali
ATAAACTTTCAAATAATTGAAGGTAATAGCATAAGATTTGGCCAACAAATATTGGCGATCTAATAAGACGATCCTTCCCAAATTCTTTGTACATGTAGAGGACATTAGTGGCTACAAATATCCTAAAGTACGAGTCATTTAAATCCTAAACTTCCGATTAATTTCAGGTAATAGCATAGGGTATGGGCTACAAATACTGGTGACCTAATATCCCAATTCTTCCTAAATTTGTTGTGCATATGGAGGACATCAGTGGCTACGAATATCCTAAAGTACGAGTCATTTAAATCCTAAACTTCCGATTAATTTCAGGTAATAGCATAGGGTATGGGCTACAAATACTGGTGACCTAATATCCCAATTCTTCCTAAATTTGTTGTGCATATGGAGGACATCAGTGGCTACGAATATCCTAAAGTACGAGTCATTTAAATCCTAAACTTCCGATTAATTTCAGGTAATAGCATAGGGTATGGGCTACAAATACTGGTGACCTAATATCCCAATTCTTCCTAAATTTGTTGTGCATATGGAGGACATCAGTGGCTACAAATATCCTAAAGTACGAGTCATTTAAATCCTAAACTTCCGATTAATTTCAGGTAATAGAATAGGATTTGGGCAACTAATACTGGCGTCCTAACAGGACGAAGCCTTCCCAAATTCATTGTACATGTAGAGGACATCAGTGGCTACAAATATCCTAAAGTCAGTCATAAACTTTCGCATAATTGAAGGTAATAGCATAGGGTTTGGGCAAGTAATAACAGCGTCGTAATAGGACGATCCTTCCCAAGTTCTTTCTAGATGTAATGGACCTTAGTGGCTACAAATATCCTAAAGTACGTCGGATTTCAGTCATAAACTTTCGCATAATTGAAGGTAATAGCATAGGGTTTGGGCAAGTAATAACAGCGTCGTAATAGGACGATCCTTCCCAAGTTCTTTCTAGATGTAATGGACCTTAGTGGCTACAAATATCCTAAAGTACGTCGGATTTCAGTCATAAACTTTCGCATAATTGAAGGTAATAGCATAGGGTTTGGGCAAGTAATAACAGCGTCGTAATAGGACGATCCTTCCCAAGTTCTTTCTAGATGTAATGGACCTTAGTGGCTACAAATATCCTAAAGTACGAGTAATTTCAGTCATAAACTTTCGAATAAGTTAACGTAATAGCATAGGGTTTGGGCAACTAATACTGGCGTCCTAATAGTCCGATCCTTCACAAATAGCCCGATCATTCCCAAATTTTTTGTAAATGTAGAGGACATCAGTA
>NW_011949967.1:0-399 GCF_000503995.2 Ceratosolen solmsi marchali
CTCGTTCTTTAGGATATTTATAGCCACTAATGTCCTCTAAAAGAACAAGGAATTTGGGAGGAATCGGGCAATTAGAACGCCAGTATTTGATGCCCAAATCCTATGCCATTAACTTTAATTATTCGGAAGTTTATGACTGAAATTACTCGTACTTTCGGATATTTGTAGCCACTGATGTCCTCTACATGTACAAAGAATTTGGGAGGAATCGGGCAATTAGAACGCCAGTATTTGATGCCCAAATCCTATGCCATTAACTTTAATTATTCGGAAGTTTATGACTGAAATTACTCGTACTTTCGGATATTTGTAGCCACTAATGTCTTCTACATGTACAAAAAATTTGGATAGTTTTTGGGATTGAAGCAGTCCCATAAATTTCAAACAAAAGAAAGGTCA
>NW_011948439.1:0-315554 GCF_000503995.2 Ceratosolen solmsi marchali
TAACCCCAATAACCCCAATAACCCCAATAACCCCAATAACCACCAACAAGCGGCACCAAATCATAACTCATAACTCTCCTACTTAGCATTCCGCTTAAAACTACTGTAATCCGTAACACTATGAATAATCT
The DNA here is from genome assembly GCF_000503995.2 of Ceratosolen solmsi marchali. Classification (NCBI taxonomy): domain Eukaryota; kingdom Metazoa; phylum Arthropoda; class Insecta; order Hymenoptera; family Agaonidae; genus Ceratosolen; species Ceratosolen solmsi. The sequence continues at coordinate 132 of NW_011948439.1, forward strand.
TTTTTCCATTCGATATCTCTTGTATTGGTGTTTGTGTGTGTGTGTACTAATCCGCCCGCACATTGCGCGTTAGAGCGTGCGCTAGTGCGTGCGTACGTGCTATCGGGCGCTTGCGCATTAGAGTGTGAGCTGATTTGTGCGTGCGTGCTTTCCCCTGCTTACGCGGTAGAATGTAACTGATGCGTAACTGCGTGCGTTTGGGCGGATGGGTTTATTTAAGTGAGGGTACTGACAACTTCAATGTATTAAGGAATAAGTTCATCATTTTGATGGTAAAGTGGCTCAATTTTATTATGGAGCCAAAAACAATTTTCCCAATAAAAATTATTGTCATTGAAAATGAAATTTTCATATAAAATGCTGTTTTATATAAATCGATTCCATAGCGTATTCTGTCATTCAATGACATAGACTCATTAACTCGATAAATATTATGTTATTAATATTTTTATCATATATTGCTTTTATGTTGTTTATTATTCGGATTGGTGCGTGTGCGTGGGTATACATGCGCCCGCGCTTCCGTGATAGGATATGAGTTAGTGCGTTCGTGCGTGATTTCCGGCGCTTGCGCGAAAGAGCGTGTTTAGGTGCGTACGTGCATGGTTTCCGGCGCTTGCACGGTAAAGTGTGAGATGATGCGTACTTGCGTACGTTGGGGCGGATGAGTTTATTTAAGTGAGCCTATCGAGAGCCTCAATGTATTATGGGATACGTTCATCGTTTTTATGGTAAAGTGGCTGAATTTTATTATGGAGCTCCAAAATAATTTTCCCAAATTGAAATTATGGCCAAGGAAAACGAAATTTTCATAAAAAAAGTTGGATTATATAAATCGATTCCATAGCGTATTCACGCATATATATACATAAAACCATTAACTCGTTAAATATTATGTTTTTAATTTTTTTTTCATACATTGTTTTTCGATGTTCTATAATCGCGTTAGAGGGTGAGTTATTGCGTACGTGCGTGGTTTCCGGCGCCTGCGCGTTAGTGAGTAACCGGGTGGGTACGTACGTGCTTTCCGGTGCTTGGGCGATAGAGTGTGAGTTGTTGCGTACATGCGTGGTTTCCGGCGCTTGCGCGATAGAATTTTAGTAGGTGCGTACGTGCGTGGTTTCCGGCGCTTGCGCGATAGAGTGTGAGTTGATGCGTGCGTTGGGGCGGATGAGTTTATTTATGTGAGCCTACTGAGAGCCTCAATGTATTAAAGGATAAGTTCATCATTTTTATGGCGAAGTGGCTCAATTGCATTATGAAGTCCAAAAACAGTTTTTCCCAGTAGAAATTATTGTCAATGAAACTGCAATTTTCATATAAATAGTTTTTTTTATATAAATCAATTCCATGGCGTATTCACTGATATATATACAGAGACTCATTAACTCTATAAATAATATGTTTTTAATATTTTTTTCATACATTGTTTTTCGATTCTATATCATTTGGATTGGTGCTTTTGCGTGCGTATGTATATGCCCGCGCTTGCGCGTTAGAGTGTGTGTTGTTACGTACGTACGTGATTTCCGGCTATTGCGCGTGAGAGTATGAGCTGATGCGTACTTGCGTGCGTTGGGACGGATGAGTTTATTTAAGTGAGCCGATTGAGAGCCTCAATGTATTAGGGAATAAGTTCATCGCTTTTATGGTAACGTTGCTCAAATTCATCATAAATCCAAAAAACAGATGCCCCACTACAAATTATGGTAAATAAAAATCAAATTTACATATAAAATGTTGTTTTATATAAATCTATTTCATAGCGTATTGACTCATATTAATACATTAACTCTATAAATGAGTGCGTGCGCGCTTTCCGGCGCTTATGCGATAGAATGTGAGACGATTCGTGCGTGAGTAAATTCCTGTGCTTGCGCGTTTGTGAGTGTCCGCGAGGGAGCGTGCGTGGTTTCCGGTGCTTACGCATTAGTGACAGACGGGGTGAGTGCTTCTGTGCTTTCCGTCGCATGCACGCTAGAGTGTAAGCTGATTCGGGCGTTCGTGATTTCCGGCTCTTGCGCTTTAGAGTGACAGCCGTATCGTGCGTGGGTGGCTTCCTGCGCTTTCGCTTTAGAGTGCGAGCTGATTCGTGCGTGCGTGATTTCCGGTGCTTGCCCGTTAGAGTGCGATATGATTCGTGCGTGCGTGCTTTCCCGTCATTGCGCGTTTCATATGATATCGATGAAAGACCAGCGATCGCGATACCTATGTCAGAACCTATACCAAACGAATATTATATTTGAATGAATGGAAAGGTTAATTATTAATCATTAGCAGAATTGAATTCGTAGTGTTTAAAATGTAAATCATAATAAAATAATCGCAATACTACTCATCTTCCGTTCTAATAAAGTCTTTCGAGATAGTGCGTAAATAATGCAGATTCCACATATTTTTGAATGCGTCTAACTGAAACTATTTAAATTACTTATAATTAACGTTATAAATGATTTGTAATAAAGTACGTATGATTGGTCATAAATATATTAAGAGAATGCATGGTAATTGAATGCCATGAGTAAATATCTTAAAAAACTGTATTAAAACATATTTATAAATATAGCTTAGAAAGACTTCAGCGGATAACGTGATTAGATGATCTAATAGGACTTCTCTAATTTATCTATCATACTTAGCCTTTTTTTCTGACTTTATAATATAATAGTATTGGTAATAAGTAGTTATAATAATAGTATATTTTATATATTATATATTATATAATATATAATAATAATAATAATGGTAATAAGTAATAAGTAATAGTATTAGTAATAAGTATTAATGGATGGAGTTTCGTAACTATTCAATAATAATGTCTTGATAATACGATAAAGTAGACGATGAAATTTTTTTATTTTTTTTTATTTTCAGTCTGTAAAATTGTAACAATATATTTAAAAATGATCGTATTCAAATAATTTTTTCTTTATAATTTTTTATTACATTTTTACTTTTTTTAGCAACATTAATTACTAATTATTTCTTTGCATATTTACAAGTACAAACAATCGATACAATCAAAAAGTAAAAAACTATATCTTTACAATTTTTACGAATATTTAAGTAAAATTTTAATGAATTAAATAAGTATAGCAATAAATAAATTTTTAAATATTACCTATTTATTTATTTATTATTATTACTAGTAATAATACAATCGTATGTTTAAAAAAAATTTAATAAAAAGTATTGTTAAAATTAATTGAACTATTTGAAAACCAATACTAATTTTTGGTTTTCCTTTTTTTAATTACAGTATTATGGATCATCGGTATAAATAACATAAGAACAATCCTTAAAATATATTGCATTGGAAATAGCCGACCAGTATATCTTGTAAAGATTTAAAAAGAACATATTGTTTTTAATAAAAATCAATCTTAGTTTATTTCAGCTGGAATCTATTTCTACACTACCTAATTAATTCGAAATACACGGCAAAATTCGCATGAATAGAGTAAAAGCACCGTCGATAACATTTTACCTACTCCTATCTTCTCACCATCTCCTTCTCTCTCTCTCTCTCTCTCTCTCTCTCTCTCTTTCTCTTTTCATTCTTTGTCTTGTCAACGAAATTTTTTATTTTATACAACGGCACCTTATGAAATTAGGAAATGAGTGTTCTTAAATTATGTGCTAATTTTTTTAAATTTATTAAAACAGGTGTATCGATCTCTTAAGTAAAGAAAAAGATCGCCGCAATAATATAAACGTTTTTATTACTTTAATAGATTTAAAATAATTACATATTAGTTAATGCTCATTGAATGATTCTAAAATATTTATAAATGTTCTTAAGTTTATATAATCGCTCGTAGCAAATGAAACTTATTTTATAATACAAATTTTTTATGATTGTTTAAATGATAATTTCAAATTATTTTAATTATAAAAATTGGAAATTCAACTATACTCTTTTCTTCGTTTTTAATAGAATAACAAATAATAAATTGAAGCTCTTTTCTTACAAAATGAATTCCTTTTTTTTATTTATTTATAGCTGATTTCATGTAAAATAAAAAAAAAGTTTTATTTTCCGTTACTGTACTTTGAGGGTTACATAAAAGTCTATTGGTTAAATCATTTGATATGAATAAAATTAGGATAATTCGATAAATATAATTTTGTTACATAAATCTCATCGCACTTATAATATGCTGATTATAAACAAAAATTGATAAATTGTATTAATTTGTGATGCATGAAAATATGTTTAACATTAATAAACATCATTCATGAATAATTATTTTGACATCGAAACGTGGAAAATACAGCGAATTAATTATTTATAAAGATGTGATAAAAAATATGTTTTAAAATTAATCTTTAAACATTTAGATAATTGAAGAGAACTTAATATAAGACAAAATGTTTCTCATAAAATAGTGGTTTTATTTTTAATTAATCTATTTTAAGTTTTATTCGATTCTTTCGTCTTAATCTTCCATATCGCGAAATAAAAAAAAAGAAAGTTATTATTTGTATCTGTATAAATAATCTATTTCGTTGATTTATTGATGATACTATAGGATAAATAGACAACAACATGTAATTATATTTTGTTAGTTTAGCTATTAAAGGTATAATATTTTAGAGTACAAATGTAGGTGAAATTATATTGATAAAAATGAATTTTTTTTTATCGAAGTTCTAAAAAATTATTTAAAAAAATATATAATCCCGTTCAGTTTTATTTACTTTGCATTTTATCAATTATGTATACAAATATATTTTTAAAATCAATTTTAAAACCATAAAAATATGTTTAATAGATATAACTTAAGATATAACCTCGATTAACTTTAATATTTATACGGCATTATTTTCAAGTGCATAATTATTAGTAAATTATTTATTTAATAATGAACAGAGCAAATTGCTTTGGAATGAGAAAATGTATTGCACTGAATGTTATATTACTCAGCACCAATTTGAAGTACGTCAAAACAGACAGCGCAGACTCGTACTGGTTTGTTCAGTCCAAATTTAAGTATTGGAACATCTTGTCCGGAACATTTACTGCACAAAACTCTTCCACAATGTCGGCTAGTTGTGAAAGATTTTATCAATCATTTTTAAATAGTGTTTAAAACTTTTTTATTATTATTAAATTTCAGAAATGAAAAAACCTTACCAATGATGTTTTCGTATCGTTAGTGAAAATTTGGTACCGCATTCTAAACAAAGATCTTTGTCCGCCCAAGGAGCTTCTTGCGTTAATGATTCTAATAATCTATAAAGTAATTGTTTTGTTGCAACTTGATAATTGAAAATTGTTATCCCATCTTTGTTCATTGATCCTAAACAGGCACCAGATTTGACAAAAGTTCGACACAAGTTGCCGTTACCTTTCATATAAGCAATTAGAAGAGGAGTATTGCCATCGAGATCTAAATTTAAGATTATATTAATATAAAATTTATATTTATATTATAAATATAATTAATTTATATGCTATTAAAGATTAAAATTGAGAAATAATTAAATTTTATTGTTCTCAATGTTAGTATTCTCTGTTGTTATTTCATGTCATTTTAATATGAAAAAAAATATTTTTAATATCGGTATTATTTGAGTTCACTTTAATTTAAATAATTGATACTTTAAAATTGATACCCTTTATCTATAAATACACGGGTGTATTCCAAAAATCAATGTATCCTGATTTACCTGCTATATTGAGCGGATATTGCGACATGCAATCGAAAAAGAGCTCACAAATAGTGGCGGCGTTATCACGGCCGTACCTCGCGAGCTCATGCAATGGATTGCGTCCCTTTAGGTTCACTGCTTCGGCATCTAATGTGCATTCGGTCAACAATGTTCGGACTACTGTCACGTGTCCCTCTCTAACTGCTACATGTAGTGCGTTATCGCCATCCGCGTTCACCGCATCGAAATTTATAGAGTTCTATATCGATAAGATTGCTTATTAATAATAGATGCAACTGATACCGTTTAATCTTAAAGGGAAAGATTTGATTGAATCTTACTTGCGGATTGCAACATGAATTTTTTTTATTTTTATGTTTTTTATTATTATTTTATTTTTAATTTTCAAAACGATTCCTTAAGTATCTTTTTTTTTTTAAACATAATGTAACGAAGTTTTACATAGTTGTATTGGATTTAGTCGTAAAGAAAGAGAATGAGGTATATTTGAAAGTATTTACCAATCGTATACATTTATTAACAAGATGTTATTAATTGCCCATTATGCGAATATTCTTATGAAATCAAACCATACAGCTACATACAGCTACACGGTCTTTATTTGAAAAATTACAATTAATATGTAACTAGTAAAAAATAAACTCGCTTTACTATACCGAAAATTTTAAACATAACTTTGAAAACTTCTATTCCCGTGCTTAAAAATACACGGATTTTATGCTCGTTAAATTATTCATTCTTTTGATTTACCGTTAGGAATTAAACATGAATATTTTATGCTATAAATTAACAAACCTGGAGGAGAGCAGATACAACGAAGGCATGCCCTGCCTTCGCTGCCGAGTGTAGTGCTGTATTCCTATGGGCGTCGGTGTCATTGACTCGAGCTTCGGCTAGTATTAAGCTACGCACTAGTAATTCATTACCAGACATCGCAGCCAAATGTAATGGTGGCGTTTGTGTCACGTCTTGCACCCTCGAATTCACGTCAACCTATAACGATCGTGTGACGTTTAAAATATTTTATAAAAATCAACATTGCTTGACTGATTTTTTTATTTTATCGCGATAAACTCATTACTAAAATTTTTACAGTGACAAATATATCTTCAAATCCTGATAATAAATAGTCCTTTTGATGTATTTCCTAAATATTTCAAATTTATTCATAAACAAAGTTAAGCATTTAAAAAGTAATTACGACGTTTTTATTTAATGTACATTGCTTGGTAAGAATCGAATGGTTTGTCGAAGTTCACCTGTATCGACAGCAAAAACAATATACTCTCCATATCGTTCTTCTGTATGGCAGTGTGCAAAAAGTTCCGACCCTTATTATCAAACTGTTCTGCGGCTGAGGGTAACCGATCCAAAATGGCTTGAGCGGCCTTGTTGTTTCTCATAACCAGAGCTGTTGCGAAAGGACTCTGGCCTTTTTTGTCCCTTAGTGATAAATTGATATTCGGATGGCAAAGTAACAACGATATTATTTGCGCATGTTGATTTTGTATGGCGATATGTACAGGTGTCTTGCCTTCTGCATCTCTCACGTTAATATTAGCTCCGTGTTCAATCAACGTTTGCACTACCTATGCGAAATGACAAAATTGAGAGTTATTCTCGATGAGTAACAAAAGTGTTTTTTACATTTTTCTTAGTGAATAGATGACTTTGTAATTTATACGTATTTTCTTTCACGAATGGTTTATCAATTCTTATCGTAGATTGGTTATAATTTCTATAAGCCAAAAACATCACATAAAGAAAGGATAATAAATACAATGGATAGAAATATATAAGATGCATGGTAATATATTTAATATAGTTAAAATAATATTGGAAACTGAAAGAATGTTTATCATACGTTGTACAAAAATTTTATTACTGATATTAATACATTCGTAACAAATCTTTTCTCATAGTAAAGAATTTTTTTTTTATTTTTTTTCATAAACTATTAGAAAAACTGTTCAAATTTATGGTGAATTAATTATTTTAATTGAAAATTCAAATAATGAAAAGAAGGATTGTTTTTTGAAAATCCCTCCCAGAGTCGATAATTTACACGATTATTAGACAAATAACGTACACATAAACGTTCTCAAAACTATAAAATAAGAAAGCAACGTTCCATGCTTACCTGTTCGAGGCCCCACTGACAACACAGGTGCAAAGGCGTGCACTCGTCTCTGGCTTCATCGCCACCAGTACCATTTGGTCCAAACCTTCTTGGTGAATTGAGATCGCATCCACTACGCACAAGAAACTTCGCTATGTCCTCCCGATTCTCGTCTATGGCCTTATGCAGAAGAGTCTGCTGGCAGCCGTCGGGCCCCACCGTCCAGCAGTCAGGGTCCGCACCATGGGCTACAAGACTCGACGCCACGTCTTCTTGTTCGGACTCAAGGGCATCCCAAAGTGGGTAGCCTACCGTTGTATCAACACCCCGACGGCACAAAGCCTCTACGACATCCCCGAGATGACAGTGTACACTTAGCTGTAGCGCCGAATCACCCGACAGTGTCCTGTTTTGATATTTGAAACATTAAGCAAAACTTTATGATAATTAAAGGATAGTACCACCGTCTTTATTACTCTTTAATATTATTCTTTAAACAATTTCCCGGGCCTTTTTTCCTAATGCCTTATTTGAAAATTAATACACACTACTTATTTAAGTGTAAATTTAATCTTATTTAATGCAAGAATAAGATTAATTTTATATTTTATATCAATAGTATTGTAAGCAACTGACGAAAACGTATTTTACGAAAATGTGTAATATGAAAAATTAAGAGCTTCAATATCAGACTCTTACAGTAATTTATTGCAAAAATAAAATTTAATTTATTTCTAAATTTATAATATTTTGAAGAATAAGATGAAATAAAATACTTTATAATTAAAACAAATTAAGTTGTCTCTATATTATCTTTTTATTATTATTATTATTATTATTATTATTATTATTATTATTATTATTATTATTATTATATATGGATAAGAAACTATTTATTATTATTCAACAAATACAATTTTATGAAGTCAATTTTTAGAAATTTAAGTTGAGAATTAATTTTTCTATAAGTAGAAACAATATGATTTATAAATAAGGTGTTTATGAAATTATTCGTAAAAAAATATTGTATATAAATTAATAATAATGTAAACGCAGTTAGATACCTAGCATTCATATCTGCTCCATGTTCAAGAAGAAAGATCGCGCTCGCTGAATCTTCCTTGAGAATTGCTTGATGAAGCGCCGTGTGCCCTGCTTCGTTTCTCTGTTCAAGATCAGCACCGGCTTTGACGAGGGCCGCCGGTATTTCACGTTCGCTTCGAGCCACAGCAAGTGCAAGGTTCAGGGGACTTTCAGCGGCTCGGTTTTTCGCGGTAAGGAACTCGCGACGTTCTTCCGCAGTGGGAACTGCTTCGAGAAGAGCATGCACTACCTCTAATCGACTATGACTGACGGCCATATGTAGAGCTGTATTGCCGTCGAGACTACGTCCACCTAAGAGGCAAGGAGAACGCACAAGTAGTCGCTGAGCAAGGCGAGCAAGGCCGGCACGCGCTGCTTCGTGCAACACTGTGCAACCGTCTCGATTCCGTGCCTCTAAGCTTTCCGATTCCGTACGCCACTTTTTCCCTGATTTCGGTTCTGAAAATCGAGTATACAATTCGGTAAGACAACAAAATGATTGATGACATGGTTAGATACCTTGGAGCTTGATAATTTCATAGCTGGGCTCAAGCAGGAATAGGGCAGCATTTTCGCGACCCTCGCGCGCTAACCGGTGCAGTAGCGTGTCAGCTTCGTCGCCAGGATAACGGGGATTCGGACTGGCGCCATGAGCTAGCAAACTCGCTGCTCCGGACTCGAAACTCGGTTCACAAAGCAGGGCCATACATAAAGCTGTGTCACCATTTTTTGTGCGTAGGTCAAGCACCACACCATCGGTCTTCAATAACAGATTTAGCAGCGTCTCATTACGCTCCGACACGCAGTAGTGTAGCGGAGTCCTAAAGAATTTAATTTCGCTAATATGTAAGTATGAGCTTGCTTGTTTTAAAGTGGCTCTGAAAATATCAGAATCCTTTGATCAGGATAAGCAATAATATCAGGCAAGCACGCGATAAATGCTTCAATGGTTTCCAGTATCTTGCATTTTGCTTAGTTTTTTCTTTTCTTTCTTTAAATTATACGAGCCTATATTTCGAAAAATCATTATTGTGCTCTCTATATTTTAATATTTACGATGTATTTACGTTAAAATTCTTTTCGAACTAATACTGTAATTTACTTTATTTATTTTAATATGAGAGCAATTCACGAAAGTGCTTTTAATGAAATATTTGGATTAATCTTAATAAGAAATTTTAAGAAATTTTAAATAAAACATTTATATGGTAGGGAACGATAAATTTCGTATGTACATTCATTACTGATTTTTGCCGTAAATATATTTTAAATTTTATATATACTTATTATATTGCTATGCATCTTTTATGAAAATAGTCATTTTTAATTAAATCAAATGCAATTAACTATCAAAAACACCTCTAAGTTACAATCAACAAGATTCCATTTTTAAATAATAAAGTAATATTATTGATTGAACGAATCCAATTTTTTTTGTTATTTAAAAAAAATGTAATCAATGAAATTGAATAATTTTTTTTATTCGTTTATTTCTTTATTATAAATTTGGGCATTTATCAAACATTTACAACTAATGTAAACTAATAAAAATAGACATCATGTTTAAATAAATTAAACTGAATATTAAAATACACACTAAATACTAAGCTTTACGAATTCATAAATTTTAAAGGTAAATAAATAATATATTGTAAAAAAAAATTTTCTAAAATTAGTATTCCAACCTATATAATGAAATAAAAAATACAAACAAACATTACTTTAAGAATAATTAAATTAGTGACGTTAAGTGGTAGGTGTCGTTAAATGAACAGGAATTTTAAGATTACACATTATAAGAATTATTTGAGTTAAAATAAGCATTTCATTATATATAATATTTATATTTAGATAAAAAAAAAAAAAAAATTAATTCACCCACTAAGGTAAATTAATTATTTAACTTGCAGTAACATAACTTATGCCTTTATTGTATAAACATAAAACCAATTAATTTTTAGAGCTACATAACAAGAGAAAATAATACAGACATAAACAATATTAAGCATAAATAATTTTTTTTTCTTAAATTATTCAAAAAATAATTAAACGCCTAAGATTCTCATAATGAATCATTACAAATTACTTAAGAAACAAGGATACCTACCAACCATCGTGGCTCTGAGCATTGGTATCGACACCAGCTTTCAACAGCCTCTCTGCGATCGTAAGCATATCCTGGCTGGTGTGTGCTGTGAGTAAATGCAAAGCCGTTTTACCATCAATGGAGCTCGGTTCGTCAAGGTCCTTCTTCCTCGCTAAGCCGTTGCTTTCTAGTTGCTCGACAATGAACTCCGCAGCATAAGAGTCTGCTTTAAGGATGGCCGAGTGCAGAAGGCTCAATCCACGCGCGTCCTTGGCACTTAGATTGGCATGGTGCTCAACAAGGGTGTGAGCTAGTGACGGTTGACGTGACTTCAATGCAACCTCTAGCGCCGTCTCGCCCCGCTGGTCCAGCATGTTCACTACTTCCGGCAACTTTGCCAATGATCAATAACTAGATTTAACTAATTTCCCTGACGTATCGGATCTTTATCGTAATTTTGTATATCTTGATTGAATTGAGAATAATTTCGTTTTAAATCAATTCATTAAAATCAGATTAAATTTGTATGTATGCTCAATTTAGCTTTAATAATTAATGCTCGAAATAATGTGTACGAATGAACTATGAATTCAGAATAAAATATAATTCTAATTGTGTTTAAATATCCTTTAAAAAAATTTGTATAAAAACTAATTTTCAATTAATTAGTTTAAAAATAAAATATCGAATGGAGAGATGCTAAAACATTTTCATATTTATTTAAAATTAAACCTGTTATTAAATTATAATTTATATATTTGAATCGATATTATATTATTTCTTATGCATTAACCTAGGATATATGAAAGATATATATTGATATAAGTGCATTTAAACAATAACGATGACAAAAAATAACAATAAGATTATTATTAAATGTAAATTAGCATAATACATTATTTTCTAATTGATTTACGCATATAGTCAAGTAATAAAATACGTTTATGATAAATTACAATATATTTTTATTGCATTTCACTTTATCAATTCAATAATATCTATACTAACAGATTATTGACATATAATGTGTTTTACGAGTATAACTTTGATTCTGTTTTATGCATGTAATATTCAACATTTTTTTTTATGGATGTTTGTATATTGAAACACTCTCTAATAATATTTCAAATAAGATAAAATGCACTGAAGGTTGTTTAAAACAAAGTATTTTATCAGCACCGGGAAAAAATATTACTCTAACTAAGGTTGTATTCCTTCTTTTTTTATTGAATTTTTTCTCATTTAAACTTATAATTTAATAATAATAATAATAAATAATAATAATTTTGATTTATTTATAGTTTTATACTTAAAAAAGTTAGCAATAAATATTGATTAATCCTTCCCTAAAATATTGGAGTGAGATTTGTATGAAAAACATAAATAAGACAATTTCATTGAAACAACATAAATATCTTTAAAATATATATAATTTGATCAATAATATGATTTGCTAAAAATATAGGAAATAAACAAATAACTATAGAGTCGCGGTTAAAATAATTTTTGTATTAATTTATTAAGGTAAAGTAGTGATGTTAGAATAAAAATATATTTGGGTTAGATGTAAGTTTAAAGAGTACTGTGTTTTTAAAAGTATAGTTTAGAACTGCAAGGAAGCAATAAGTTTCGTATTTCGCAAGTGTCGAAAATTTGTAGTAAGTAAAGCGCTCTAATTTCCAGTTTGATGTACGATGGTAATAGGTATATCATGAACGCTGCGCAGCCTTGCGACTCTTCTTGGCTTGCGTTGTGTTAAATATGATGGAAGGGGTGGGGAGAGAGAGAGAGAGAGAGAGAGAAATGACGTGGAGGTGCCGAGGACAACAGCATCGGATGAGACACGGAATCAGTTTAGATGTACTTGTGGCGCAACCATTCGCGGTTTTAGTACGATGTCGTGCAGCGTATAACACTCGCGAGTACAACGAATCCATGAAAGAAATTTGCTGAGCCCTTCGATTGAAGTCTCATCCATTTGCCATAGCACACGTGCCTATGACATCCGTCTGCCCGTGTATGTGCAGCACAAGACGGAAGTGACGAATGTGGCGGCGATCCTTAGATTTAAAATTTCGCCCGCCATAGTTCAATTGATTTGCACGGAAATAGTACGAGAGTGAGATGGACGTGTGATTCATGGGTCTTGATTGTTTTTTACATATTATCACCGAAGTCATTGTTTTGAAGAAGCTCAATAAGCCATCGGATACGGCACTTGGCAGAGCTTGGCATCGTAAAAATAATAGTGGCGGTCATATTTATTCAAACCCATCTCTTATTTAAATTCCATTCGCGCTTTCTATACATTTAAGTAAGCGCGAAATGAAGTATTATTATGCGAACGTTCAAACGTCAGTGTGGATCGTAACTGTATTAACATGTGAGTCATTTATTTTTCCATATATATTTATACGTATTTTATATACTGTACAATAAAACCGATAGTTTTTTTTTTACCGTTGTTTATGAGTTCATCGAAACACTAGTTTTCAAATTGTGAAGTAAACAATTATTTATACTTTAAGATACGTGCTTTTACCTCTCATTTCATGCTATTTAAGTATAATATAATTTTTATCTTGTATATACATATGTGCACGTGCGCGCGCGCAAACTTAATGCAAATTTATGACTTGTAGGCTTACAGGGATTTTTTCCGATGACAAAAGCAATGATATGCTATAGGTGCACAGTTTTACCACCGCAGTACGTCGGAGAAGCGGATCAACCCTGTTCGAAATTCGACGGCAGTTCAAGATTTTATCACGACTGTCCAATGTCAACATTTTGTATGAAACGAATAATTCATTACCAATTACCGAATGGAAGTAAGTCAATTATATTTTCATTTGCTATTTAATTGCATTCGAATTGTTGTATCTTCATACTTTCAAGCGAAAACGTTAAATTATTCTTAATTTTAATTGTTCCTAGGCAACAGGGGTTTTTAATTCATTAGAAGAGACTTGAATAATAATTAACTTCTGTGAAATCGAAGAAAACTGATTTCAGTGATAGACAAGAAGTTTGCGATTTAAAGCATTTCTAGAAATATATGTAATTTTGATTAAAGTAAAAAATAGTAAGAATTAAATTTATATACAATAGATTTAAACTGTCAATTTTTAAATAATGTTTCTTAATTAAAGCTAAATGAAACTTTTAACTTAATATTAATCAATGATTATTATTTTTATTTGTGATTATATTATTATATTAAAAAAAATAACAATTTATTTTTAAAACCATTGGAACATTGATTTAATTTCTATGCTTAATATTTTTATTACCCTTTAATCTTTCTACAGCAATAATTACCACTGCTGAGCGAAATTGTGCATCTCAAAAATACATATCTCAAGATTACAATAATAACGAAAGGACGTGGCATAGCAAAGAGTCAGTTGACACTCAAGCTTATACAGCAGGTTGTTTTAAAGGAGAAAATAGAGGCACACCAAATGGACCATCAGAATATTGTTATTGTTCGTCCAATTATTGTAACAGATCTTCATCAATTACTAATGTATTGAAAACTTGTAATATTATAGTTATTGCAGTTCTTTGGTTTTTAGATTTTGCATAATTAATAAACTTTTATTGTAATAATTTGCTTTTGTCTTCCTCTTAAGAGATGAACAAGATATTTAATATAATTGTGAAATGGAATAGGAAGAAATAAATACTTGTGATATTAATAATATCAAATACTTTTAAGATTATATGAAACTATATAAATTGTGTTACTTAATAATTTCTGTTAAATATACGGAGTAATTTTATAAATACAATAAAGAAAAATATTACCTTGGCATTATGTTCAATCAAATATAAAAAAACAACATCTTCACGCTGTAATCGAACAGCAGAATGCAATGGATATTCACTTTTAGTTTTCAATAATTGATATAATAATGGTCCAGGCATTTCTTTAAAATCTTCACCACTTAAATCGTCCTAATATTAAATATATTTACTATACCTCCTTCTCTATGCTTTCATAGTTACATAGTTTAATAAATAATAACATACCCAATGACACGAAATCAATGAACTACAATGATCGCGTAGTTTTGTTGTCCCCAGCTCTTCAGCAACTGTATATAATCGTACACAATCTTGTAATTTGATATTTGCTATTAAATACTTTTCACATCTATCTACTAATTCAATTAGTCCAAATCCAGAAGCGGCTTTCATCAGTTCCAGCGTTAGTTGATCCTGATTAACTACATCTGTATAAATCCACTTTAACAATATTGAACCTAAATTGCCCTCTATATTTTTCCAATCTACAAAAATTTAAATGCCTTCTAATATACAATATTTCATTGTTTATCTAGTTTAATTATTTATAAATTATATATATGCTTTGAATCTTTATAAAATCTATTTTACATTTATATTATATATTATATCGCTTAATATTTAATACCTAAAACAGCTTTTTCTGGTAACGACTCCCAAGAATCACTTCGAGCTGCAAGAACAAATTTATGAACAGGAATACTTTTATCTCGCAATACAACCGTTACGTCACTGAAAATATATTAAAAATATAATCTGAAATATTTAAATTATGAAATATGAATTCTGAGCTACAATTCTACTTTAATATATTATACCTGTAACGATTCTCTTCGTATAACATAGATATTTGAGATAAAAGTCTTCCCATAAAGCCATGATTTTCTTTTGATGCAGTTGCTAATGCATATTTTTGTTGTAATTCTGTATAATTATTATAAAGATTTACATATTGTTCTCTAAGTAGAGCTAAATGTTGTTGCCATTTTTGTGAATCTGAAAAGTCTTCTGTAATACAAAAATTACATATTTATATTAATAAAATAAAATTTGAATAAAGTGTATAAGCCCTTACCCATGATAAAAAGGCTGATATTTATTAGTATCGTCAATCGGCAGCTGGCGTTGATACGATTAAATACACATTAAAATATGTGGTGATATCATGTCATAGGCCATTCAATAGGATATAATATAAAGTATTCACAATTTGTGTTTGCTTTACAAATACAAATATCATTAATTAATACGAAAAAACATTTAAAATAATATTAATTATAATTATTTTCATTCAATTTTAATACACAATTTTGTTAATGCCCATTAACGTTAATTCATAGGAATTCCATTTCTGACAGTAATATACGCCCCTATAAATATGAGATTCACAAACTGATGATTGAGACGGTGAGATAAACTGATAGTTAGATACGTGCATCTAGGAAGATATAGGTATTTTAATAATTGTAACGTAACCTATTTTACATTTAAGTGAGAAATGTCCCTAGTTACAAAAGCTATTTGTTAAATTATTTTTATTATACTAATAATAAAATTAATATAATAGAAGTAATTAATAAAAATAATGTGAATATTTCATTTTTTTTTTTTTTTTTTCTAAATTAAAATCATTCTCAAAATATATTTATATATTGTAAAATATTTTATATTATAATATGATAATTGTGGAATTAGAAAGACATTATCTTTTTAACCTTAAAGAATAAAGGCATAATTTACTTATATTAATGATCTACATATATTTTTGTTAGCGGATTTAAAAGCTTGGCCCGATTTAAGGAGTCCGTAAGTAATATTTTTATGAAAAAATCTTTTATGGATATTTATAAACTCGTATCATAAATGTTATAAATATGTATATATATGCTCGCAGATAAATGATCTTATATTTTATATATTTATTTAGGATAAAATGGAACCTCAAGATATTTATTATAACAAAAGTGAATATGTTGAAACGGTAAACATAAACATTATTAATATTTATAGAAACAAACTTCAGCTAAGCATAACTTAAATTTAATGACAAAATTTGTTCCTAGGCATCTGGAAATAAAGTTAGCAGACACACTGTCCTATGTGGTTCACAGAATATTGTTTTACATGGCAAAGTGATTGTTCAATCGCATGCCATTATTCGAGGTGATCTTGCTAATGTTAAAACCGGACGATATTGCATCATTGGTAAAAATGTTGTTATTCGGCCACCTTTTAAAAGATTTAGTAGAGGGTAATTTTTGAAATATTATAAAATCTCATATTAAAATATAAAATATAATTTTTAATCAATTTTAATACTATAGGACCGCGTTTTTCCCACTTCAAATGGGCGATCATGTTTTTGTTGGGGAGCGTGCAATTGTTAACGCTGCAGTAATCGGATCTTATGTTTATATAGGAAAAAATGCTGTCTTAGTGAGCACTCTATATTACAGTAATGACACATATACATGCGTTTGTACATTAATGAAACTAAATAATAATTTTAAATTTTAGGGTAGGCGATGTGTATTAAAAAGCTGTTGTTATATTGAAGACGATGCAGTGGTTCCTCCAGAAACTGTTGTTCCTTCGTTTACCAGATTTGCTGGTAACCCAGCTAAGTGTGTTGAAGATCTACCAGAATGTACTTTAGATTTAATGCTAGATTTTACAAAAAATTATTATCAACATTTTCTACCAGCTAAAACATCATAATAATTAAATTAAAATAGAAGGTTCTTAATATATTAATTATAATTATATGATACACAGCAATCCACAGTAGTTATTTTTATTTTATAGTTTTGCTTTATATGTTTATTTATTAAATTATCATTTGATTATAAATATTTGATAAACAAATTCTACATTCATTATTTGGAAAATATAAACTATTTAACATATAAGACTTTATTTAAATACTTAAGTAATATGATATTAAATTTAGTTTACCTGTTTTTATATTTTTCTAATAAAATAGTGATTATATGAAATTATTCATCAAAGTTATTTTAATAAAATAATTGTAATTTATCAAATAATTTACCTTATAATAATATCTAATAAAATCTATTATAAATAATATTTATATTTGATTACATTTTTAAATTAATATTTTTAATATGTATAATACATATATATTTAAAAAATTTTTTGTGTCCGTTATATTACAATTCTAAGTAAAAGTTTTTAATAAATTATTTATTATAATTTATTTATTTTTTAATAATTTATTTATTGATTATAATAAATTAATTTATCATTTTAGATATATTTTTTACTATACAAATTATATTATGAATAGTTATTGTATTCTTGTCAAATTTATGAGCTTATTTTAAGATTACAATTTTCAGATTGAGTAAATAATTTTTTATACTTAAAAACTTATATTAATATTGAGTCTTGCAAATTGTAATTACATTCATCTTAAAAAATAAATTTATATATAAAAATAATTATATATAACATTGTAATAATAATAAATTTCATTTAATAAAAATATAATTATATTTAATGATATGCAGAAAATATCTGTAATTTTTAATTATTTTTATTAAAATTATAATAAACTTATAAAATTTTAATTATTGTATTAATGTTAATAATTGTTCAAATTAAACTTAATATCTACGAAAAACATTTTAGAATTTTTATTTAAATTTTGTATTAAAAAGTGAGCTTTTATAAGTATTATGTAATAATACTATTTCATTCTTTTTAGACTTGAAAAATCGAACGGAAGTATATGAACTCGAATACTAATAAGCAACAGATAAACTATTCTCTTACATTACTAAACAGGATTAATTAAAAAAATTAGATTACTAATAAAAATTTCAAAAATATTGATTTAAAAATGAAATATAAAGTAGAACAAGGTTATTATTTGATATAATTAAACATTGACTTGTTTTAAATTATATTATATAAATTTTTCAAATGTTTGTATGTACTATCACCAACTATGTTAACTGTTACAAGCTGTACACAAAGTTATACCGTGTTTCATTACATAATCATTAAACAAATAAAAATTCATTAAACTAAAAAAACTCAGAAAATATATTCTCAGTACTGTAATATTGTTTTAAATATTTAACCCTAATAATAATAATAATGATTTACTTTTATAAGAATTTGTATTTATCACATTATTTAGATTATTTTTTAAATTGTGCAAAATTAACTAAAACTTTTTTATTTATTAAAATATTAATATATAAATATTTTAATCTTTTCACAGGTGAAATAGATATATCAATATAATTTTCTTACATTTATTTTTCAACTTTTAAATTTTTGTGTAAATACATTTTAATTTTTATATTGTATTTTTATCGTGTTCATTATTATTCATAAAGTTAGCATGGATTCTATATGTATAATTAGATAAATATTATAATATTTCAAAAAAGGAAAGATATAAATAAGAATGAATATTTTTACTATTAAAATTACTTTTAATAAGTTTATTCAATATAATATAAAGAGAAAAAATTATTTTAGTTTCTGAAAAATGAAAAAAAAATGAAAATCTCAATAAAGTTTTGAACATAGGACTCAAACTTTTCAAAAATATGGTTACAATATTTTTTCACTTATAAAGTTATAAAATAATCGAATTTATTTAAAATCTTCATTAGAAGAAAAAATTGTGAATATTGAATTTGATGAAAGTGTTTTGTTTTTTCAACTCATAATTTAAAACAGTAAAATTAAGTTTAATTATTGGAAATTATATTTAAATTAATTTAATTCTTTGTAATTTAAGAAATAATCTAATATAAAATACAAGCTGTGCATTAAAAAAAATTAATCGAATTAAATTTATAGCAAAACAATCGATTGATGGCATTATTAAGTTTGATTATTAATTTGCTTGATGACTTTAGCATCTGTAATAATATGTAATATATAAAATAATAATAATCGATCTTATGAAATATCTTGTGTCTGTGCATTTGTTGACACCGTTCTGGTCTAACAATAAAAAAAGTAATTCACCATTATCAGTATTAGATTTCCGCTTAGTCTACAGAAAAAAAATAAATGAGATAAATTAATATATATGCTTTTAGAATTTACCTGATGTATGACAAATATTCTATTGTCTTCACGAAGTAATGTTTGATCATTGTGAGAGCATTAGAGGATTGCATTAAGTATCACTAATTATCAATGAATTTGATCACTATTATTTTACACAAATTTAAGCTTTTTAAATATTGTGAAACACAAACATACCGAAAAGTTAATAAGCAGGGGTATTGATTTGAAAAGAGACAAATCGTCTAAAAGAAAAATATTGAATCATTTAAAATAATAATTAGTTTATTGTTATATTGTATATCGTATAAAATTGTTTTTTCAATTTGTAACAGTCTATAAATCTAGATCTAAAATTGAGTCTTATGCAGTATCAAATAAATATTTTAAAATAATTTTATTTGTTAATTCTTTCTAAACATTGGAATGTATGTAAACAATATATGAAATATATAAAGTCTCAAACATTTTTTCAACCTGTTACAACTTAATCAATATGGATTCGGTCAATTTTTTTTACGATAATGATTTATGATAAAATTGGATCAAACATATACATATATATATATATATATATATATATATATATATATATATATACAATAAATGTTTTAATCCATTGAAATACTATTTATAAAAGTTTTTCTTTTAAATCACTTTTTTTACAATAAGTGAATAACATTAATATTAAAGTAAATAATGCAAACTATAAAATTGCAAAAATTCCATTTTATTTTATAATATAATATATTATCAGATATGATATATGAAAGAAAAAATATTAAATATTGTTAAATTACTTTCAATAACTATATTTTTAATATATTTTTATTATATTGTTTTTTTTTTATTTAATTATAACTATATATTTTCATTATATAAATAATTGTATATATACTAATCATATTTTTAAAATATGAAAGTTTTTTTTTAATTTAATAAATAACTTCTTATTTGCGAAACTATATTTATTAATTAAAATGAAATTAAAATTTTTAAAGATATGAAAAAATATATTCTTAGAATTAGAGCAAAAATATACTGATCATATTACAACCTTCAATTCTTACTGCGCAATACAGAACAAAAAAGTAATCAACAAAATTAGCACAGTTTTGCGTAGTATTGTAAAATATTTAAACTACAAAAAAAGGTGAAAGATTTTCAACTACAAAAAGTTTTATTTTACTTTAATTAATCACTGTATTAAAGCTAAAAAATTCTTTTTTAATTATATAAAAATATAATTTTAATTATTTACTGAATAACCACTTAAATTATCTTTTTCTCTTTTGATTACTTTCGACATTTAATTCGAATTTCATACAAATATTGAAGGTTTTTAATAATACTTATTTTAATCATTATGTATTTTTCCTTATAATTTTCTAAAACTGTTATTATTTTCTACGCAAATAACATTTTCAAGACTGTACATAGTTATAATCATGCTAAAATTTAATGTATAGATATTTTATTATTTATGACTAATAACTAACAAAAATGTGCTTTAATGAAGAACGTAACGTTTAAATAAATTTTTAAAAAATAAATAAAAAGTGTATGTAACATATTTAATTTTACTTTAAAAATAAATTCTTCTTTTACATTTTTTTTTTGCCAGGGAAAAAGTTAATTATTTCTTCTACTTGCGATTTTTTATTATTCTACATAGTATTATAGTATTATACATAGTATACATAGTAATATAGAATTATAAATAGTGTAAATAGTATTATACTATTATGCATGGTATTGTAGTATTATACATTGTATATATAATATTAAAGCATTATACGTAATATACGTAGTATTTGAGTATTATACACAGTATAATAGTTAGTAATAGTAGCTAATAATAGTATAGTATTATACATGTATAATAATAGAAACTAATAAATAGTTAATACTAAAAAATAATTAATACAAACTGTATTATTGGTCTCATTCCTACCTTATCTTTACGAATTAAATACATAATGAAATACACAATTTTTTTGCTATACAAATAATATTAATAGATTAAAGTAAACAAAAATAGGCACGGAAATGTATAATTAAAAATATTTACTAGTTATTTCTTGTTTTAAATTCAACACTTATTTATTTTTCCTTAATTTATTTTTATTTTTTTTTCTAAATTCTACATATTTTTGTATTTTAATTATAGAATTGATGAATAGCGATAATCTTAAGGTGGAAATTTTTTAAGCAAATGACATTGAAAAATATGAAATTTTAAAATCCATAATTTGCAGAAAATATGTCTTTGAAACGAATGACAATATTCTTGCTAAGGAATTATTGAAAAATAAAAGACCACAAACAATTAAACTTCCACAGATAAATAATTCAAATAGGAACGTCTTTTTAAACGTAAATAGAAGATAAAATCATTCATAAGTATTAAATACTGTTAAATTATTAAATATATGCTCGTAAATAGAAAAATGGTATAGTTGTATATATATAATTCTGTCGATAACATAATCTGCCAGTTAAAATCCATTGATAATTATTTTTTATGACAACCTAAAATTTTTACAGTAAACTTATCAATTCAGTTTACTTGATATAGATTTTTTTTTTTTACAATAGTTTTTCCCTATATACCGAAATTGGAAATATTATTTATAATTTAGTTTCTTATCAATGAAATTTTATTTATTTGATTCATAGTAGCTATAATAATATAAATATAATAATGATATAAAGTGAATATTAACTTAACTGAAAGTAAATATGTTGATTAACTGATCTAAACTGATCTATTACCTGATAAAACTAAAATTTTATTTGCAATTTTATATATCGAGATTAAAACATTATATGATACAATAAAGCTAACTATACTTAATAATCTAAAAGCTTTATTAAATAACAAATCTGAATTTTTTAATTTCACAAATTTTTGTAAACTTCATATTTGAATATTTTGAATTTATTTTTGTTTATTTTTTTTGTAATTTGACTGAATTTTTTTTATAATTTAATATTTTTATTACAATATAATTTGTATTAAAATACAATGGCTTCTATAATCAGTTACTAAAAATATATTAAAATAAAATGATTTGTAAAAAATATAATGAATAATCAGGTCACTCAGGTCACCTTTATAAAATTTAGAAAAATAAATTAAGTTAAACATACTACATAAAATAATCCCAATACATTAATAAAAATCTATTATAAAAAATATTTTTAAAATTTTTTATTTAAAACTTTTAGATTCAATTATTCATATAATAAGCAACTAAAATAAATTTGGATTTGAAATGTTTCCAAGACTAAATGACACAATTTGCTTACATTGCTTATGTAACTACTCAATTTATAATCAATGAAATGCAGTGCAACGAATAAAACTTTTGCAACAATAGTTAAATAAAATACTGTAATCCCATATTTTATGCAGATTTCGTAAATATAATAAATTAAAAAGTTGTATCTAACTTAGGTTAAGTAAAGTTTTCTATACAGTTTGTATTATTAATTTTCATTTAATTTCATTTTATTTTCATTTAATATATAAAATATATATGCACTATATATAATTTTTTTAATATTTATATATCTAATATTATTGTTATTGTAAAGTATGAAAAAAATCTAAAGTAAAAAAGAGCAGTCTTGAATTTTCAGTACTTCAATACTGTTTAATGAATTATGAAAGATGAACACTGACTTTTGTCTGAAGGTTGGATGTTGTTACATGGAAAATAGTATTTGATGTTCATCTTCAATAATTGACTTGATTATATATATATAATTATAAACACTATTACGCGTGCACATTAATAATGTACAAAAAACATATATACGTTTAATAATAAATGGAAATTTGAAAACGACTTTAAATATACAATAAACAAGTTGAATCGAAATTGTACTACAAATTATAGTAGAATTAAAAGTATTTTTCTTAAATTTATATAAAGTTAATTTTATATTATGAATAAGAAGAAAATAATTTTTAATTATTCAATTAATAAGCTACAAATACTATTGAAAATTTTGAGTTGATATAGCACTTACTCGTTTATCAAAATTCACTTACTGATAATAAGTGGCAAAGATAAAATATTATAAATAATATATAGCAGATATATTAAAATTAACTAGAATTTAGATAAAATTTTTAAATTATTCTTGAAAAAATGACTGTAAATTGATATAAATAAGGACAGCGAAATTAAATATCAATTATAATAAAGAGTTACATTATCACTACCTTTCATGTAGCATTTTTTAAATGTCCATACAATATTTTAAATGTAAATAATTAACAATAATTATCTTCAAATACCATTATTAATTAATTAATTTATATAAATTGACTAGTTGTGCTATTAAATAATAAAATGTATATTGAAAAAAAAGTTAGCATTACTCCTTCAATCCGTTACGATATCTCACACTTATTAATAAACATAGCTTTCTTATTTTTGCAATTATATTTTAACATTTCAAAGTAATTTAATCATCAAAAAAAAAAAACTTAAAAAATCATCAGGCTGCAATCAATTTATTTACTGTTTACTCAGCTACTATATCATTTAAAGATAGAAAAGACATTCTCAATACTAAAAAATAAAAATTGAATCTATGAGTGTACGTATGCATTTTATTACATACTTAATATGCTCATAATACATTAATTTGGATTGTGTTTTATGTGGTTTAAGTACATATGTATTCTTTACTAACATACCAGTCACAAATGCCTTTGTTTACTTGTCGATGAATAACACATATGATTAGCATTTGATTGACAATGTTATTATCTTATCTTGTAGTTACCAACAAGGGAGGAGAAGAAGAAATGTAGAAGTACAAGAAAAGGCGTCGCATTCCTTTAACACGTCAGTGCATAGTCACCGAAAGAAAAGTCGTCTTTTTTTAAATGATTTTACTTTATGTTCCTCTTCTATAAAGGAAAAATGATAAGCAATTTTGAATCGATTAATGATGTTGTTATGTTTATCATAATTGTTAACTAAAATAATTCAATTTATTATATTACATAAATTATTAAGTTTTTCTGTATTTATATAAGTATGTCAACATTTATATGCTATAATTAATTTAATTAATTTATAAAGAAATTTATAAGCTATTACTGTTAATTTTTTAAATTAAATTATGTCCCATGAAAATAATAAATACTTTTATATTTTAAGAATTTGTTGAGGTTTAACATTAGAAAATATTTGGAATATGTCACAGAAATATATGTATAATGGATTTTAATTAATTAAAAATATTCATTTTATTATTGCATTTAACTGTATAGAACATTGATGTGCGACGAGTATAATTATTACTTATTTTTAGCTGACTTTGCTTTTGAAACTAACGTTATTTAAAATACGAAGAAAAAAGTAAATTGTTTGAATTTTACACACGCTAATCTTTAAAGTAATTTGTAACTGCTATACAAAATTTATATAAATAAGAGCTGACGTATATTTATTTGGGTTACTTTAATTATTCATTGAGAAACTGTATGAAATAAATAAGTTATATTTCAAGGGAAATTAAATATTATTGAGATATTGTGTTAGATTCACGATGCATTTTTGTACCTTTCCGCTTTATTGCGTTTTAACTTAGAACACCTCATTTCTATGACTGTGTGAATCTTACTATCTTAATTACACTTTTTTATATCTATAGAATTCGTGTGCATTAGTGTATATGCCCGCACTAAAAACATTGATCCGATTAACAAGGACTATTAATTATATTGTGTTTACAAGATAGCGTGCTCCTTTTTTCTTGTACAGATCGGAATTTCAACAATGCATAACAAGACGACTGGATCCATGATTTATATACATACACGTGAATGTAAAGAAGCTCAGTGAAAAAAATTCCGAAGGCAAGCAATAGTCCAAAGAAGAGAGTTAGAAAAGCTCCATAGCATTCTGTAAGGCCGACGCTCAGGAAGCGATTGCTCGAGCTGCACACTGGCTTTTTCGTATAAAGCCGCGTTAGCTCGCGAGTACGTAGTCCGCTCTCCTGTAACAGTAGACCACTGCAATGCAATGAAATTAATCAATTTGTTTTTAACATTTACTTTTTTGGTGCTGGAATTTACCACCAAAGGCAAGCCCAATTCCACTAATAAAATTGGACGTACATACGTGCACTGCTCAAGAACTACTAAATAACGCGACTTGTCCCGAAGAATAGTCACGGGTAATTCTTTAATTAAGCATCTCTTTAATTACAAATTATAAATATTTTTATTTACTTTTTGTTATATTTTTCAATATTAAATTATTTTACTCGTACCATTCAAACGTGTAAATGCATGTGCAGAATATTGTAGATATAAATTACTCTTGAAAATATTTTATTTTCTTTTTAAAAGATTTTATCGTAGAAAATAAAAAAAAGGAACTTATTTAAATCTAGACTTATATTAATTTATTTATACGTTCTTGTCATTGATGTTTTGAGAATGCGTAGCTTGCCTGATAATAGGCCAGGGTAACAATTGTTTTCTTACTTTTCTTGTTTTACAGATCTAGTCAGAATGTTTAAGTGCTGATTCATGGTTAATTTTCATTATGTAATAAATCTAGTAGAAATAAATAACATATTCGATGCAATGTGAATCAGCGTATTTTTATTAGTATATTTTGTATTTTTTTTTATAGATAGCATCCTGACCATTTTTTTTATCTCAATTTGTTTTCACTTATTATCATAAGTCAAATCATTAGTTTTAAAATTATATATGGTATGTATATGTATATATAGATTTATTCATCAATTTATATCAAACATTTTAATTATTAAACAAGTTTGATTACTGCAATTTTACATGTTGTAATGGTAGGATAATTTTCATATGATATACTTTTTTTATATTCACTGGTTAATTTATACTAATACGTAATAATAATAATAATAATAATAATAATAATAATAATAATAATAATAATAATAATACAACTTTTCCATGCTTGAAGGCTTTTGTATGAATCTCGATATCAACGAATGTTAATATGAATGAACCAAGCATATAAATAATATCAAAAGATCAAAGTGCAACGTACCCGACCCTTAACAGCTCTAAATATGGTGATCTCCTTCTGACAATGAAATGTGGGTCGAAAACGTTGAAATAGTCAATCTCGTGAAAACCACACTTCTCATCTTCTGCAAAGGTTTCTTGGATAATTTTATAGGCACATCCGAGTTCGACATGAAAAGCGAATTGACCATGTCTGATGCGTTCGATTCCATCTTCAATTGCATACCAATTGGTTTTGTGGGTGCCACGGGGCTCAATTCGCTCTTCAAAAATTGCACGACGCACCGGATCCTTGAACGACTTAAAATAGTAACGATTGTATACATTATCGTGAGCGGCAAGAGTTAGAGGACTTTCTAATAAATCTTTCAAACTCTTTATTGATGTTGTAGTCGATTGAAGAAGGGCCACGATATTAGCTGTGTATGCTGCATACAAGTTCAGAGCGGCCATCAGGCTCATTAGTACGATTATACGAGTACTTACTGATCGAGGCTCATACCAGGAACCTATATCAATAATCTTATGTTAATTTCTTTCATTCATTGGCGAATCTTGTAATGGTATTAAGATTGTGGTAGCTTCGATTATTTGTAACCATAACACGAATGCATTACAATTTAATGAAACTGTATTTACTTTTAATCCGCTTGTTTAAATAACATATATTTTTATATCTGTTAATAAATAATATTGAAGCTTACTTGTACATTGAAAATATAAAATCAAGTTAGATATTTCGTAAGTATTTATTTTACACCTAATTTAAAGTTTACTGTTAATAGAATCAATAGATATATTTTAATAAGAATTTCATTTTTATAGTTAAAAATTTATAATTTATTGTGATGAAATTGTATTTTAACTTATACTAAGCTTCATATATTAATGATAAACTTTATATTTTTTATTTATATTTTTCAATTATATATTTTTTCACGCTTATATGTACGTAAGCAGCTTCTTTTTTAATATTTACTATACTGATAGAATAATGTTAAGAAAAATTGACAAAAAAGAAATATAGCATTCAATACATACATATGAATTAATACAAATATTTTGTAATTATATATAATAACTGTCTATCTCTCTAAATATTTTTCAATTTTAAGATAATAAAATTATATTACAAATCGATAAGTTTTTATGCAAACTAATAGCATCACATCTAAATATTATAATTTTGATTTATATAACGAGTTCGATATTGTACATATATCTATATTTATGAAGCATCACAGACACTTTATTTTAATTACTTGTTAAGACGAACGATGAATTTTAGAACAATAGTTAATATGGTAATCAAAAGTTAATATGGTCCATCAAAAATATGTCGCGTTAATCTACAGTTTTTTTCCACGTATTTTCTTTTAAATCAATAGTAGATAAGATACGAAAAATTAACAAGCATTTTGCAATCAACATAAAAATATTAAGCATATTTATGAATGAAAGTTATATTTATAAAAAAAAAATAATAATAATAACATTTTCTTGATAATTGCGATAGACAACGTTTATACCCGTAATTTTATAACTGTAATAATATATACAATATTAAAAGTTAAATTTAGAAATTCTTTTCAAGATATTGTTTTAATTATTAAATTAATATAAATTTGTTGAAATAACAATTTATTAGTAATTATAATATTTGATATCGAAATAATATATATTATCATTTTAAGAAAAATTTTTACTATTCATAATCCCATTAAAAACTTATGAATATTAAAACAATTATGAATTAATGTAAAACGAAACTTCGTTTTCAATATTAAAGTAATAATTATTATATTCGAGAGAAAATTAAAATAAATTACTTTTAAGAAAATGAACTGAATTATAATTGAATCTATAAATGATTAAAGTCTGTAAATCATTGGTTGTGTTTCGGTATAAATCTTATATATTAACACTTTGAATATATCATTAATTAAATTGCAAAAAATTCTATACTAACTAAATATTTCTAATGTTGAATTAAAAATTTTGTACTAGTAGTGTATTAAAACTTAAAATTATAAAAGTACATAATTATAATTTTATATTAAATATTTATTATTATTAAGTATGTTTATATTTACTTTTTATAATAATGTAATTATGATAAGGAAAAAAATATAATGGAAGCTTAACGAATTATTATATTCATTTTAAGAAAAATTGTTATATTAATAAATAGAATTTAGTATTATTTACTATACTTGAAAATAATTATTCCATTTGTATAAAGAGGATAAATTTTTGAAAAATAAAATAAAAAATATTAATACAATTTTATAAAATATTATATTATGATATATGATAATGTATTATCAATTTAAAAAAGAAGTAATAATACGCAATTTTATAGTTTCGTATATTATAAGTTATAAGTTATTAAAATTATTATAGTTTAAAAAATGATTATTTATGAATAAAAATGTTTGTAATTTAAAGTTTAAACAATTCCTTCAAAAATGTTTTTATTGTTATGCAACGGCAATATTTTTGTTTCTGATTATTATATAGGAGATAAAATTTTTTAATATTGCAAATAATATTTTTTTTATTATAAGATCAATAAAAAAAAACAGATTTAACAGTTACAAATTTTTGATGGAATAAATTAATAGAACAATTATTTATAAAGTATTATTTTGAAAAGCACTTTTAATACGTTGGCGATAATATCGAACAAAAAAATTTGAAGTATACGAACTAATGAGCTAATAATTATTAAATGTGATGCAATTAATACAGTTCATAAGAATTATTATCAATTATCTAATAATCACCGTTAATAATAAAAAGAATATAATAAAAAAAATTTTTTTTTACGTATGTATATGCGAACTCTTTAAATACTATTCTTATCAACCTAACAGAGTGAATTATTTTTGTTTATTAATCTTCAGTATTAATATAGATAACATATAATTTATTACCGAAACAGATTGTTTGTTATTACATATTTTATATTTTTAAAAAAGAAAATAATTCGTTTCATATTTTATTAAAGCCATTAGTAAAGCCAAGATTTTATCCTTGATAATAATATATACAAAATAAATTAAGTTCTATATTTATTATTCTTTACTAGTTGCTAACTTATTCATAATATTTCAAATATCCCTATCAATATTATCCTAGCAATCATAATAAGAAGTAAGTTTTAATAAGTTTCGATAAACTCTAAGGAGATTTATATTTTATAATTGTCTTTAAACGATAATTATCATTTAAAATTCATATACCTTGCTGAGACACGGCGCCTACGATGACAAGCAAATCGTCACTAAGGTTAGGTGGGTATGGTTCGCGTTCATGTTGTTTATTGATCGACTGAAACCACTCTAATCGCATCGCAGGATACTGAAGTATAACCAGTAAAATTATAAGAGCACATATGCTGAACCACACTGAATTACGAAAGGGTAGCTTAAAAAGATTTGAGATTGACGAAAGTGGTGGACGTCGAAATATGAAACGTATTCTGAATTTTAAAATGCAAATATAAAAAGCATATTATTTTCAAACAAATATTAAATAATATAAGATAAATGATAATATAAATGTTGAAATACACTTATTAGTAGTTACTCAAATTTTTTTTATTAACACAATCTTTACAAGATTTAATAATGATAAGTGCCTTCTAATAATAACGTAATTAAAATTTATATTTACAAATAATACAATACGAACTTTAATTTTATAAACTAAGATGATCAAATTTCTTATTAACGAGGACAATAATATATTCAAACAAGTGTAATTTAAAATATAATAAAATTATGAATTGCTTATTTATCTTTATACGGAAGGCGTAAATTATCAGTTTGTACATTGAAGTTTTATCTGCTGACGTTTTGTATAATAGTTATTTGCTATATCAGAAAAAAATCTATTGAATCATCATTGTAATTATAATTGTATGCATATATATATATATATATATATATATATATATTTTCTGTTAATAATTAAAAATGTTATGTATATATATATATATATATTCTGTTAATAATTAAAAATGTTATGTTTTTAAGAAATCTCATTGGATTTCATAGAAATGTAAGAAAAAAGTTAAATATCAGAAACTAAGGTAAAAAATTTATTATATATTGTAGAACTATTAATAAATTTGTGAAAAAATTTGAATTTGTGCAATTTTGAAAATATTAACTAACAAAACAAAATTTAATTATTTCAATAAACAGAATTTTATATAAATCCATTCCTCATAAAATGTGATAAAAAGTAATATTACACTAATTAAACTGTTTTAAAATAAAAAGGTTAGATAATAAATAAAAATCATCTTTATTTTATTTTATAAAGAATTATTGATTTAAATTTTATTAAAAAAAATTAAAATATGAACGTTTTATTATTTTAGATTTTTTAAATATTTGAATAAATTTTTAGAAAAACCCAATCTCAAATATATATATATATATATATATATATATATATATATATGTATATGCATATTTATATGTCATAACATTTTTTACTCATTGCATTTTAACGTTGAATTAATAGTAATACTTATTTCACTCGACCACTGAATTCCTTAAATTATTCGTAATTATATGAAATAAGTAGTTTAACTGAGTGAAAAATTTGAATTATGATAAGAACTTTTCTTGTGCTTAATGCACAAATTTTCATTAACATAGTTCATAGCTTGTATGCTAATTTGCAACGAAATTTTAACCAATTATAACGTAATATTTAATATTTTTTCATTAAAAGTCAAATAAATGTCTGTATTAATTTTAATTTATTTAATTTAGGAAATAAATTTAAAAATTTTTTTTGAATATGAAGAAAAGCATGTTTTTATTTTGATGCCAAATTAGGTTTTTTTATTATACAATAGAATTATAATATTCTATTGTAAAATAAAAACTTTTATTATTAATCGTTTATTATTAAATATTACTTTATGTAATAATTTAATTGTTTAAAAGTGATTGAATATTTGACAATAGAATCTTGAATAATTAGAGCATTATAATGATAAACATTTACAAAGATGAAAATAATCTAAATCTGAAATTATAATATTTAAAATGTTAGTTTTGTAATTTACAAACAGCTCAAATATTGCTGTATTCGCCAAATAATCAATATTATAAATATTTTTAAAAGAAAAATTATTATAAATATTTAAAATTATTTTAATAATAATAAATTATCTTAATAAAAACTTCATTCTTACCCAGTTGGTGTTGATAGTGCAATATACTGTATAACGCCTATACGCTCTTTTACCAGAAAACTTCCTGTCCCACCGAAGTCGATCTCGTCACGCTGTAGCATACCGATCATACCGCCCCAGGAGCCGTTTGAATTTTGATATCCCCAAGTATTAGTTTGCTTGAAAGTTACTCTATGTTTTCAATTTTTCAATTAATTAACAATAAAATTGAATATTTTTTATATAAATTAAAACTTATCAATAAATCTTTTCTTGCGAGTTAAAAATGACGGCTATAATAAAATACATTATATGGTTTACATATTAAGAAAAGGGTATTTTTAATATTAATGCTTTAATTCATCATAGATATAAATGTATAAGCCCATCGAGTAGAGAGAAAATATATTGCGTTATAAACTTTATTTTGCTCATCTTATTGAACGTAAACGCCTTTGGATATTTGAGTAACCAGTATTACAAAATCTTAATAAAGTAACAATTTTTCTTCAAAATTTTTAATATATATAAGTTTATAAACACTGCATTAATAAATAATACATAGAACCAGTAAATTTTTATTTTATACAAATGAAATTTTAATTTAATTTGAACCATTTGTTGGAAGTTATCAAAAATCAATATGGACTTAGCTTTAAAAATTTGTCATATAATCGAACGTTCTGGAATTTTGAATCGTGCTTTATTTTGGATTTAAGTAAATTTCGTTTAGTTAAAATTAACTTTGATCCTTCTTAATACTCACTTAACATAAAATTACAATCGCAATTGGGTTTATTTAATCAATATTCTGTTACAGATAATATTAACAATTTTCATAACATTCAATAATTTTTGCATAAAATTTTTCACCTAAATTTATTTATAGAAATCGCTTTTGCTTCATAAATAATTAGAAAGAGGAGAGAGAGAGAGAGAGAGAGAGAGAGAGAGAGAGAGAGAGAGAGAGAGATAGAGATAATTTCGACATTACAACTAATAATTGAAAGTAATTATTTCTTCAAATCATTAGTCCTAATAAAAAAATAGGATTACATAATTTTTTTAACATTATTTAGTAAGTGTTTGAACTAATTTAGGATTTCCATAAAAAAATTTCAGAATATATTACGATATAGTGAATATAATTAATAGAATGATAATTTCCTAAACAATAAACTGTATATAAAAAGCACTATTGATTCAAAATCTTATATTTATCTTCAAATATAAATTAAAGTAGAAGGTAAATACAATTACTTTTTCTGCCTTATAAATATGAACTGTTTAAAAAGAAAGTAAAAATTATTTTTTTACAATAATTCTAATGTTAGTACAATTGAAAATCGTGAAATTATTTCACGAGATTACAAAATAAATATGCTAAAAACTCACTAACGTAGCGTTTAGTATATTCACTAGATGTAGTACCCAAGGATAGTTACATTTTGTTATGGAATCAATATGTCGATCCTGGTAATCAGTTAAATGATTGATTGTATCAGGATTAGTTATCTGTAAAATATTTAGAGCAAATTCAAAGAATTAGAATAGCAAATAATTGATGATTCAGTTAATAAAACAAAATCTTTTTATAGAAATTGATTTTAATTTTTTAAATAAAGTTAATTAATAAGCTATATAAAAATTATATTTAGTTACTTATAAAATATAAAAATTCGATTTACTACTCATTCTAAAAAGATACATTTCTTAATATAATCATTAATTTATTTTTTATCTAATATTATTAATAAAATAATCTTAAGAAATATATAAAATTATATTAATAAGTATATTTTTTTAATTATACTTTAATTATAATTATAATTTAATATATAAATTTTTATATTAAAATAAATAAAAAATATTTCGATATGTTTAATATTACCGTTTACTGTTCGGTTAAATTGTAAATTGTAAGAGTATATACTTTTGTAGAAGATAATGAGTTGTAGCTAAATAAATTTAAGATTTCAGATAGAAAAAATAAATATTTCTTTTCCATTTTAATAATATGTTAGTTAATTAATAATAGCTGCAGATAATTTAAATATTTATTTGAATAATTCAAATAGATATTTATTAAATGTCTAAAAATATTATTTTACATAAAAATCAATAAATTAAAAATTTTTATTGTTGAATAATAATATTAAAAATTTTAAAGCTAAAAATGTTATAATATTAAGAAAAATTTATATCAATTATATTAATTTTTAACACAAAATTTCAACTAACACAAGGATATGTCTAAATAAGATATTACCATTTCTAAATTTACTTCCGTATTTTTTGGGTGTTATTAATAAGTAGGAATTGCAAATTATACACAATTTTAATAAACAATGAAGTATATAAACTCGTAATTTATTTTACTACTTTATTTTACTACAACTCTAAATTTATTTTCGTATATAATGTATTCTTTTATTTCTTTCAAAGTACATTTTTCTTTTACAATATTATATTTCTAATATGAATTTTTCATATTTAAAATATTATTATCAAGATTATAATAGTTCTTATAATAACTATAGTACTATAATAACTATAATATAATATAATACATCTTCCATTATTTTTAATATTTTTAAAATATATTTTTCAAATTCTTGTTTTAATAATACATTGATAAATTATGGAATAATATTATAATATTAATATATATGTTTCATTTACTATAATAAATTAAATTGTTAATTATTTGTAAAACTGAAAAATTTTGTGAAAAATATTGTACACACGTGAAAATTAAGTAAATATTTTTCAATTTTTACTTTAAGTAATATTAGATATATTGTTTTATAAAGAACTGGTTAAATTTTGTAGTGAAATAAAAATTTAGTGGTTTTAAAATCCTTTCAATACTTCATTAAATTAATGCCTTATGATATTTAGACAGGGTCTATTTAAAAATAAATACAAACTGTATGTATTTAAATGGTTAAAAAAAAATTTTTTTCTAACTTTTTTCTTACTCGTTTTAATTTTGAATTTTTTTACAAACTGAGAAGAGTCGATGTATGTAATAAAAATCAATTACGATAAAAAAAATGTCAACATATGTTTGTATAATACATCTTTATGCTCAGTTTTATTTTATTTTGAACACAATTTCATTTTGACCTTATTTATTTTTATTTATCTATTAACTATACATTGATATAATTTCTATATTTCTCACCACGATGCAGGATTTCAGCTGAGCACCGGCTAAATTCTTTCGTCTCCTTGATGCAATATTTTTATCTTTGACTACCAATCGTTTAGTTTCCCAAATCCAATAACCACGATCCTCAATTATGTAACGACCACTTGAGCCTGTCCAATAAATCGATAGTACTTGACCCGTTGACTGTCTCCAAATTATCACCTCACTATCTGGATAAATATCCTTTCCAGAAAATAAAGACTCAAAATCATTCGTATCATTTAAATGCTGTACCATAAGCCATTTAAATGGGGCAGCAAACAGCATCTCCCGATTCAGCCTGTATAAAAATTCCTTAGAGTCTGGACAGTCCAAATTCAAGATTAATAGAAGTTGGTGAGCGTCACCTGGTATGTCCTGACCTTCATAACCGAATTCCCTAAGAAATCAAACGTTCATCAAAGTGATACTTGAAAAAGAAGAATTTTATACTAATAAAAAAATATTATAATTGTACAGGCTCTCTTATTATTTAATTAATCGAAATATAAAATAAATATTTTATTATAATAAAAAAGTTTTGAAGATTATTGAAATTAAATACAAATTGTAAGAATTTGTGTAATATTACGTGTTGTTATAGCATTTTTCATTTTTTATTTTTTTATAATTATTGAATATTAATCATTAGTGACCAATAGTTTCTCCAAGTTTGATTTTATAAATGATAACAAATGAAATCGTGTCGGATTAAAATAATTTTATTCACAAAAATATATATATATGCTAATCATATTTATTTCTAAATAATATGTATATTAATTTTCTTATTACACTGATTACTTAAGATATTTAAAAATAAATTTGTTGATGCTTTATTAAATTGCCTATTAGATTTCTACATGCCTTTGGATTTCCTGATCAACAATTTTTTTTAAATTTTTTAATAATCTTATATCGAAGTTTTTTTTAATATAAAATTATCATTTTTACTCATATTAGAATTGATATCTGTCTTAATATTCTTCAGATAAAAGAATATTTTTTATTTAAAAAATTATAATTTATAAAGTAATTTTAGATAATGTTTAATTTCAAACTTTAAGTGTGTAGTTGAAGTTGAATAATAGTTTTTATAACGTTTACAATTAATACTTTTAATAATTTATATATACTTCTTGATTAACCAATTAAGCCATTTTATATCTAAATATTATAAATAAAGTATGCCAAATAAATATGGTCGATTACTGCAGATATCTTAATTACTTTTTACAAATTGTATGACTTGTAATTTATTACAAATTCCAAACAAAAGATTTGTTCATTAATTCTTTTTAATTTCATATTAAACATAGTTAATATGATTAATTGAATTATTTTTATTACAAATTTAACCTTTCTTTCAAATATAAATATGAATTAATTTAGTAATTGTTTTATTCATTGAAATAAATTTTATCATTGAAATTTATTATAAATAAATAATTATTATAAATAATAGTAAAATTCAAATTATATATAATAATGATATATAATAATATAATCCTATTACATAAAACATTAAATAAAAGCTTATCTTAAGAAACTTGCCACAGTAATATTTAATATTTATTTAAGTTTACTGATCATTACTTTCATTAATATTTGTCTACATAATTTAATATTTTTCCTAATTATTACGCATAACAGGAAGGCATAAAAAACTAAATTCTCCATTAAATAATAAACATCATGACTTAATGCTTATTAAATTAATTAGTAACTATTTAATAATAATAAAAACTAAACTTTTCGTCTTGTGAGTTATGGTATATGTCTTGATTTACTATAAGACTAAATATAAATTTTAATTATTTTATAAGGTAAAAGTTTAATTTCAAAATTTATCAGTGCTAATTTATATGATTTTTCGATTTAATTATGAAAAATATGGAAAATTAGTGTATTTCAATAACGGATTGTATGCATCTAACCAAGCAATTTCTCGAACTCGATTCCAATTTTGCCTAATGTTTAGTACATTACTTGGCAGGAAAGTTTTTGACAGAGTGCGCAAGAGCTGGAATCTATCATCATCTGTACTACAATCGAAGGCTGTGACACTTGTGAGCACGGTTGAAAAAAGGGATGTGCTATCGTCCTGTAAATTCATCAGCATCTCTACCAGACTCTCTTTCTCGATTTTACATAATCCTCTGGTAGGTAGAATTATCAGAAGATAAAATAAAAGTAATGACAGGAATTTAACTCTCATTGTTATGTCTGAGAAAATAACAAAACATAAATTTGACAGTTTGAAATTTGTTGAATCATTATTAACTGAATGAGTATATTTATATTATTTAAGAGGTATCTTCGATTATATTCAATGGAAAAGAATTTCCTTTATTTTTTAATATTTTTTCTTTAGAATATTACGATTTTAAATATAAAAAATGTCTGAATTTAATAACTCATACGATTAATGCAACAAAGTAAACTAAACATTATGCATTCGTTAACTAAAAATATTTTTATTAAAAAAATTATGACTTCTATTATTTTATTAAAATCACCATAATTTAAGATATTTAAAAATTATTTCATGCAAATTTGAATTCGTAATTAAATTCTGTTTCAACAATAGCAAATGTTATTGTTTAATAATTATGACTTACATCTGTGTCGTTTTATTATATTTTAATAATTGAACAATTTTAACAGTCTTAACATATTTAATGGTTATAATAAATAAAATTTTAGATAACAAAATGAAAAATAAAATTTGAGTTGAAAATATATAAAGGGTAGATGATTAAAAATATAAAAAAAATTATTAATTGGTACAAATAAAAAATGTATATACCTAAAAAAATGTGTTGAGATATTATTGGTTGATATATTAAATTTAATACAAAATGCAAAAACGAAAACAAAGAGAAAATCAATCTTGTCGCTCTAATATAGTTTTTCTTATATCAGAAATTTTTGCGAAGTCAAGAAAAGAATAAGATTCCATAAGCTTTAGCTTCGAGACAGTAAAACTATTAATTTCTAAATGATTAATTCAATGTATGCCCAAACATGTCCATTATTAAATGTCGGTAGCGGAGAAACGAGAATGTGCACATGGTGAAAGTTGGCAATCGATCGCTCTGCTCGCACGATTTCATCGAAACTTGCAAAATTAGCGCAGTACCGAACGCTACAATTACGTACATTGTTATTTTCTCTACAGTGCTGGTTGTAAATAAGATTAGATACTGCAAATGTACGTAATGAGTAAATAAAAATGCTATTGTAATCTTTGAATTCCCCTCTTCTTTGTTTTAAACGTAGTACGCGACATACATCCAACAACATACATCCATATTTACTGTGCTTTCCTGTGCTTTCCTGTATCTTCCTCCCTCACTTTTTGTCTATCTGGCTGCCTCTCTGTATTTTTGTCTATATTTGTTTCCCTCTGTTTATCTGTCTGTCTGTCTGTCTGTCTGTCCGTCTCTCTCTCTCTCTCTCTCTCTCTTTCTAGCTTCTCTCTCTTCTCTCGATTGAGCTATCTAGCTATCTTTATAAAGAAATAAAATTAAATAAAATATTATTTTGAATCTAGCAATAATAATATTTACAATAATAAATATATGTTTCTAATATGCTTAATTATATATTAAATGTCAAAAAATGAAGAAAGTATAATTGAGTTCATAATAAAAGGTGTCTAATTTTAAATACTTGTTATTTATTTTTAAAAATGTTATCACTTTTAAACATCGTAGATATCGTAACTAAAAATTGTAAACAAATGAAAATACGATTTTAATGATATTTGATATTTTGTTATTTATTCAAGCAATAAGACCGCATTAACAATTTTATAGGCAGTTAAAGTTATATTAGCAAATCAAGGAATGAAACATTAAATACATAAGAAAATACAAAATCCTACAATTTTTATTATAATTATAATTTTATTTAATACAACTATAATTAAATTAAGATGAGTTAAAGTCCTTACCAGAAATCAAAATAATATAGAAGCAAATAAACCCCAATTAGTAAAGAAATTCATGATCTCAATAGCCAATTAAGTACCTACATTAAAAAAGTAACGAAACGTTATGTCGGAGCCAAGATGTGTACAATTAAATAAACAATGTTCTTCTCAGAATTATCTTATCTAAATGGTTTACTACTTCCGGATATTATTTTATACGTGCCATGGAAATAGTTGCCTAGAGTCTAGCATTCCGAGAAAAACACCAAACAGCAGATGAACTACCTTTATTACACAAAATTCCACACATGAATATTATCTCTGCAATGCTATTAATATACAATAGTATATGTAAGAACGAGACAGGCTAATAAAAAAGCAAACCTCTATTTCATAAAAGATATATCATTTCATTTAACTTATTAGCTTCAGTATTAATTTGTACAACCATTTGTAAGTAATGATTGTAATAGTTGTTTGTACGTTTTATTAAAATAATAATGAATGTCTGAACACAAAAGCTTATTTGATTAATAATTTTAAATAAAAACTTTAATTAATACAAAATATTAGATTATAAAAATTACAAAAGTTGATTATTCTATTTCGTAGCATCGCTATATAACTAAATTATTATTATTGAATATTAATGAACACGTCCTTCATCACATTTTCAAAACTATTACTTTAAAATGCCGCAAAACATTTAAAAAATAAATAAAATAAAATAAAAATAAAAAAGGACAGAATCTGTTAATGTGGAATGGCAGGTATATACTGATTATATAAATGATTAAAAAAATACAAAATTCACAATTTGCAGATAATCTAATCGGATTTTTCAATTAATTTTTTAATGTCGGAAAATTTTGCTTAAATAAATTCTATTGAATTATATTCAAATTTTTAAAAGCGTAGTAAAATAATATATTCAATAAAAGAACATACAAATCTTTCTAATAATTAAATTTTTTTTACGAATAATTATTCAAAAATGTATAAAAAATGTACGATTATTAAAAAAAAAATTTTTTTCATTATTTTACACACATATTTCAACATAAATTGATATACAATTAATAAAATTCTAATTTATTATTTGAAATTAAAAATTAATCTTTAAAGAAACCTTTCAAATCCTAATAGAAATTTTTCATTATAGAATCATTATAGCATTCTACTATACAATATATTTTTAAACATTAATATATTTTTAAAGTATTTGTATAGTAATATATTTTTGAAGATTTTTTTAACGAATATGATAACTATATATATATAAGTTTAAGCTTTTCTTATTGTGTTACTACAATTATTATAAAAATTAGACTCATTTTTATGTTATTGATTGGATTAAACTCTTAATATATTTCTTGTACGCTTGAAATAAAATTATCTTAAATAAAAATTGTAGCTTCGGTAAACAATATATAAATTATATTAATGTAGCAGCATAAAAAATAAAAATTTGTATTAGAAATTGAAAAATCATCATAAATGTTTATTGCTTACATAAAATTTTTTACTAAAACTTTATTATTATTTTTATATACATATAGTAGCATAATACTTTTATAAATATAAATACATAGTGATTGCATATTTACGTAACTAAATTATTTCTTTCAACTATTACTAACTACAGTAAATACTGTAAAATAAACTTTTGAGTAAATAATGTATTTATTAAATAAATAATTATTATCTACTACACAATAAACCTCTATATAAAAAATTTATATAAAGAAATATAATTTTATATATACATATATTTTATTACATATACATATGTAATAAAAAATATTACAATAATTATAATAATTATATTATAATTATTATATTAACAACTTTCAAAAAATATAAGAATATAATTCAAATCATATAGTGAAAACTTTATTGTACATGCATGAACATATTTTATAATATTTAATTATTTACTTTAGCATTTTTTATAAAATATTATTATTATTAATATTAAAATTATTAGTATTAATAATATTAAATACAATTTAAATTAATTTTCTAAATAATATGACATGGTAAAAAATATTACTTTAATTTAAAATGTAATCAATAGCTATGAAAATGAATAAATATTAAACAATATAAAAATTAAATTAATTATATTAAACAATACATAAAGTGTAAATAATACAATAAATATAAATACATAAAGTAATAAATTAAACAATACGTAAAGTGATATATAATTTATTATTACAATTATTTAAATTCATTTATGATTTATATTTATAATTACTAAAACTAAAAAAATAAATATGATAATAATTTGATTCAACTAAATTAATGTTAATATTAATATAACATTATTTTTTAGGAAATCTATTTATTTTTACCTAAAGCTTTATTTACGTATCATTTATTTAGATAAAATAAAACACATTTTCACTGATTTTGAATGATAATATGAAACGAAGAATAAGATAACGTTTTAAAAACCTTTTTGAAATAATTAAGTCAAATAATGAAACTATAATAAAATAAAAATTTTAAAAGTTAAATTTTTTACTAATATATTTAACATTAGTCTTATGTAATTCGATTTAACTATGGAGCAATAATATGGAACACAACTAACAAAAAGTTTAATCAAGTTAATAATTAATAAGTATATTATTATGTTATTTTCAAAACATTTCAAGTACTTTATATCTACATGGTACCGTCGAGAATCGAATATTACATAATTTTTGTATTTGCAAGCTATCAAAAACTCATAAATATGAAAAAATGATCATTTTACTATGGTTTCTTAATGAAAAATATTATTTATTTTCATAAAATATATATTTTCCTATCAATTTCAGTTAATATAAAATTAATTATCGTTTATCAATTATAACAACTCATGACTGTAGAATATAACTGGAAATTGTAGTAAAATTAAACTATGATTTGTAAAAATGAATAGAATGCTGTTTTTTTACTGTCATTATGCAAACATTTACAATACAGTATAAGCAACTTTAAACATTTAACATTGAATAATAACAAATTTTTAAACAAATGCACAAGAATATTATGTGAATAAATTTTTGTTGCAAATCTTGACAAATAATCTAATGCAAATAATCTTATGAAAATCAGGAATTACATTTCTCTATTGTTATTGTTCATCGATCACAAATAGTTCATTGAATAATTACAGCAATTTGTGCAAAATTATTGGCATATTCCTATCAATAAGTATCTACAACATCCAAACATTATGAAATAGTAGATGAACTTATCTATTTTCTGACACTTCATACTGTGATCTTGAAAATACACGAACTATGCGTCAAAATTTGAAGCGTAGATTCATATTCACTGATAATAAAATTAAAAATATTCTTTATCATATTAAAATCTTCATTTATTTATCTAAAAGTGATTGCTTATACAGATAAAATAAAATAAAAGGCAATTTTCTTTGTTTTATTTCTATAACTATTTTAAGAATTTATTATGAAATTATTGTATATAATGATTTCGTTAAAAAATTATATTCAAATATTTACATTAATATCAACTCATCAGAAAATAAAATTAGGATTGTTTATACTGCTTTAGACATACAGAAATCATAACAGATCCTACTTCAAATTGTTGTCTATTTTATAGAGCAATAAATAAAAATGTCTAAAATATGCATTGATTTAATAATACTATGAAGTGTAAGTCAAAATTTCATACATTTTTATTACATGAATTACATGAAATTTCATGCAAAATTTCGTACATAGAATAATAAATAAAATTTATATCATAAAAATATTCTCGTATATTGAGAAGATAAAATAAAACAATGTTTAAGATAATTATTTACAATTAAATCGAACATTATATTTTTTTTTGTTTACTTTTAGTTGCAATTATATATAAGCCAGGACTATTGGAAATGTATATAAAAATGTTGACTTAGCATTATTTTTAAACTTAAATAAAGTTATTCTATATTTAGAATCTTACCCTGAAATTAATTTTAAAATAGTTTTATAATTCAATAATGAAAATAATTACCGTTTTTAATTTATTTAAATGCAATTTTTAAAAATGTACTTTAAATATATTCTATATTTTGTAATATAAAATATGATTCACTAATGGTATTTAATCATAAGATTAAACATTATCTTTAAATAAATTGTATAAACAAAGTATTTAATGCTTTACATATTATAATTAGAAATACTTATTTTGTTAAGTATATAAGTGATAATAAAACACGGTTTTCTTTTAGTGCGTGGAATATCAGTATTTAATAATTAATATAAATAATATTAGTATTTAATAATTATAATTGTCCATAAATCTTAGATTATTAAATTATATTTAGAAATATTAATATAACATTGAAGTAATCTTGATATACGTAAATAATCCGAATAAAAAATAGGTAAGAATGAATAGGTTAGATTAAA
Source organism: Ceratosolen solmsi marchali (assembly GCF_000503995.2). NCBI lineage: Eukaryota > Metazoa > Arthropoda > Insecta > Hymenoptera > Agaonidae > Ceratosolen > Ceratosolen solmsi. The sequence continues at coordinate 43,757 of NW_011948439.1, forward strand.
AACTGGAGCTTATAGGTAAAAGCAGAAGAATTTGATAAAATTGGCAATAAAAGGCGAACGAACAAATAAATTAGCTTTGATATATAGTGCTAGTTACAAACTTATTGCAAATAAAGGGTGGATATTGTATCCGGTCGTCATCCCATTCGAAACGTGAACAAGACTATCCTAAGGTCGTATTTTCTGACATATGAAAATATGCTCTCAAATGATCACTAGAATATTAGGTCTAAAGTATCCTATTTCCTAAATAACTGCTTAATTATTTCATTCTTATTACACTTTATTGACGCCGTTGTCCAATGAAAACTTTCACTTTATATCAGTTTTAGAATCATATTTCCCTTCTGCTTGCACTAATATTATTTCGACATTAGTGGTCTGTTCTCCTTTATCAAGATAAATTTTTTAAATTAATTTAAAACATTCGCTCTAAATAAGAGTCATTGTTCACTCTGGCGCTCGGCCCTATTTTCTCTTTTTCGTTAAGTGGCCATTAACCCTAATAGCTCCAGATTTTAGAGAGCACCTTATTTTAAGCTATTGAGCCCAACCAACGCCTTGAAAGATAAGGAATAACCGACTTAATCCTTTCAACGATAATAAATGTTTATTACCTTGTAAATAAGGGAATTACAATTTCGTCAAATTCGTTATAATTTCGAATCACTTTTAGCCAAATAATATGCATTTTGGTTATCCGTAAAACATAGGTAGGCCATTAATTAATAATGTCCAAAATTTACTTAATGGAACCTCCAAGTCAAGAATTTAGTTAAATTGCCAGTTAGTCAAACGAGACGAAGAATCAAGATTTGCTTTAAGATAGCTTTTTGAAACCAGTAGGAGTAAGTTTCAACTGTCGTACAGTGGCAAACCATACCAAGCGAATTTTATATAAAAATATTAACAGTTGCTAATAATCCAAACTTATTTTCAGCAAAAATTTTCTGTCATTATAAAAAAAAAGAGAAAGACTTCATTTATAAAAATTTCATTGTCCTCACCTAAAAATTCTAAGAAAACCCTTTTATGCCTCAGTCTTACTTGCCACGGGCGCCACGCGGTCTCTTATGTCTCTTATTCAACCTGAGATTTTCCCCCAGTGGAATTTATAAAAGGTTATCGCGCAGGCAACAGGTGGGAGAAAGAACAATCACTCGACAACGCCTCAGCCAAGAGTGGGGCCTCTCCTCCACACGGCGCTCCGAGAGAGCCGGTGAAGTATTGCGCGTGAATCGCTCCTCACGCTAGTTTTGAGTGTCGACGGGACGTGAGCTTAACTAAAGACGATGCTGGAGAACGGGAGCAGCGACATAGACAGGAAATCGAAGATGAATCTGTCGGCCAAACAGCACTCGGACAACTTCGAAGCAGAGCTGCCGCAATCACGCTGTGAGTCCCTTTATGAACGGGATTACTTTTCCTATTCTATGCCTTTGATTCGTCCTTTCAATTATGGCTGACCGTGATGACCGTCAAACTCGGCCAAAACATTTGTTTTAATACTTCATTAATCGGCCCTATTGTCACTTATTTATTCGAAATAGGAATAATTATTTCTTAGTTGTATAACGTGGGTGGGAAAATACAAGAGAAATACGTACGGAGAACATTCGAGCAAGACTTAAAAAATTTTTTTTATTCAATATATATTATCGAAAAGTTACGTAAAACTTTATGAGAAATTTAAATTCTCAATGCAAAATCACTATAATCAATTGAATGCTTATTAATTTATTTTGTCAAAACAAGCTAATGAGTCAATTGACATTTTTGGAAAATGTTAATCCAAATAATAAATAAATAATGATGTTTATCCAAGTATTAATAGTTCTTAACGAAACATCTAAAATATGTTCAAATATTTTACATTTTATTGTTCACGCATAACTTCACTCATTTTATAGTTTTAAAGTAAAGTGATTTATTACATTCTTATATGTTGTTGTTTATATTTATTATGTCGTTGTACATAGCTTCTTATATTATATGCTTATAATTAATTTGTGTATATTCAATTATAAATATAAAATTAACAAAAACCAATTAAACGCTACTTTCTTTGAGAATCATAAATCTTTTTTATTTACATTTATTTACTGTTAAAAAAATCTTTGGCTTAAATAAATATTAATTGTATATGTCGATTTTCTATAATTTTAAATATTTTTATATGCTCAATGTCATACCATGTAATCTATATAAATATTTATTATTGTATCTGATTATACGTATGCTACATACAGTTGTTTTAATTAAAAAAATTTCATTTAAAATATTAACCACTGAAATTTCAACATTAATTATTTAAGGGAATTATATTTTCAAGACGAAATCTTTTTCATATATGCTATAGATTTTTTTACTTTATTTATCCCCTTTGACGAAATATTCTCTTATCAGAATATTATTTTGTTTCTAATTTTTAATTTAAATTCTATACACATTTTATTTTACGAAAATAATTTATCTTGCACAAGACAATTTAGTGTGAATCGTGACTTTTTTTTTAAATTTTTAGAGAGTAACTAATATAATTTATTATCGTTTCACTGTTATTGTCGTTACACTGTTTCTTCTTTATACTTTGCATTTATTTGTTTCCGTTTTTTATCTTGCGAAATATTGATATTTGCAGAAAAATTATTTTTTATTTTTAAATGTCATAAATATAGAGAGAATTACAAATAAAAAATAGTAAAGTTAATCTTAATATCTGATGGTTATCATATATTTGAATAACAGCGAATAGACTTTTTAAATAAAGTAATATTTTTTATTGTTCTTCATCGTTAAATTACATGTGACTATTCCATCAGATTTTTGTCTTTGTAATTTAAGCCATGATGAATGAACTATGAATTTATTGAGGTCATCAATGTGATTAATTCTTTAACAGATATATACTTCGTTATAAGAGAAATTCAGAAAAACAGATAAAGAAAGTTTTGAAGAACAAGATGAAACGGTTTGTGTAATCTATGTTTCAAAAAAGAGTAAATACAAACTTGGAAATTTAAATAATCAAAAATTGAAAATTAAATATTGAAAAGTTTCAAATTCGTTTTGAGTATCCCCTTAAAGAATTAACTTTGTCATATTAAATAATATAAACACATTTTTTGTAATTACTTATTTTTAATTTAATAATTATATAAATACCTATAATACCGATACCTATCGTCCTAATACGATTAACAAAGATGTTATCAGACATGAATTAAATCATAAATGATAAAATCGAAGCTTCTTAAAACAAGTATATGAAAAAGCGATAATTAGCATCTATTAAAAGTGAATCTTATGAGTAATAACAAACTTTTAAAAAGATCTATATAATTACTGGGGAGCTCGAAAATTAAATTCACTATTAATGATTTTATTTATTCATGCAAATTAATTTGACATTTCAATCAGTTAATAATATAAGCATTCAACTATTAATTCAAAATTGATTTTCTCTATCATTAGAGGTGTAATGTACGCACTAAGTAGAAAGAAACGTCATAAGAACTGCAACCACTTTTCAGGCTTGATAATATCAGAAAGCCTTGTATTAATAATCTGTATTCTTGCTCAGTCGATCTATACGTAGCATGGTAGAAGATTTTTAAGTTCTTATTTCACTCACACCGTATCACGTGCACAAATCGGGCGGTGCTATCTTATCGTATTTCTTCTTTTAAAAAAGGCTTATTTTTTTATTGTTTCTTCCTTCTTGTCCACGCAAAGATTACCAACATTATCCATAAATCTATCTCTTAAAATTATGACACATAACTCAGCTTCATTAAAAGTCGATAAAGAATTATAAACATATGTAGAAACTACAATAAATCTCTTTTTTCAGAAAGATTTCAAGCTCAAGCAATGTATTATTCAAATTTTCCGCTCTTACAAGAAGAAAGTTTACTAAAACAATTTTATACAACCATTTTACAATTTTAACATAACAATTTTACATTACAACCATTCATCATTATTTTATAAATTTATACTTTATTATTAAAAAATTCGTACGATCTTGAATGATCTTCATGTATTTCGTACAAGTGCTACTATCTATAATATTCATTCTAAGTTATCAAATATACTTAGTAAAATAATATTGTTAAAAATAATTCTATTTTATAAACTTCATTCTTCAATTGAATTTCATGTCTGTTCTAAATAATGATAAAATATTCTCTTTACAAATTAGATAAAAAAATAAAATCTTTTATAATAAAATAACATTAACTGTTACATGATTTAAATAATATCGTTGAAACTATTTAGATATATAAACATACGATATTTCTAATACTAGTTTATTGCATAATTATTCTTATAGAAGAATAACTTCATATTTTATCATATTAAATTAATATTCTATAAAATAAATTATTATCAATATATATTACTTTTAATTTACATTAATATAATTCTTTTTTTAATATAAGTAAATAAAAATAGTAAATATTTATAATAAATGCTAATGTATTTTAATTATTTTATTGTCTTTCAATTTCAATACCTTATCATACCACTTTTTACACACTCGTGTTATAATATGATTTGTAGTATCTTCATTATTAGATTTAATTAAAATTTATTTTATACAATTCAATAAATTATTAAATTTAAAATAAATATTTAGATATAATAAATAATAAATATATTAAATAATTTTAATAAAACTATCATTCACTGTTATTTAATAACAGAAGACAATAATTTATATTTTTATACTAAGAAATTTAGTTATTATTAAGACATAATATTAATTAATGGACGATTATTATAGATATGTTCTAGATAAATTGACAATATTTAAAGATTCTTTTATTAAATACATAATTATTGTGTTGAAGATTATAAAATAAACTTATAACCAATATATCATCAATCTAGATAAAATAATTTTTTATAAATTCAATTGATTTCTTTGATCCTATAAAAAAATTACATATTCTAATTTAATAAGAATTTCAACTAAGATTATAATTTTCTTTAAGATCAAGATGAAAATTAATAAATTAAGTTAATCCTAAATAATACATAGATTAATTATAGTATTTGTTTAAATAAGTATAAATTTGTTCTTCGCAATTTTTCTTTTCAAAGCTAATCTATTTAAAATAAATGAAAGAACTTTTTATATTGATATTATTTAAATAACTATATAATATTCTTAAATTTAAGGAAATAGATTAAGTTAATTATTACTATAGCTAATGTGATTCATTCAAAATAAAACTATTTTTTAAATTACGTTCTTCTCATTATGAAACTATTTTTTTAATTTATTCATCATTATATATAATATATATAGATGTGTGTGGTTGCATGCGTGTGTATACGTGTATGTACAATTATAAAATTTAGTTGACATTGCACATGTCTAACGCACTCTTTTTATATGGACTTAATTCGAAATAAAAATAAATTAATTTAATTTAAGCGGAAATACATAAAACATTCATAGAATTTAATATATTGATTGACAAAACTAAATCTCAATGAGATTAATATTTACATATTGATGACTTTAAAAATACAAAAAATATAATACTTAAAGTTTATAAATTATTATTAATAAAATTAATTAAAGAAAAAATATATCAATTGCAAGTAATTAAGTAATTAAGTATCAGTTGTTTTCTATTTTAGTTTATATCTCTAAAAGTTGGAATAGTGTGAGCACAATATCGTTAAATCTTATGTTGGCTATCCGTCTGTTTATAATAAGTACTTATTATTTTAACAGGAAGTAAAAGAATATTGACAAAAGTTACATTATTCTACGCGATCATTATTAAAGTAGCCATCATTAGTTACGTCTTACGTAATTACAACATTTGTAGTGCTGATTTCAACTTTACATGGAAAATAAAAAAAGTATATACTCGGTAAGTGCACCTTGTTGACTATAATTGCGTTCGTTTCCATTGTGGAAGATTAAAAATTCGTTCGGTCTACTTGGCATGTACGAATGCGACAAGGTCGATAAGCACGCGTTTGTCAATTAATTCGTTCGTTGGAATTATACCTGTGAACAAAATTTTTATAAAATTGAGATATATTATTTGCTACATAAAATGTAAATAGCTTTAATGTTATAAAATCAGTGACCTAAACCTTAAATTTTTTAATGAAGAATCTACAATATTCCATATAAAATTTTAATATAATTTTTTTTATAAATCTATATTAGTGGTATTTACGTTCCTTCTTTTGTAATGGATAAATATTATAGGCCCAGTCGTCGCTCACAAAATGAGTATTTAATATAATATATAATCTTAATATCGATCGATGTCTATTGCTTATTTCAGAGCTTTCATTCTGTTAATAATCAACGAAAAGCCGATTTTTGAATTTTAAAATCAACTTACATTTATCATAATGTATTCTATCAGATATCTAATTAAATATTTTTTACTTCAACAGCATGTTGAATTTATGATTTAAAATTGAATGTCAATTCAAATGATTAATCTCTGATTGTCGATGTTACACTTCTCTGTTCTTCGCAATTTTTTTTTTTAATATGCATACTCTTTTATAAAATATAGTAATACTTCAGAATTATAAGAAAGAAATTTAAATATATTATCTTTCAAAATATTGAAATTAATAAATGTATTATATAGAAATTAAAATTTAATTATCTAAGCTTATAAAAATTATTTAATTCGCATTAAAAAATTGCTTAGTTATAAATAAAATTGGTGCATATTGAAATAATGACAAAAAAATGTTGAAAAGATGAAGTCATTTTGTAATAAAAAAACTGTAATCATTTTAATTGAATTGCTATTCAATGTGTTTAAAATCTAAAAATATTAAATATAAATTATAATTATAATAGATATTATTTTAAAGTTATTGAATTAACTGAATTTTGTGAAAATACAAAAAAAATACAAAATGATTTGTACAAGCGTATTTTTATTTTCACTTTCTTTTTCACGGCATGAATTTACGTCTTGTTAATAAAATATATCTTTAAAAAATGTTGATGTTTCAAAGCTACTAAGGTGACAATGATTTAAATTTAAATTTAAGAACAAAATTTAATATTCATCGAATGCTCTAAACATGTCTAGTTGTGTATGGATTCATAATTATGATAATATTTTTAATAAGTTTGTTTATTAAGATTCATCAGAAAGAGAGCTGCGTGCAAACTATACAATTTATTCTATCTCAAAAAAAAAGATATAATTTATTATGTTTTAATGCGTCTTATGTAATTATATTTTAATTCCATTATCATTCGATGGCAGTGAAAAAACAGCCTTGGTTTCCTCCGAAATTTTGTATCTTATTTGTCTTACTAATTATTCGACAAATTGTTATGACACACTTTATATGAATTTTTAAAAGTAAAACTATAAAATATAATTAATCTTGAAGTTCTAATTAAACTGTTAAAATATTAGAGTGATTTTGTAATGCTACTACAATTTAGTTTTTTATGTTTTATAAAAGTTTAAATATAGAAGTTTTTATACTGTCTGTTTACAAAAAAAAAATATAGTTAGAAACGCATAATCTATAATATAGTTGTTTATTTTAAGTTATAAAATAATTTTTTTTTTATTAAATTATAATAAAATTTATAAATTGTGAAATATTTTTCTATTTCTTTAAAATATGTATAATTTTTAATAAAAAATGTTACTATTATTTAGCATTTATTATCAAAAATAATTATATTATTTTTCTTGCCGACCATAACATTAATCTTCAGCCTATTTATTTTTGAATAGATAATAAGAATAACTACAAATAATTTATCAATTTTTAAGGCAGATTTTATATATTGTACTTTATTTTTTCTTATGGATAACTATTAAAAAATGTATTGCTATCTTTAAAAATACCAAAAAAATATGTAATGTAATTAATCAAGAAATTACCGTACAATGTATGACGTCATAATTGAAATATAAAACTTAATAACTTCCTTATAACTCGAAATAGCAAAAAGAGTATTAGTACGATTAAAATCAAATGCATGAGTCAATTGTAGCAATTAAGCGTGTTAAAAAAAATTTATTTTGAACGTCCAAATTACATATAGGCACGAATATACAGAACATATGAAAAGATGATCGAGCTATTCATAACTGAACATAATGTATAAATAACACAAATTATATTAAGATTGCCATTTATGTTTCAAACGTATAATAACGCCAACACACTACATATTATTTGTAGTGATATTGTTTACCGAAAGTATTTTTATTTAAAGATATAAGAATAAAATATAATACAATTTACAATAACATAATAAATAATTATCGTATTTATGAAAAATATATTCTTTACTTAAGCGTACAACAATTTGCATCTTGAGCATACATCGGCACACAAACCCACAATATATCAAATCATACAAAAGAACATATTTGTGCAATTATTGCTTTTAATTACAAATCCATTCATTTATCGATACATAAGTTATTTTACAATATATTACAGAAGCTATACTTTCATTACTTCTATAAAATGAAAAGAAATTTTTTCATATGACGATAAAAAAGAAATAATATAATTCAAAATTATTGTGTGATATAGATTGCAATATAATTATATAGAAATATAGAATATAGTTTCAAAATTTAGGAAAATTATATTTTACACAAAAACTTATCTTCCTGATTTACCGATAAGTATAAAATATATATAGGCGAATTAAAAAATATATTAAAATAAATATTTAAGACTCGACACTGAAAGTCATCTTTATTTAACGTATATTATAAGTGAATAAATAATGTATTAATATTTAATTAAATTTACCGTAATAGTTTAAATTAATGATTCACATTTAAAAAGTATTTTATCTTAAATATAAATTCATATTAAATGCAATAAAACGTACCAGCTGTTATTATATATATTAACACAACTTAGGAAAACTCGAATATAATTTTTATGTTTATTGTGTCGAATTCTTAAATAGTTAAAATGTTTAAATAATATATTGATTATAATTGTGCATAACATTTCATCTAAATTCTCACTCAGGAAATTAAATATATATTTTGCTTGCATTTTATTTCAATGTAATTTTTGTAAAATTTAATTAATTAATTAAAAATTATTTTTATATGCGAAATTTACATTAAGATTAATATTAATTATAAGAATAATAGTTAATAAGTTTGAATGTGTTGACATTAATACTTTTTCATATTATACATTTAACTATTCTTCATAAGATGCATGCTAATAATCGTATAACTTAATTATTAAAACGTATTTGCACCAAAATAAAATTAAATAACCATATATCAATTGAAAATGTCTTAAAATATCGTCTATTGAAATATTAATATCAAATTATTATTCATAAATGTACATACGTGTATGTATTTATTTACAAATGTGATAAATTTCATAGTGAAAGTGTTATGTCTCCCTTATATTCTAAATATAATATAATATAATTATAAATTATAAAACAATGAAATGAAAAATTTAGAACAAAATCAAGATCATTAATTAAAAATTGTTATAAATTGGAAACTAATATGAATTATTTAATTTTATTTATTTATACCTTTTTCTGAGCAACCTTCATTATAATAACTATTTATCGTAATGAATAGAATCAAAATTGATTCATTTTATTGCAGTCATGCACGTCACCTTATATGGAAAGTTTTATTTCAAGGAAAACAAAGAAAAATGTGGAAACGTTTGGTCAAATGATTATTATTGGTGCAAAGTAAAAAAGTTCGCTAAAAAGCGTCTGTTTTGTAATTACATGTATGTATGCCACGAATGAAAAAATGGTTCGCAGACGAAATATTTGTGTCTTTTTGTAGTAGATGTTGATAAATTGATATTTTACAACGTACGATCTTTTTTCAGAATTATCAACTGTTAAATAGATTATTGTACTAGCTTGGAAAACTCTATTTCCTATGCCGAAAATCGTTCGGTTTATTTCTTCGTCACGTCTAATTCATGGTCCTGGTCACTTCGTAGAATAACAGAATTGCTTTTTACAAATAAATATGTTTACATAGCAGCAAAAATCTTAAGAAACCTGAAATCATTACATGTATCTTTCATATCACGAACTGTGTATTAAGCTAATGCATCCTTTTTCAACTCGATTTAATCAATTTTTAATCAGAACATATTAAATATATTAAACATATTACATATATTAAATGAATATTCTTAATTTCTGAAGATTATTGATTATTTCTAAATAACTAATAAATTTAATCTTATTAAAAGGGAAACAGAATTGAATGCTGAGGTTAGATTTCAATCGTACTAACTATAAAAAATCAAAGTATTTTCTTTTTACTTCGTTTCATGCCTATGAATTGTATTAATTTACGTTTATGATATTTTTTTATAATACTTATATTTTTTATAGTTTTTTTTGTTATTTATTTTTGTTTATTTATTTATAGTAAATTTTATATTGGTATCATTTTTTTATACCATTTTTGTTATTTTTATGATATTAGGTCTTTATTTAATGTATCTGCAATCACAAATATTGTGTATATTTGTCGATTAATAACAATCGAGTACTATTGCTCACTATCGTTAATGCATCGTTCAATACAATTCGCGCACGCAGAAATAATCAAATTATACTCAATCGTAATCTTGACTATATATTAAAAGTCAATGTAAAAAAAAGTAAAAAATTAAAGTCATTCGAATGCCTTTGATTTATACATTACTGACGACATTAACCAATCGCAAAATAAAAATGCTTTCATAATGTATTTAACGTACTGAGAAAGAAGTTTAAAAAAAAAATAAGTAATTTTGAATTGTTAATTTATGGGTAAGTATCTTTAGTATATTCTATTTTTTATTTTCAATGAAATATAACAAACTAAGCTTTATATATATATATATATATATATATATATTATCTAAATAGTTTAGATAGATAAATTAATTATTATAAAATAGTTGGTAATACAGTATCTTAACTAAAAAACATGAAAAAAATTTAATCTTTTTTATCATTTTATTATATTTAAAACATAGTATTATTTAATTGATATATAAAACATTATAAAAGAAAACAAATCATGCGTATATATACATAACGAGAAAATGTATACTAATTTAAAAGTTAATAAACTGTTATATATGTAAACAACAATTTCTTTTTGAATATTATTAATAAAATACTTGTTAAAGTCTTGAAATCTCTTTAATATACATTATAAAGCAACCAAATTAGGAAAAAAGAAATAAGAGAATGTTTCTTAGATATTATAGTAAACCGATTTTTGAAAATATCCACAAAATAAATATTAGAACCATTTGTAAAAATGAATGCTGCCAAGTTATTTTACAAACTTTTACGCTCTATATATTAAAATAAACATAAATAAGTATACATAAATAATAAAGTAAACAATAATTAAGTTTAAAGATATATAAATGAATTTACATAAATATAAACAAATAAATACAACTATAAATAAGTATAAATGAATAAAGATGAATAATTTATTTGATAAGGTTGTAATGATTTCTTTTGTATTAATGATTAAAATATTTTCTGTAGCTTAATACTTTCACTGTTTATTTAACACTCTGTGGTGATATTTTGAAATACTGTATTGATTAATTTTGTTTAAGATATATTGTTAATAATTTTTAATTGACTTTAATCTGTCAAAAGACATTAATTTTCAAAATATTAATATAATAAATGAAAGAAAAATACGAAACTATTCATTAAAACGTTAGGTCACAGTAATTTATATGAGTACATTTACAGTACTTATATAAGCATATTTTTATTTAATAGAGAATATTGTACTTTTGGCAAAATATTACGTTCTCTTCCCCCACTTCCTCATCTGTTTAGTTGCTTGTAGTGGGAATTATGAACACCAACACCTACCAAAGGGAAATGAACCATGTCAAGGTACACTGAAAATAATAAAGGTCTTTCAGATCTCCCAGGGCCATCTTCTGTTATCTATTCTTCATCGCGTGTACAGCTTCCGCCTTGTCGGTCGATTTTTTTTCTGACTGAACGTTGCCTGACAATCGGGTTGCGCAGTGCTGTCCCGATCTTTATCCAAACGAGTGACTCTTTCACCATCGATACCTACCTTACAAAAATAGTTCAATTTATTGTGGGAGGCTAGAATAATTGCAACTGAATCTTGTACCATTTTATGCATTATGTAGAAACACTGAAATGTTTCACTCAAACGACAAAATATCAATATTTGGCCAACCGTTATTTTATTTTCGAAATATTTTTGCTAGGGCCGAAATTTCGACAAGTTATGCTGTCTGATTCGAAGCTCAATTATTTTTATAATTATTTTAAATTATCGTTATATAAATGTGCAAAATCAAATCTTTTGATAAAAATCCTTAGCATTATTATTACAGTTGTAATAAATAAATTGAATGAAAATTATTTCAATTTAAGGACTTATTTATTAAATTGAAATTGATAATATGTGCTTTTTATTCATTATTAATAACAATATGAAATCAATATTTGAATACAATTAACTTATCAAATTATGAATTTTTTATTAAACCTCTATCTTTTTATAATTAGGTTTTAAATGTTTAATCTTTCTAATATATCAAAGATATCAATTTAAAAAACGTTTGTAATATTTATTTATAACTATTTATTATTTCAATATATATATATTGAATATGTTAAATAAGTGTTTTAATTTTAGTGGATTAAGTTTAACCTATATATTAAATCAATTTGACTAAAATACTCAAGTTACTAACAAAATTAAATTAAAATGTCTTCTAGAAAACTTATTTACATATATATTACTTATCACTTATTACTTATATACATAATCAATACGTGATATATATATATATATATATATATATATATGTGTGTGTGTGTGTGTGTGTGTGTGTGTTTTTCTTATATTATATTATATTATATCAAACAACATAAAACACGAATAAATTTTCCATAAAATCAGGTATTGTAATTAACTTTTATTTATTATATTAGCTGAGAAACAAAATAAAATTATGATTATTACAAATTATAGATCTTGAATAAATGATCAAATATTGTACAAATTAACAATTATACGAGTCACTTCTAATCATCTTATAGGATCATTTTAGTAATCAAGAAAATATACTTTTTCAATTTATAATTGATCCAAGGATCATTTAAGATAAAAAGTCTAAAATTAGACACTATGCAACCACTTCATTCATTCAACCACTCAAGACATGTTACTCTCGTGATGTTAATATACTGACAAACATTTGGTCGATTTGTACTTTAATATGTAAAAAGCTTTTTGTTTAATATGTAAGGATTTTTTTTTGCATGGCTGTAGTATTATAAACATACATAAATTTGACATCAACTAACTAGGTATGATAACAGAGCATGAGATTATCAGAAATCAGTAGGCAATAGAAAAACTCCAATCAATTGTATAAACTTGGAAGAAGTTTCCGATATGAGATTTTCATATTTATATCTTGTTCTATAATATTTGTCACTTATCCAAACATAATATTTTCTTATACATTTAAGAGATTTAAGATTTTTGTATGATAAACAAATCAATAACATGTTTATAATACAAAAATGATTTCAAATTTCACGCTTCTTCTAAATTAGTTAGTCTTTAAAATAGCAAATACCCTGCCAACGACAATCCTTCATATTGAAATAATTTATTGTATGAGTTTGCAATATTATTTCAATAAGTAACCACAGATGACAAGAATGGTTTGTATAAATGAATTTTCTAATATAGACGAATGGAACAGACTTTGCTGGATTCATTTTGAAATCTAAAAGAATAGTTTCATATTACTTTCGGAAGCACACATAAACAGAATAAATATTTTCAAATTATGCATATATAGTGAAACGAATATATATGTAGTAACAGAATATTTTGTAGAAATAAAATAATACTACAAAATTTATCAAAAATATATCACATTAAAGCGTTACCGTGTTCAATCTTTTCGGCTACTTTTTATATTAATTTAGAATGATGTATTGTTTTGTTTTGAATTTTGATAAAACCAAAATTTGACTCGAAATAATTTAAAATTGAATAAATTACCAATAATTCTAAATCAATATTAAGTGTAAATTATAAATCCTATAGTTAAATTATGCTTTGTAAATTAAATTTAGATGTTTAATTTTTAACGTTGTGAATTATAATTAATTCTTAATCGTTAATAAAGATTTTGTTAATTGTATTAAAAATTTTAATAAGGTAATATTAAGTGATTTGTGAGATCGTGAATTTTTAGAAAGAATTCATTTGATTTCATACAAGCGTTAAAAATAATTTTACTAAAAAAATATTAAACATTAAATCATATAAATTAATAATAAGCTATTAATGTAATACAGAATGTATGGAATGGATATTATATTATTTATATATTATGTATAAAGATATATTGTTTTTAAATATAGAAGTATTGTTATTGCAGACTTATATAAATAAAACTAAAGACTGAAGGGAAATAATTTTTATTTTTATTTCTGTATTCAAAAAAAATTAATTAAAAGTAAATTTTCATTTAATTTTAATTTTAATTTTCAATTTTTTAAGTACGTAATTAAACGTATTTTCAGTTTTTCATTGAACATACGCGGGCTGTATATTTTTCGTACAAATGTAATTGCTATAATATCTATGATAAAAACGCGTTTAAAACAATAGTAAATCTAGTTACCAATAGACAATTAACAATCTCATCATTTATGCATGATCAACATTTAAGAAGATTGATTATCTGTAAGCATTGTTTTTTCATTAGCTTGTTCCTTGAAAAGCATTAATCATGCCACGTTTGCGAAGTTTCGCAGCCGTTGCCGATGCCGTCGTTGCCACTTGTCACTAGTCTATCATTACGAAAGACATGGACACATACAGATATAGTATAGCTCCTTTTTAAGTGGGTAGGATTGTATAATAGCAAGTAGCTTGTTTCCATAAACTAAGTCCTAAATTAAAATCTATTTTTTTTTTTTACTTCTGTTACTTCTTTGACTGGGATTTAAGCAACGTCGAAGGTATTTCAATAAAAATCTTGAGTTCGACTGACTGGCGTTGATAATAGGATGTGTCTCGACAAAATTTTGATGAGTCAAGCTGCATACAGTGGATGTTACACGCTCGCACATCAAATGTTTGATGATAAACGTACTAATTTCGTCACTCGTTCCCTACCAGAAGGCAGGTCATAGTAGAGTCCGTCGCTGCATTCAATATTCCGCACTAGCAGCTTGCATGCAATGTTGATGGGATGCAAGTTACCGGACGGGGCAGGGAGAGGGAGTTTAGGTTAGTTTAGTCAGGGTCGTCGTTGGAGATTCGTACGCGCGCGCATCCATTGCGACCAGCATGAGTAGCAGCAGACGGTCGGACGGTCAGACGGTCGGACGGACGGACGCGCAGGCGTAGGAAAGCTATGTCCGTCAGACGGCGCCAGTTCCTCTTCATGTCGCGCGCACGTGCTCATCGTTCGTTCTTGCCTACCCGAGACGTGTGTGCACGCGCGGACTCGCACATGCGTGTATGCGCGAATATCGTCGCGCACGCTGTCCGGGCGCCAGCAGCAACAGCACAACTCATTCTTGACTTCGATCTTCTTCACTCCTTAGCCTGGCCGTTGATTTTTCTTCGCTTTCCGGGGCAGAGTGCACCCGCGCTCGACTCCACAACACTCGACACGACGAGTCGCTTGGAAACAGGGAGCCGTCCCACGGGTAATAGACGTAGTGTGCGCGTAGATCGTCAAAAAAGCATCGCCGTGGACAACGGATCACTGTCGCGCGACTAGTGCACTGCGGATCACAGTGGCAATTGTCTTGTGTCATCCCCGCCTTGAGCATGAATAGGAACGGGCACGTGTTGGTATGGGAACAATCTGACCTGGATGAGGCTGATCGTGTCCAGGGCAGCCCCTCCGATCAGCAGCAACTGCGTCCAGGTACACGATGAGCGTCGATAGTTCCTTCCTTTTCTTTTTCTTTTTTATTTTCCTTTTTCCTCGACTCGATCGGAATTAATCCGCCCTTGCCTCTCCTTTCGCACCAAATCAGTTATTTGCAATGATCTCGTTGCTTTTTCAGCCATTAGCTGTTGACTCATATAATGCCACCCCGTAAGCAGCATATACCTATTTTTAAAATTACGACCTTTTGCCTTCTATGTATTCTTGCGGCCTTGCGCCCAGGCCACCTTCTAGACTATTTATCCTTCTCTGGTCGAATGGGCACCGCACGAGTGCCGAATAACCCTCGAATTACCCTCGAATAATTTACAAATAACTACACGTTCTTCTCAAGTTCAAGTACAATAATGCGGGGGCTGAAAGGCACAACTAGAATTGAGAATGTATCTAACTTGGCATCAACGTATACATTTAGCTGATCGCAGAGCAAAACTCGGGGAATTAGCCAAGTCTCTCGCTAGCATGTATTTTTTGCGTTTGCACGACCGCGATTACGCATTCACGGAAATTAATTATAGGCGAAAATTACTGAACAAATGATATGAACGTTGGGAGGGGATAGCCATATTACATGATACACGCAATGTACTATGTACCTATGCAGCTGCTATCATCAGTCTTCGGCCACGTGTTTGCCGGTTGGCATGTCACTGTTGCCCCGTTCTCAAACTTTAAACTCCGTCGGGCAGTTATGCGTGCCTCATTATCTCCTCGAGCGAAGTAACCACTTTTACCGCTCACAAGCCTTAGCCAAAAATTTAACTTTGTCAACCTTGGCACGTTTTAATAACGTAACCTCACTTACGCAAGTAAAATTAAAGATGAAATAAAGATCAACGGAAGTCGCATTGTCATGTTGCAGCACTCATCGGTACGCGACACATTGTCACGTTCATGCTTTTCCTCGGTATGGCCAATGCTTACGTCATGCGCACGAATATGTCGGTAGCAATAGTGGCCATGGTAAATCACACGGCGATTATGAATAATGATGAGACGGAGCCAATAACGAACGAGTGTGCAGTCACTGAAAGCAACGCTAACGCATCTTGGCACGAATTAGAAAATTTGAAACATTCATCAAGTGATGGAGAATTCGTCTGGGATTCTACACTCCAAGGATACCTCCTCAGTTCTTTCTTTTATGGCTATGTCCTCACGCAGATACCCTTTGGCATATTGGCTAAGAGATATGGATCCAAGTACTTTTTGGGTATAGGTATGCTGATCAACTCTGTTTTTGGGTTGCTGGTACCTATCTCTGCACAGTGGGGATATTATTGGCTCATGCTTGTGCGCTTCATCCAGGGTCTTGGAGAGGTAAGTACTTGCTTTCTAGCTCTGACTTTCTTTTAACTCTTTGCTTCTCTCTCTCTCTCTCTCTCTCTCTCTCTCTCTCTTATTTGCCCCATACTCTCCGTGAGAAAGAAAGGGAGTATTACTTTTAAATAAATTTGGTCACAAAGCGAACTCGAGATGCGAGTATGAACGCTTTTTTGATTGTTCGGCTGTATTTTCCCCCCCCCTAGGAATGGATTATCCCTATTACAGGGTCCCATCGTGCCTTGCACTCATGCTATGCTGGCCAAGTGGGTACCACCTAATGAAAGGAGCCGGATGGGTGCATTTGTTTATGCTGGTGAGTAGAATATCTTTTATAATATTAAAAATATATCGATTATAATTACTATTCAGCATATATTTTTTATTCCAAACATTAAGGTGATCAAATATTCAGTATTTTTTATTCAATTTAAAATTATAAGAATATTATAACTGAAAATGAATATTAATACAAAAGTTAAATTTTACTTTAAATTTTTTATTATAAAGCAAATTTCTTGTCCAGCACATTATTTTCGTTTTAAAGTTAATATTATTTTATGAATTAATGTTGAAATAGGTTAATTCTCTTTATCACAATTTTATTTAATAAATATTTCACGAGACAACTAAAAGATACATTGTAAGCCGTTAAAATCAAAAAAACATTAATAGATATCTTCACCTAAATATAAGTTTTGGATTTTAGGTGCTCAGTTTGGTACAGTGATATCCATGCCACTTAGTGGTCTTCTATCTGATCATGGCTTCGCTGGAGGCTGGCCTTCCATCTTCTATGTATTTGGTACAGTTGGTACAATCTGGTGCATCGCCTTCTTAATAATGGTGCACGAGGATCCAGAAAGTCATCCACGGATAAGCGATGATGAAAAGAAGTATATCCTCAGTGCACTTTGGGGTAATGCAGGTGCATCGGTAACTAACAAATAAGATTATAAACCGAATTTTTATTAAGTGCCTATTTGAATGAAGCAACTAATTAATCATAATATATAACTATAACATATGAAATATAATAAGAAAAACTAAATAGATATAATATAAATTTAATAATATAGAAGATAAAAGTGATTTTTCTTTACCTTCTTGATAACTCAAGTTTTACATGAATTTTATTTTACGGTATATAAAGTAGTGTTTGATGAATTCATTAATAAAATTTAATTTTAATATATGTGCATATTATTATATAATAAAATGCAATTTGAAAAAATATATATTTCATTGTCAGTAAACTAATACATTTTCAGTAAACTATAAATTCTTAAAACTTTTAAATAATATTTATACAAAATAACATTTCGTAAATCTAATTATAACTCTTTCAGAACTAAATATTAAATAAATACGTAATTAATTTTAATTAATAGTCACCACCTGTACCATGGAAGTCCATTTTTACGTCAATGCCTTTTTGGGCGATTCTCATTGCACACATGGGTCAAAACTATGGTTATGAGACTCTTATGACTGAACTACCCACTTTCATGAAGCAAATTCTTCACTTCAATATTAAATCAGTAAGTAGTTAAATCATTTTGTTTCAGCATGTTTTTTTCATATTTTATTAATTATTGGCCCTTAATTCCTAAATGATTTCTTATATTTTTATTAAATTCATACCCTTTACCGCTGTGATTTATATGATTTAAAAATTACTTTATAATTTGACAATATAATTAAAATAATTCTATACATGAAGTTAATTTACTAATGTAAAAGAAAATTAGAGACAAGTAGACAATTTGTATTTTCTAGTTTTTTTTCATTTAAGGATATGTTTCATGAAAAGTTACGAGTCTATTATTAGATGAAAGGTAAAGTTTAAATTTCATAAAAATATTACAATTTTTCATCAGTTTTTAATAACAGTATTTGAAAACAAGATTGATTTATTTAATAAATATTTTCCATACACCAAAACAAATAATTATTTTCTTTTTCTTTATTTACAGCATGAATTATTTTATCTTTAAAGTAAAATATTTTATATAAAATGTTTGTTTTATTATTTTAGAAAAATGTCGCTTTTATTTTTATTTATGAATAATCCTTATAATTGATAAAATTTTCATAAATTGCAATATTGAGACTGTAAATCAATAAATAAATATATAACTGTTCACTCTATTTTAATCAACTTTAAAAGCTTTATATGTTTTGATGATTTACTGATATACAGTACTGTATTAATTAAATTGATATGTAATAAAATGTATAGAATAATTAATATAATAATTGATTTATTTTGATAACATCTGTTACTTCGAAATCTTTTATATGTTTGTGTTCATAAATTAAAATTAAAATTTATGTTTCTAATCAATTTCAAATTAAATACAAATTAACAAGAAAATACTGTAAATAGATATAATTGAAAAGGGACCTTCACTTCATCAATTTGTGTTTAGTAAGATTCCAAATTTTATACAAGCTCATATAATTGCAATTATTAATATTTAAACACAATATAGTTCAAGCGTTCTTATCAGAATTATATGTATCATGTTTCAAATTTATGCATTTTTAAAAATATATTAATTGATTGGACACTAAGGCAAGTAAAAGATTGAAAATATATAACAAAATATAAAAAGACAAAAAGAAAACAAAATAAATGAATAATGATGAATAAATTCTGAAAAAATTCAGAATAAATGAAAATTGAAAAATTGAAAAATAAGACATTGCCTTGATTAGCTAATGTTGTTATTTGAGTTTATAAATTAAAAATAATAAAAAAAAAGTGAATGGATTGCATTACGTATATAAATGAAAAATTTGTAAAATATAAAATTGTTCAAGTAAACGTAAAGTTTTTCTAGTAAATTTTCTAATAAAATAATATAATGAATTAATTAATACAATATAAAACTTTTATAAACTTTATAAAAAGAAAAATTATTAGGAATTCATGAAAATAAGGCTTAGTAATTTTTTAAAACATTGCTTGTATAATTTGAACTTTCAAACGAAATTATGCATTACTATTTTCAAAAAAATAATTTACTACATGTTTTGATATTTTCAACTCCGGTGAAATAAATAAGAAAATCAAAAAATTTGCCAACAATGAATCAATCTAATAAAATGCTGCAAATACAAATGCTATTTTAACATTATTTATTTTCTTTCAAATTTAATATTACTCTGTCGGCAAAACATCCAGTTCTATCAAATTCTCCAGTTGTGTTTCTGATACCATATTCGATAAAGTTTAAAGTGAATTGCTCTTTAAAATAGATAATTTGATAAGCTATTTGAAAATTAATTATAATGAAAAACAGCGCACCTTCGTGTAATTCAGAATAAATTTTAAATGAATCTAATATGTTAATTCCCTTTTGCCTTTAATGTAACTCCCATTAAAAGATATTTAAGAATATTGATTTTGACACTCCGAATTAATGTGAAACATAGTACATTTAAATTATTTAAATAAAATCAGACTGTATTGTAATATATTATAAATAATGTATTTTAAAAATTAATTTGGATTTTCAACATTAAATCGAATTTGATAACATGTATTATATGAGACAAGTTATATTTTTGTTTTAGCATTATTATTATTCAATATTAATTTTTTTAATTATTATTATATATGGTAATATATAATATAAGCATGCTTAAATGATTCAGCTATTTTATGACCAATTTTATGTACATTTATTTTTAATAAAAATAAAACTTCTTTAAAAATAGTCCTTTCAATACAGAATTTATATTATTTCATGTCCATATATACAAATCGAATGAAAATATGGTTAAAACACATTTAGGAGCTTATTATTAGAATTATTTCAATAATTTATATTCTTATCCTTTTCAGGTATGAATTATTACTTTCTAATATTTTTATTAATAAATTAAAATTAGTAACACCATCATTAAAGTACTACTAATTTAACATAGTATTTTTATTTTTATAGTTTCCATTATTACCCATGGCATTTCACGTACTCTACTTTAATTAAAACATATTACGTTTACTTCACATTACCTTTTATCCAATTTTCTATCATTTTTATGAAACCGCAAACTTCTATTGATTTTATTAGTGGTTAATATTATTGTGTTCATAATTTCATAAATTTTTAGACATTTCTTTATACCATTAAAATTTATATTATAATTATTTTAATTGTCTAATTTGTAAAGTATTTCGTGAAAATTAAAGATTTTTATGTGATAATTATTCACTTTTGCTATGCCATTAATTGCTCTACGATTGTGATCAAATGATAATATTATTTCAATTTCAGTTATATAAAATTATTATCAATTGCATTAATATTAATTTGTGATTTCAAAAATTAAAAAATTTATTTTCTATATAATCTATTTCTTTAAAAACTTGCTGAAATATTAAAAAAATTTTATTTTTTCATCTATTATTAATTCGTTTCTAATATTGAATTAATAGACGGTTTTCATTGATTTAAACAGGTTGTCTATTTATTTTTATATTAAAGTTGATCAAAGTTTGTTAGGCTTCTTATTAAAGTTCTTACTTGATCCCTATAGTTCTTGAAAACAGTTATAATAATAGACAATGATATAAAACTATTTTATCTATTGGAAAGATTATTTCCGATTACATACCAAGTTTACTATTTTTAACATTGAATACATTGAAATATTGCTACTATAAATGATTTGTCATTTGATTAATCAATTTTCTTAATTGATATACAAATGTTAGTTCTATTTCTTATATTCAACATTAAAATTACAATAATATATATAATTATCATATATTTATTGTTAATTCTTCTTTGAATTCTCCTTTTTAAATTAAATTCATTTCCGAGAATATTTTACTGGAGAAATTATTAGTCGGGACTTTTATACAAATGTTTTTACTTTATTTATATATAATTATCTATATTCTCGATCAATTGATTCCATATTTTTATTTCTTCAGAATTAATCGTTACAATTAAAAACCATTAATATTTTCTATAATTGAAGGAAAACAAAATGAAAAGACTTTAGAATTTTTCTAATTAATATTTTTTTTTTTTATTCGAGTTTCAGTCGTCATCAATATTCGAAACTAACTTTTATGAAAGCAATAATAATAACCGGAAACACAATTGATTGGAATTTCTTATTTCGTTAAAGTGGTAGAAAATTGCATACAGTAAAATGTAAAATAAAAATAGTAAGTTTTAATTAGAGTAAGTTGCCAACAAGTGAAATTAACTTAACGCTTGGTTTTAAAATCTTTATATTTTATTCTGTATAGCTTAGTTTTTATTGGTATGAATATAAAAAATTACATGAAATAACACAACGTTAAAAGTGTAATATTAAAAACAACGATAAGCACTTTACTTTTCAAGCCTTTCTGTTATAAAGTTACCTGGTTGATTATTCAGATATACAAAAAGTAAGTTTTATATGAGTGCACTCGTGCCAACAGAATGGAATAGTGTCGGCGCTGCCGTATTTGGCGATGTGGCTCTTCTCCATGTTTATATCTCATATTGCCGATTGGATGATATCGAGCGGCCATTTCAATCACACCATTACCCGAAAAATTGTCAATGGCATTGGTCAATTTGGACCCGCAATTGCTCTCGTTGCTGCATCTTATACGGGCTGTAGCCCTTGGCTGACGGTCGCTCTTTTAACCATCGGCGTTGGTCTAAATGGTGGCATATACTCTGGCTTCAAAGTCAATCACCTCGATATTTCTCCAAGATTCGCCGGAGTGCTTATGTCATTCACAAACTGTCTTGCAAATCTTGCCGGGCTGCTAGCACCTATCACTGCTGGTTACATCATCGTCGGCACGGTAATATTCAATTTTTTTTCTCGTCAAGCATACGATATACGTTTATTTGTCCAATTGACTATTTTAAGACATTCAATAATTATGACTTGCTTGATATTTTATTTTATAATAAATACGTCGTGAATGAATTAAGTTCATTTAAAGCTAATGCTGATAATGTAATTAATCTCAGTGAGATATTAATTTATAATAAGTGCATATTAATTATTCATAAAATAGCTGTATTATAAATTTTTATTTCACTTTCCAAACCTTTTTCTTTAATTTTGCATATTACACTAAAGCATTCGATAAAGTAAGGTTTTTAGTTAAAAATTAACAATTACGGCATTAACATATTTTGTCTAACGCAGGCAATTAAATTATAAAATAAATATAAATATAAAAGACACGTATAATTAGGTTGGAAGATATAACCATCACCTAGTTCTTAAATTCGTTTTTAACTAAAATACCTCACTTATTATTAGACGGTTAAGATGATCGTTCATAGATAATGTATATAAAATAAAAATATTAATCATTTTTATTATTCACTAAATTATACTATAGTTTATAATGTATTTCTAAAAGTAACTAATATTCTACTAAATTATTCCTGAAGTTGTAAGCAACATTTACGTTTTATAATACTCTTAAAAAATTTAATAAACGATTGGTTGGAGATTATATCCAAAAATTTCTACTGAAAATTTTCTAAAATAAAAATAAATATAAATAAATAAAATAATTTATAAATATAAAAATAAGTGAAATTATCTACTAATTATTGTTTTTTTTTTTTTTTTACTGATTTCAGTAAAATTTTATCGAGTCCATTTATCAATAATTACATTACGTAGAAGGCAGTGTCTATCGTGAATTCTTCTTATACTTATTAATTTTAATATTTAAATATAAGTTAATACTTAATCTTTATTTCCTATGTCACAAAACTGTCTTTTATCGTGCAGCCTACACAAGCCAAATGGAGAATAGTGTTTGTACTGTCGACTGCCATATACGTGATTTGTGCCACATTCTACATAATATTTGGCTCGGGTGAGCGACAAGCTTGGGACAATCCGGAAAAAGATAATGAAATTAAAGCGAAAAAGAAGAAATTGGACCAACATCTTAAAAGTGTTAAAACGATAAACGAAACACGTCACTGATGCTTTCACAATTCATGTTATCAATCATCTTCAGATTAATTACCAACAATAAATATGCAATCACGCATGGCATACGGAAACATAGTATTGAATATAAAGAAAAGTAAGAAAGAGAGAAATGAATGGAGGAAGGGGAAAGAAGAAAAAGAGAAGAAAGAAAAGAAAGAAATAGTCATATCTCAAAATAGTCCGAGACTACATAATTACTTTGTTATAATACACGTAATTGCTTTACACCCGACATTTTTCACTCGTGCATTCATTCCCTTAAAATTTACAAGTCTCTGAAATTTAATATTCTCGTTTAAATTCTTTTGTACGATTTATACGCTATTTTGCAGATTGGTTTTAACGGCGTTGAAAAATAAGTGTTTAAAAAAAATTAAATGCAAAAGTGAATATGAGGAAAAAAGAAAATGCTTATATGTGAGAGTACATGAATAAGTCGTTTACACGTAAATCTGTGCCTATATTTTCCTATATCATTTATATTATATATTTGTATATAAATATCAAAATTATCAAATTTATAAACTTTATTTTAAGAAAAATATTCTATAAATTTACTATATTTTTACTATTATGCTGTCATATGCAATTTAAATGTGATTAAATGAAAATAATTTCGAACAAATTTGTATGCTATGTTTAAAAAGTTAAAATGCTATTGTGTTTGTGTTTCGAAACTATTGTTCAAAGCACGTAAGTTCTTTTACAAAAATCAAAAAATGCGCAATTATTATTAACTATGTATATAATTATTTCTTTAAATAATGTAATATTCTTTACTATATTGTTTATTTTTCAAAATAAATTGCCTATCAACAAGGTAGCATAAAAGTAGACATAAAGAAATAATGTTCAAATGAAGGAAGTATTGCACATTTTAACGTGCATCAAATTTAAAGAACGAACGACTAAGTAACAGTATTAGGCGGAGCGCACTACACGTTCGCCAATTGTCGAATATTTGTAAAAAACAGAAAAAAACAAACAAAAAAAACAAACAAACAAAAATAAGAAATCTTCTAATTTTCATCATGTACTGCCGCTTCGGTATCTAAAAGTGGCAATACTTTGCCCCGTTCGGCACTCATATGTAGATGACTATATTATTCATTTTGTAGATATTGTATCTTAAGATCCTATTAAGTATGTAGATCATAGTTAAATAATTTACTAGTAACTATTTATACTTTTATGTGCAAATGCGAAAATAACAAAAATTACCCTATCAGATTGCTCTCGCTATTTATTTTATTTTTTCAATGCCTATGGTAACATTTATTCATTAATATACACATTTTTTTAAGTGTATTGATTTTTTATATATATTTGAAAGTGTACAAAAAGATGCATTTTTTATAACGGTAATTATTACAGTGTAAATTAGTAATGAACTACTAATTCGATTAATTTTCTTCTTGTACACGAAATAATTTCCAATGACATTTTAAGTCTTCCAATAATTTTAAATTTTTTTATTCAGGTTTTATGATTTATTATGCCAATGAAATATATAGTATTTTAACAAAAGTGACGCATAGTGTGAAAAAATTTAATGCATCTTTTCTGATAAAGTTCAATGTTTTATTAACAGTCATTTTTTATTATCTTGAAATGTATTGTGTTTGATTAATGATTGTTCAAAAAACTTTTGAATTTTCAAAGATATTACAATTTTACAATAATAAACTTTGGTTTGAAAGACTTTCATTCGGAAACGATTATTTGCTTTTGTTGCAATCACAACCTGAAATAATGAAAAATTCATAAATAAAGTATTGCCGAGATGTACACAAGGCTGGGTTTTTTGTTATTTCGCCAATTGATTTAAGTGCCTTAAACGATTATCGTTTTTCTTTTTTGTATATTATAGTAAAAGATGTAAATTTATTTAAAGTGAAAAACGTTTACAACTTTTTACTAAAAAAATAATGCAGTTTGTCAAACTTGTCCAAGGTCTGTGATTACTGGATTGCCCATAGCAATTATGTATATGTAAATTTGTATACTATTGAAGCGTTTCTTTCAGATTAGACATCCTACCGAAGATATCTTAATTGTTCTAATATAATGAGTATTGAAGAATAATATAACCAATTATTTAAAAAAAAGTAGATTTTCAAACTATTATTAGCTTCTTTTTTCGAATCCTTCGTGTGCAATATAAATAAAAAAATATAATTTTAATCATTTATAAACTAGTCAATTTTGAAAATATTGATTGAAAAATTGATTTTACCTCATTATCTCCTATTCTTATAATTAAGTTCTGCACATGAAGAATAAAATGTATAGTGCGTAATTTACTTGTACAATTTGTTCATATTTTTTTACATTCATACTATAAATATTATTGAGCAGTGTACATAAACAAATTAACAGTTTGTAACAGCTCTATATTGTTGTAAAATTTTACATATATATTTTTATTGTTGAAATTACAGATGTGATATAATATAGTACGGTTGAATAAAAATATTCTTCAGTTTAAAAAATAATGCTATTTTATTATGAAAAAATTATTGTAAAATACCAACATAGTATATATATATATACATGTACTTTTTCTGTTTTATAATTAATGATTTTTTTTAAACGATCTATGAAATTTCGACTGAAATATAAACTCGAATAAAATTAGTACCTATTTATATTTAATCAATACTCTATACAATATTCTATAATTAATACAAAACAAAATTATAGAGATTAATTTATCAAATACTGTAAAAATATCAGATCGCAGAAATATACTTTGAATGCATTTCAATGACAAATATATATATATATATATATATATTATATTTCAACAGAATTCTTTAACATAAACTTGAAGTAAATATGTACAGAATTGAAAAAATTATGAAAAATATATGATACAATAATATTATAATTAAATATACAATTATTTAGGAATGAAATAAAATTTTTTTAATATTAACTTACTTCGATGCATTTATTAAATGCTATATATCGGATAAAAAATTAATTAATAAACCACTTTATTCAATTTGTATAATTTTAAAAATATTTGCAATGAATTTTTGAAAATTTATATTTTGTAAAGGGCATGTATATAATTATTAAAAATTATTATTTATATAAAATTTTTTAATAATTCTTTTAATATTCAATATTAATAATATTAAATGATTCAGAATTTTGAGAATTATTATTTATACTTAAATTCATTAATTACATTTTATTATTTACACCTATATATAATAAATTTATATTGGATTTTTTGTAAATTCAGTGCTTTTCTTTTCACTTAATATCTAGTTTCCGCTTTTTCCTCATAATTAAATTTAAAATGAGCAAGCAATCACAACCAATCAACATAAAAATATTTCTACGCAGAATCGAGAAAACTTCAACATCGCATGATGCATTGGATTGCTGGTCCACCTCATTAATTGTGTATGTGTATTTTTAGTGGAATTTGACAATTGATTATGCATGTGAGTTTCACCTCTTGTCAGTATTAAGTAATGATAAAATAATTTTCATTGCAATATAAGAAAACATCAAAGTTTTAAATAATTTTATTTTTCATGATATTATCATTATAAAACAAAGTATTTAAAAAACTGGCATTGCTGTTCGTTCACCTATATCGATAACCTCTACACTTGATTTACGTGCGCAAGTAAATATATGTTTTGGCCTACTCATTTTCAACATAACTTTTGAATAAATATTTTAATATCCATATTTTAATAAATATCTAGGCCGAATTTTGAGACGATTATGGATTCATTTGGAGATAATTTTGTTAATGATTTGGATGTTGATCCAGCTGCAGAATTTATAGCTCGAGAACAGGATCAATTAGCAGGTCTTGAAGTTGAAATTCCTCTAGTTGCAACTGCTTTATCAAATACTGAAGGTTATTTCATCATTCATATTTGATTTGTATATATTGTAGTTTGGTTTTTAGTTTTATATTTTTTTTGAAGATGAACTAACTGGAACAGTAAAGGCTAATAGTGAAGATGATGGAGGAAGTTTCGAAATGATAAATACTATTGATCAAAGATCAGATATATTAAATGGTAATCAAATAAAAAATTATTGTAAATATATGTCAGTTTGTATATTAATTAATAACATATGTGGTATACAGAAAATTTAACGCCTCCCCCATCTGTACCTATAAAAGAAGAGCCAGAAAAAATTAAAAAATGGAGAGAAGAGCAAAAGGCTAGACTAGAAGAGAAAGGTGAATTAGAACAAAATTTTACATTTATTTTTTATTTATATTTCATGTATTTTAACATATTTAATTTATACACAGATGCTGAAGAAGAAAAAAAAAAAGAAGATTGGAGAGTAGCTGCTAAGAAAGAATTGAATGATTGGTATAAACATCATACAGAGGCTATTAGCAAAACAAAAGCTACAAATAGGTAATACTGATTATTTTAGTGTGATAAAACTTTTTAAATTATATACATTTTGATTGTGTTAAAAAGAGACAAAATTAACTTTTGTCCAAATATACTGAGTTCTGAAATCTATCATTTTGATTTTGCTTCTTAGGGAATCAGCCAAGTAAGTTGATTAAAAGTATACTTGAATACATGCATGAAAGCTAAATATTGCAACAAACTTGTATTTGCCTTAATTCATACTATTTTGATTATTCTTTTTTAATTTATAAAAAATATTTTTATTTTAATATTTTTAATGTAATACTTTTAAGGTAGTGCTTGCTAAATAATTAGATATTTGTTATTCTTATTGAAAATATTTACAACTTCAATTAAACTGGAATGACAAGTACATGATACTTATTAAATCTTATTGCATGATTACATAATTAGCAAGCACTGTTTTAAAATAAAAAAATTAATGATAAATATAGTTTGTATAGGACATGTAAGAATTTAAATCATTCAATGAACCCTGGCATATTTTTTCACATAAAATTTAAAGGTCTTATATGTTGATTTGAACTGCTTTACACCAGCTATTCTGGTTTATTAAAATTTAAGAATATTGATTTTTAAAAGCATTAAATAATAGATACTATTGATATCTTTATTTTCGTTTATATTTTAAGAAGTATATCACATTAGAGTACTTATTAATTCTTTAAGAATTTAATATTATTAATGCATTAGCCAATATTTGTTTTACAAAAATTCATTATTATCTTCACTGCTTTTTTTCATTTATAATTTATAATTTTAGTTTTACTTTAATAAACAAAGTAATATTACTTACGTTAGTTTTTCAAGAAATTGAAAATTTTTGTAGAATGTATTCTATATAAAATCATGATGAAATGCATGGTTTGATTCTGCAGTAAATGAAGCTACTTAAGTAGTAATATAGAAAACAATAAAGCTTGATTTTTTAGGGATTCTTAAGATTATGCAGAATAAAATAAGAAATTTAAAAATATTTTTAACTTTAAATTAATCTTTCTCATTAACTGTATTATTTTCATAAAAAAATAATCAATTATACTTACAATCTATATCCATATAAAATATTTGGATAATATTTTGATATATGATGATAATATTTTGATATATTTGGATAATATTTTGATATATGAAATAATAAATATAATTTTTTCTTATATACTATTTTTTCGAATAATCGAATATTAAAACGTGATTATAATATATGTAATTATAAACTTCGTTATAAAATATGCGTAAGAAATATGTTGCTATAAATTTAATAACCTACATACTACATATTTTTTAAAATATATATTTCAAAATATTGTATAATCTTCTGAATTCCTTGAAAAAATGTTGTTTAGTCTTGAATGCATACTTTGAAGTGCATGAGACATCTTTTTGTCATGAAACAATTTTTTTTCATTAGGAATGCCGAAAAACAATTTGTTGCGGAGGCTGATGATATTGAACCAGGTACTGAATGGGAACGTATTGCTAAACTTTGTGACTTTAACCCCAAATCATCAAGAACTTCTAAAGACGTATCCAAAATGCGTTCGATTATTTTACAACTGAAGCAAAATCCACCACCATCTATTAAAGCTTAATATATCATATACAAGTTATTTAGGCATAGTGATGTGTACATTATATGAGTGCATTTATTGACGATTGTTCATTTTCCTCTATGACAGACCACCAAAATATCTATACTATATGTATATACATATATTGGCACTTTAGGGATATGTATTGTTTGATGTAAGAAATTAAATAATTAAATTAATAAACATAAATATAACAAACATAAATTCAAGAAATATATTTATTTATTTAGATATAAAAAATATGTAAGTTAATTCTAATATAATTTCATAATGTCACTTTATTAAGAACAAAGCAAACTGACTTTTATTATAATTTTTTTATTATACTTAATAAATAATTTAAATAACTTTAAACTTTTGTATGTATTAATAGCTATATATTTAAATTTATTATTTAGTTCTTGTTATATATTTAAATTTTTGGTATAAAACAGTATGAAAATAGACTTTTGAATAAGTTGGAAGTTACTTAAATTTTTGATTACTACATCACATATTGCTGTTACGGGACAAATCTTAAAAAAAGTGTCACATGTGCATTTTTGTTTATACATTATATAAATATACATATGCCGACTTATTAGATGAAAGATCTTAATTCTTATATTTAGTTAAAGATAGTTTAAAAGCTTGAAAAATTTTGAAGTTTGGCAAGTTCGTATTGACCATTGTCTAAATTATTTAAATAATTCATAAAAATACTGTTTTTACATTTACAAAATCAAGTTATTTTGAACTTAGTTTCCATATTGCAAGCAGACTTTAATGATTTGAAATTGTCATTATATTTCAGTATAAAATAATTTTCTCTTAATGGAAAGATTTACCGGTGTCCTGAAAAAACATTAAAAAAATTTTTTTTTGATATTTATAAATGATAAAAAAAACAGCAATACACATTTACCTTAAACAATTATTGATATTTTTACTTGCTAACTGCATTTCATGACGCCAGCGATAAATAAATGGATATTTAATTACATCAATTGTAGAGGGAATAGCAGAGTATACTGCAAAATCAATTTTGGTCGGGCTTTTTCTACAAATTAAAGGGAAATCCATAATTAAATTTAAAAATGTATATTTTATTAAGAATTCTATATGTATATATAACAGCATAATATTATGTTAATATTTAATATTTAAAAATAATAGCTATATGACAAGCTTATATATTATATAACAATTTTGTATATATAAAACATTCTTAATTTATTTTTCAGAAATTCTACATTTACTTGAATATTTAGTTAATTTGGACATTAAAAAAAATTTAATTTTAGTTAAATTTCTTGTATCTTATATTATAACAGAATTTTTTAATTATTAATTTTATCGTGAATAGTACATGCACATCTTAAATGATTTCTTAATATACATATAGTATTTATTGTTACAATAAAATATAAATCTCATTACTTCGACAATATAATTAATCACTGATTTGTTAGAAAAAAAAATTATGAAAAATAATATTTTATTTATAAAAATAATGTAAGTAATTTTTTAATACATTAATTAATTTTCTTACGGTAGTCTAATGACATAAGGAACACTTAATAACATTTTTAAACTAATGTGATAATTTGATAAATTCGATATACTTAAGAAAATATATAAATTGAAATATTATTCTACTATTAGATTTATAATTTATCATCATGTAAACAAAATATATTACTATCTAATAAAATAGTTCTCATCTATATTCTTAAAAAGAATTTAAACAATATATTAAGATAGAAATGTTGGTTGTCGAACAGTTCTGAATTATTTTGAAAAGATATAAAAATTTATAAAAATGAGATCAAACAATTAAAAGATTTATAAAATTATTATGTTGCCTAAATATTAATAAATATTCATTCTTTCCATAATGTTTAATATAATTAAAAAATATTCTAAATATTGATAATGAAACCATACCCCTCTAGAAATAATTCTTCCTTAATACTATCATCAGCCAAATCCATATCATCTTCATCAGAAGAATCTACATTATCATTGTTGTTTATACATAAAGGAGAAGTAGGAGGTGTAATGTATTCAGAATTATCTGTTAATAGAGAATTTATAAAATATTATGCAAAATTATGAAATATAAAATTGTATATGATTTCACCTTCGATTTCTTGATCTGAATCTGTTTGAGATTGTAATGTTAAATGTATGAACATATTATTAATCTCATCTACATTGATTTCATTTTTTAATTTTGGCTGCAAATAAATATTAAAAAATAATTTAAGTATAAAGAAAATTTTTAATTTATATATAAATTTATATACTCAGATAGTATTTTATTAATAAATGCAACTATACCGTTTCAAAATGGTTCATACAAGTTTTTACTATGTCTAAGAGCGTTATTTTTGTCCTTTGTTGAGACATATTTTTTAAAAATTTCTCTAATTTTTCTAAACCTTCATTGCATTGTAAATCAGTGAAGTCTTTTAAAAATGGCCAATACTCCTTCCAAGCAATTTGATATTCTGAGGCTAGTTCTCTAAGGAAAATTTATTTAATATAATTTACTGTACAAACTATAAGAGATGTTTAAACAAGATTGGATACTCTTTACTTACCTACCAACTCTTTCAAGGCCTTTATCAGTGTCCTTTAAACGTAAAGATAAATTTAAACTAGGACTTCTAAGCCCATTACAGTCATTGGATCCATTGCCTTTTGTATTTGGTGTGCCAAGTATTCGAGGAGGAGTTTTCCATTTTTTTCTGAATTCTAAAGCTTGTGCTTTAGTCATTGGTCCAGCAAAAGCTCGCACCTCAATTCGAGGACTAATAGGATCAACATTTAATTTCTTGTAAAATAAAAATAAATAATTTGGTATTTCAATCATATTATACATCTGTAATTAAGTTAAAAATGAAATAACTTACTAGAGGACTAGATGGAGAAAATGGTTCACCAATGATAGGTTGTAAACTATTATCTTCAGCACGCAAAACAGGCACATAATACTGTTCTTCTAATAACAGTCGAATTTCATTAATTAGCAACTGATCGTTCATTGATTTCCTAGTACACACTATCTAAAATAAGAAAAAATAAAATAATGCAAAATATTACATAAATAATATTCACAATACGTAAATATCCAAATTACTGCGTACATCCGCGGGTGTTTGTTCATGCTTATTAAGTGGAGTCCTCAAGCATTGTGAATATGTTAATAATGATCGAACGCAATCCTTCAATCCATATTTTGCTGCAAAGTGCAATGGTGTTTCATTTAATCCTTTATCGGGTGTATTCAAATATAAGTCTTGCAGAATACTAGCTCTATCTACATAAGTCCGAGTCATATCTATATCACCATACAACAGTTTTACAAATTCTGGATCACCTACAGTATTCAGTATTAGCTCACACATGGCTGAACTTTGCGTACTTTTAACAGCGACATGTAAAGCATTGTAGCGACAACCTTCCTATATAATATAATTACTTAATTCAAATATAAAAATTAAGGATGCTTTAATTACTTTGAACTGGTATGAAACGATACAAACGTGTAATATAGTCGGTGTATCACCATTGCCAACCAAATATCGTGGATTTTCCCAAATGGTAGTTTTAACAGATTCGATATCTCCATACTCGATAACCTTTCTAAACTGTGTCAAATTTTGCGGCTTCAATGATTTGAAATTACTACTCTTTTCCTCTGTAACTACTATGGTGGGTAAAGAGTTAGCAAGCGGATTAGGTAGTATAGATTCAAGACCATTGCGAGCGAATTCTTGTGCCTCTTCTAGCGTCCTAAAAGTCTTTAAACGACCTTTGGTGTATTTTTTGATAATATTTAAAGCCTCGACCTTGTCGCAATAAACATGAAAGTGCGTCTCTAGTGTAAAAAAAAATAATAATAATAAATTAGTAAAGGATAGTTGGTAGTTTGAAAAAAGATAATGGCTTACTACACTACCTTTTGTTTCGGCTGCATCGTCTTCGATCGGCACGTAAACTGCATGGAACACCGAATGCGAAGACGGTGATATTAATTCCATGTCGTTGGATAACTTTCATAATACGCTAAAAATCAACGATAGCGTAAAGTACACCTTGAGCGTACAACAATTTACGAAAAAAAGAACACAACTATGTATTAATAATGACAGCACGTATTTTCTAATAGTGATGTACGCGGACTAAGGCTTACAGCACAAGACGACAGCTACTTGTTCAAAAAGTGGGAGGGGTTTGGAATGGGGTGGCCCATAAATTGCTGACGGCATACGCGTTTAGGATTGTCGAATATAAGAGAAAGACATTGACTGACAGGCGATAAACTTTCCAGCTTAAGATAACAATGTCATTCTAGTAAATGACGGATGCACTTTGGGGCTTACATCTGTTTATCCTTTGCACTTATAATAATAAATAGGCGTATACGGAATATGACCGTATCAGAATTAACCAATCAACATTCAACTATCAAAATGCTGCGCGCGCATCATCACAGACACCGTTTATAATTTTGCAAATATGCGCAGATGTAGTTTTTAATAGTTTGTTTTTTAATAAGTAGTTTAATAGTATCTGTAAAGTTGACTCTGCCATATCATAATACAAGAATTCAGAAGTATTTATTATTCGAATAAGTTTTTAAGATTTTCAATAGTCGCACCCGATATTTCGCACAGCTTCTCGAAATTATAATATCGTATATATTTATGTTGAGTGAAATGAAAAAATAGGAGGAAAAAATTAAGCTTAGAAAATAAGCGAAAAATAAATATGTAAGTTGTAGATTAATTAAGTGGATGTAACGATTTATACAACAGATAGACGACTGATACAACTGATAGACTTTCAAAATTCAGGTATTTTGAAAATTTAGAAAGTTTTATTATTTACATAAAATAATGAACATTTTAACAAGTCATATTACGCAATATTTATATTATATTTGCATTTAATGAAAATTTTTCTAAAAATGAATATAAAAAGAGGCTGCAAAGTATTCTCACAATATAAATATTTTATATCGAAAATAGAGATATAATATTGTGTAATATTGTGTAGTATATGAACAGTGAAAGAAAACAATATACGGATGTTTATGTTACGATATAAATGAAAATAACAATGACAAAAATGAATTGCAATAACGGTAACTACTTAAAGTAAAAAATTCTAGATTAAAGTTTTTGCAACCTTTTATTAAGGACCACGTGGACTCCTCAAAAATGAGATTGTAAAAAAATAAAGAAGAAGAAAAAATGAAACAATTATGAATAATTGTGAAAGAGCGATACGAATTTAAAAAGAAAATAGGCTGTTGGTCGTTCAAACGCTTCGGTACAAAAACAGCCCGAGATACACTGTTGTGCGTTATCGTAACAAAAGCAAGGTTTCAGAGCTAACGTCATGCGTGCGCGACCCGGAGGGGGTTACAACGTATGCGGCTGCGGTGGCGAATCGGACTGGCGACGTCGAGAGCCATGGAGAAACGAAGCAATGAGCTGAATAAGCACAAAGTGAGTAACGAGAGAGCACCGAGCAGAACAGAGTAGCTCGAACGGCGAACGAGAGCGGCTCGCGTCGATCTACATTCGTGCTCCAATAAATTCCAAGGAGCCACCGTGCGTAGACATCAGCAGGCGCGATGAATCTGTCGTTCGCTGGTTGCGGCTTTCTCGGCATTTACCACATCGGTGTCGCTGTCTGCTTCAAGAAGTACGCGCCGCATTTGCTACTGGACAAGATAAGCGGAGCCTCAGCTGGAGCCATCGCTGCTTGTTGCCTACTCTGCGACTTACCTCTCGGTGAGCAAATAACGTGTTACGTTCTGTTTGTCACATTTGTCAGTCATTAATGAAAAATGTCCGTGTAATATAGAGAGAGGGGGGAGAAAGAGAGTGTCGTGTATGAAAGAGTGAGCAAGTAAAAGAATGTGTGGCTGTGTGAGAAAGAGAGAGAGAGAGAGAGAGAGACGAAGCTAACACGCGGAGAGCTCTTGTTTACAAACTTAAAACCTTTTTCTTGTGCGCGCCGTACACGCTATTTCTCAGTGCGCAGAAGCCTGCCGCTCCTCCGAGTACGAGATTTTTGAGTAGAGGCGCGTGAGTCTATCCGCCTGCAATCGTCATAGCACGCAACATGCACTCCACGTCCGTACGTGGCGGTGTGCGGCAAGTCCGCGGTAAAAGCTTGAGGCAAAAGGAAAAGTTAGTCGACGATTTACAGAAGTGCGACGAAGTACGAAGCGCTCAGATGCAGATTTTTGTGAATCCACATGGGGGGAGATAAGCAATGCCTCCTCTTTGTCTCCCGGGAGCATAGAATCGCTCTCCCCCGGAGCATTGGTCTTGAACAAAGAGAAGAGAGCGGTAAAAGCTCGGTTCGACTTGGCTCACATTGTGTGAGCCAGGAGAACTCCAGTGCCGCAGAGAATAAACTTCATCAACATGTTTATCGTTCGTGACACGATAAGTTTGTCTCTCGTATCACACGACATTCGCGTTAAACTACACGAGTGCATGAGCGCGCGGTAAGAGAAGAGAGGGACAAAAAGGTGGAGATTGATCGCATAATAGCTCGTACAAGCATTTTTGAGAAACGAACGAAAAAAACGTGATTCCACTAATATGATCACTAAAGTCAGACATATACGTTTTTTTGCTTTACCTTTATCATATTTTTCTTTATTATATTCGTTCGCTAATTTCGTTACCTCATTGCTACTCTCACTTTACCCAATAATTTGACTTTACTGAAATTCATTACAAAATCAATGGATGTTCGTGGAATACCAAATTCTTAATAAATGTTTAATACTAAGTATCCTTATATTATACATTAGACTGGATTGCATTTGCTCTATTAAATAAAATAAAGAAGATCAATCCATATATTTTGCAAAATTATTGTAATTAAAATATATTCGACTGAATGTTATGAAAAAAAATCAATGGAAAGTGATTTTGTTTCAAGAGCACAACTATCGCAATATTTATTCAATGCTGTCTTTCATATCTAAACCACGTAACAATAAATTTTTTATTAAAAAATTATTTATGTAAATCTTAACGTCGGATTTACAAACAATAATATACTGCAATAGTTTTAAATAAAATTTAATTTTCAGTGAATTCCCTTTAATTGCATTGCTACTACATAATAAAATTAATTATTGGTTTTAATCGAATTAAAGTTATTGTTAAAAATGAATTAGATTAATCATCCTATTACATAAATGATTTAAAATTTACTTCATTTTGTCAGTAAAATTCATTTTTATATTTGTGATTGAAAAATCTTCGAAACTTGAACTAAATCCAAATGCAGTATATTAATAAACGATAAACTTTAATAAATAAATCGGCCAACTGATATTTTGTTAAATACCTAAAGTTCAAAACTAAAACCTACAAACGTATTATTGTTTTTAATTTCTTTTCAATTAGCAAACAATTTTTATATTAAAGCTTATTCCGCAAAATAAAATAACAATAAGTGCAACTAGTTCTTACTTAAATTCTTTGTTGAAATAGTATTAAAATCTTTATTCATTCTAAATATTACTTTTTAGCAAAATTAATTTCGCGTTTGATTAACATTTTTTAAATTTCATATTTATATGATGTTTTAAAATACTTAAACTTATTTTAGAAATAATTTTCCTATTAAATCTCATTAGCCATTAGTCATACGTATAGTATACATTTAAATATATAGTTTTAAAAAGTTTTATTAATGCAAAATATGATTTCTTTTATATTTAAAACGATTATTTAAAGAATTAAAACATAATTAAATCATAATATATCGAAGTATTTGCTAAAATTATATATTCATTCGTAGTTAAATAACTATAGAAATAATTTATTTATTAGCTGTTTTAATTAAATAATATTTAAATATGACATTATAACATTTGATTTATAATTACATTTTTATATATATGTGTGTGTGTGTGTGTGTGTGTGTGTGTGTGTGTGTGTGTGTGTGTGTGTGTGTGTGTGTGTGTGTGTATCCATTTAAATACAATTGCACAAGTCGATATTTAGGTGCAATCTATTAAAAGTTTAAGTAAAATAGAATAATATTTTGCTATAAATTATAAAAATTCTTATAACAATAAATACATAGATCTTAATATTTAAAAATCTTAATATAAAATAATATGTACGTATTCTTTCAGAATATTATTTTATTAAAATTAATAAATTTGCATAAAATATAATGATTATAAAGAATTTTAATTTTTATAAATTCATTTATTTTATATTGATTGATTATTTATAATTTCATTGAATAATTTTAAATTACTACTTATTACTTCATAACACTACTGAATTTGTTTTAACATAGAATTTTTATATCAATTTTTTTATTTAGAATTTTAAAACTTCTTGTGGAAAGCGTCATTATTTTTAATTTAATAACTAAAAAAATCGGTAAACAATGTCCTTAATTTTATTTCTCTATACGTGTAAAACATTTATTATTATTATTGTCATAATTTACTTTGTCGTACTTATCATATACTTAATTTCATTTTCGTAATGACAAAAAAACGGAATAGATTTTTTGTATCGCTGAAATTTTTAACATATAGTAGAAGACAAATTTATGCAATATATATATTGCGTGCGTGCGCGCGCGCGCGCGCGCGTGTGTGTGTGTGTTAAAATGTATGAAATAAATATAATGTATGTAAAATAAACAAGTATGTGGAGAAATATTATTTTATATTGACTATTATTATTTGAATATTGAAAATATAATAACACTTCTATAAGATTTTATTCTGAGCTTATATTATATTTCTTGTTCAATATTTATATTATTTTATTACAATTTTCTTTAAATACTTTATTAAAAAATAGATACAATATCACAAAAATATTGTAAATGTTTTTTGTTAAACGTCACAAATCAGAAATTTTTAATCTAAAAAATGTACACGTATGTGAATGTGACAGTATCATACATAACATTATTGCGTGTTAACTAATGTAGATAAAATAAAAAAGAATAAGTTTATCAAGTACAATAAGAGTGAAAAGTTATTTTATTATAAATTATAAGAGTTGTTAAAAAGTGGATATGTAAAAAAATACAATATAGAAACTATTTAATGTACTGAATAAGCATTTCAACTTTTTGGATGATATTAATATTTTTAAGAATTCATTGAACGATATTTAAAGTTTTATTTACATATGAATTCAAGGCTAATTGTGAATATCTAATTATTCAATAAATAACTACATACTCTGGTTTAAGTTTTAAATAAGTAAGAAAAAAGTGAGAACCAGTATTTCATTTATTACACTACTCATTGAAAATCTTTATTAAATAAATAAATGTATTTTTATGTATATATATATATATATATATATATATATATATATAAATAAAAAAATTAAATTTTTTACTTCACCTCTTATTTATCAGTATATGCATTAACTTAAAAATATTTTGAAATATTTTTCACAAATTGTTAATGTATTCAATTTTCTAGTCGATACATATCAAATGAACTCAATTTGAAGTATAATTCGAATCTGGGCATAACTTAAACTGTCATTATATAATTAACTATAAATTATCTCAAAATTATCTCAAAAGTAATAAATACCTCATTACGCAGACAAATAGATGTCGCAGCAGAATATTGTTTTATTTTTGCAAAACTGCAATTGTAATCTTTATCCATGTACTATGTTATTTTTCAATTAGTTATATAATCTGATTTTCATTTTTCATATCAATGGTGGCATTAGTCAGAGATTAAAATATTATTTTGTTTTTGTTTTGGGAATAGAAAATGATTTATATAAAGTATTCATGTACCATAGGTATTGGTATATTATTTTATATTATGGTTAGATTAAAAAAGAATAAAGTTTTTTTTTAATTTACAAAGCAATATGAAATTATATCTTTATTGATTTTTATATTGATAATATAAACCGATATTCTAAATAAAATGTTTTAACTACTCAATGAAAATAAAAACATTAATGGCTTTGCTAAACTTTATTTTAATATTATGCATCAGTTACATAGCTAATCTTTATTGAAATGTAGATAATATTATTGACCATAGTAAAATCAAAATTATTGTTATAGAATGTAAAAGTATTCGAAAAATGAACTTTCCTATGTTCGTATTTTCAATATTTCAGGACTACTTAATTTATATAAATATGTAAAAAACTGAAATTTTACGGTTAAAAAATAATATCATAAACAATTTATTTGTAATAATTAATAAGAACTATAATAATAATAAATAAATCGAAGAAAAACATTATTTATTCATGAAAATTAATGAAAACAATGACAAACATTAAATATTTTTTTAACTTTAATGAAGTCTTTAAATTCTCCACGAAAGTATAATAACAGATAGGGACATAAAGTTGAAAAATTTATAAAATAGAATAATATAATAGTTATTCTTAAAAGCTTTCATAAATATAAGTAACTATTTATAATAATTTTCAAATACAAAAAGCAACGTAGGCTACTTGTTAAAATTAAATATTTTGAAGAACTGATTAAATATTCAGAATCTTCGTGAAAATGTATGGATATGAGTAAAGTTATGAAAAATGTTAACTTAAAAAGTAGACGAGTTATTTTATAAAAGTATCGATCGAAAATGAATGAATAATTATTCGTTGAGTATTAGTAAATATAAGTATATCTACAATGATAAATAAAAAATTCAATGAATAGTGTATTATTTATCTAAAAATTAATATATTGTTATTAATCCTGCAGTACCTATATTTGTTTTATTTTTATAATTCAAATTACAGCTATAATCGGTGAAGATTGTAAATATAGTATTTTTTCTAAATATTTAAATTATCTAAATATATAAATATGATGTACATATTATATAAAAGAGGTGCCGTTTAAACACTTTATTTTAATAGTTAACTATTAATTAAACTCTTACTAATTGAAAATCTATTACATTAAAGATTACATTTTCTTTCACCGAATTTCGATTCAGAGTGATATTTATTAATCTTATTTAAATATTGATGAATTAATTAAAAAATTTTAAGTAATACTTAATAAAAAGAAATAATCAAGTTATGCATACAATTTAAACAATTAATGTCAATAACGTGTTATGTAATATATAAAGTGTATCACGAATAATATTGTTTAAATTAAAATTAAAAAATCTTTTTCTTTATATTAGAATGTAATAACATTGTACTATTGTAAATAAATTTAATCAGTGCCCAGACATAATAAAAAAAGAATTTTTAAATTTATGTTAAATTTTTGATGAAAATTTTTTTTGTTGAACAAAAATCTATAATAAATATTAAAATCTTTTCAAGTAAAATCATTCCTAAATTTCATAGGAAAATAAAAAAAACAAATTTTCGCATTCTCCAATTTTTATATACAACAGTGTCATATACTAAAAACAATAATTAAAATACGTATTAGCTAATAATCTTTTAGATAACTATTTCATTCGTACGCTTTTATAACAAATAAAAATTGTGATCAAAAGTTTATTAATTAATACTTATTGTTATGCAAATATTATCTTTTACAAAGATATTCATTAATTACTAAAGTAGAAATAATTAAAAATAAAGACATAAATTAATATGAATATAACATATTTTTATTTAATTATTTAAATTTAATTATACTAAAAACATATTTACAATTATATTACATGTTTATAATATGATTATAAAGAGTATTAGGAAAGAAAAATTATTACTTTAAAATGCAATCGTAATAATGAAAGAACATTTT
Organism: Ceratosolen solmsi marchali; assembly: GCF_000503995.2. Taxonomy (NCBI): domain Eukaryota; kingdom Metazoa; phylum Arthropoda; class Insecta; order Hymenoptera; family Agaonidae; genus Ceratosolen; species Ceratosolen solmsi. Next base: position 85,866 of record NW_011948439.1, read on the forward strand.
GTAATTACAAATTCATTTATAATATAATATAATCTAATACAACGTTTTTCTAAATTTATTTATTCGCCGTACAAATTATGTATTTGTAAAAGTTGCTCTTTATTAATAACAACTTTTCTTTGAATTAAAATTTCAAATCGTTCCAAAATTAATTTTTAGTGATATTATGGAATAAAAAATCAGTGCTTTTAATCTATTAAATACTACATAATACTTTATTCTTAAAACTCAATACTATCGGCTTCAACATTTTTATTTCTTACGTCTAAAGTATTATAGTTTGTAATTACTTATCCAATAAATATATTAAACGAAGCTACAAAATCTTTCTTTTTATTTATATTTAATTTGAACGTTATTCATAATTGAAAATTGTCATATGATAAAAATATGGACAAATAATACAAAGATTATTAATAGTTGTTACATTTTCTTACAAAAATATCTAATAATTGCCATATGTAAAATAATGATTTTAAATTATACTGACGTACGTTTCTTAATTATTTTCACACAAACTTGATAAAAATGCAGTTTTATTAGCACATAATTTTTCTTTTAATTTTATAAATTAACAAATAATGTTGAAAAAAACCATGAATACCAAGATAATAATAGTGATTCATATAAATTCGTCAAAAAAGATTTTATATTAAATAAAATAAAAATGTAAATAAATAAATGCGCATAGAATAATAAAAAGCAAATAAATTGCCTCTAAAAATAATAATATTGTATTTAAAATATTCTATTCAATATTGCAAGGAGTGGATTGATTTTTTACGTTTCTTTCTCGATTCGATACGTTATTGTTGTATTACAATATTACAGCACCTTTTGTATGATTTATTAGTTTTTAATACTATTTTTAATAAAAATATAAAGTATTTTCAACACAGCTACAGAATTCACAAGGTCAAGCATGTTGTGAGTACGTACGAACGAAATAAAGAGAGAGAGAGAGAGAGAGAGAGAGAGAGAGAGAAAGTGCGCACATTTAATTGTCAGAGGGTTATTGTTGCGTAAGAATCGTTCATAATCGTTGTCAAAAAAGACTTTTATTTTTCGTGCTACCCACGTGTTTCATTGACGTGCTGAGGAAGCTTGATAGTTATTACGAAGCCGCCGCTTGGATTCATGGGAATAAATCAAACAATTTGCAACGGTGTCTAAGCGCATTCTTCAATTCAACGAAGAAATGGATACATTTCATTTTCAGTCGGACGAGTCAGCTACCACAACCGATTTCGACCCATCTTGTAAGTGCTTCTCAGACCACCTCTCTCTCTATATATACATATATATCTACCCCCTACAGAGAGAGAGAGAGAGAGAGAGAGAGAGAGAGAGATACATACATATGTACATGTTCTTGAACTCACTTTCATTTTCACTCGTACTTCGCTTACTCAATCGCTTACTTAGTCAATTAATCAATCAATCCGTTAGTTAATCAGTCATTCGATCGATCGATCAATCATTTAATCGCTCACTTATCACTCACCCATTCTCATTCTCACTGGTACTCTCACTTTCAAGCCACAGATCGATGACCTATGTATGCCTACATACAACCACCCGTGTATTTGATTACGGCAATGTGCGGATGCATGAGTAATTCACATTCAAATATGTGAAAATTCAGCTTCTTATAATTATATAAGTGTATGAATTCTAACAATATTGATATTTAAATTTCTTCTTTTCTTTCTCTCTCTCTCTCTCTCTCTCTCTATCTCTATCTTTCTTTCTTTCTTTCTTTCTTCCATTGTTCCATCTTTGAGAATTCATGACTCGAACTCTTCGTCTTAGCCAGGATTATAGAAACAATGAGAGTAATTGTTGGCTAACTAACTATTGTACTATATAATATAATTACTTAGGCAATTTAGCGACTTAGTTTTAAAGTTTAATTTTAGATATAAATATTTACTTATTTATTTTCCAGAAGTATACTACTTTAATATAGTTTAGATATATTGTTGAATAGATTGATGACCAGTCTGATATAAGAAATATTGTAATTTAAAAATTATAATATTAATTATACGTAATATATGTAGTTAAATTAGTTAATGTAATTCTTCTATTTTATATATAGTATATCTCGATGATTTCCAATAATTATAAATGTATTGTTATCAAAATTAATTTTTTTTATATTTTATGCCTTATATTTTAATTAATAAATTCATTTACAATTTATCTTTAGTATTGATAAAGCAAAAAATATTAACACGTTATTACAATAAAAAATTCGACCAAACGTAATTTAATAAATAATAATTTTTTTTTCCTTTTGAAAATAAATGTCTTCACATTTGTCTCCTCATATTTTAATGCATAGAATAATTTTATAATAAATTCGATTAAAAAAAATTATAGATCTTTATAATACTTCTAAATGTCTAATATTATCAAAAATCTTATAATATTAGTATAAATCGTAATTTAGAAAATAACTGTACATTGCTAAAACATCATAAATATTTTTAATATTGCTATTTAATTTTCAGTATTAAGGAGTATTACTAGACAATATATATTTTTTAATAATCTAGTATTCATTTCAGCATAAAGAATAGTATAGCGATTTTAAAATACTAAATATATCATATATAATGTTGATAAAATACCTATATACTTTTATTCAGGTATATTATTATTTAGTCATATTATTGAATGAAAAATTATCACAAAAAAAAACATTATTATTAAAAATGAATATTAATTATTTATATAATTATTAATATTAATTAAAACTCTGAACAAAGGTTACATTCATAGTTCTTATAAGATATAGATTTGCAATGCTTAGAAAATATAGTATCAAAATTTAATTAAATATAGAATAATTGAATTTATATACAATTTATAAATTTATTTAAATATCATTTAAAAGCAAGTTTAAAGAAAACATTTTTGTTTATTATATATTTTCTGTTAAAATATTTTTAAAAATATATTTATTTAGCGAGTAAAAAGTAAAATTATGTTTTCGTGTTGTCTACACGAAATTTATATAAATATTTAATTATAAATGCATTGAAGTATTTTTTTTATTTAATGCATTATTCGAAATACATTTAAAGCATGTTATATTTACGCAATGATAAAAATTTAATTTATGTTAATAAAAAATTATACACTCAAAGAATATATTGAAACGAAGGAAATTCTATCCGATATTATTAATTAATGTTAAGCGAATAAAATTATTACATAATTGAATTTGGAAATTGTAAATTCATGTATCTTAATAAACGAGCTTTTTTCTACTTTTCTAGCCTAAATAGAGAAACAGTTAATAAATAAAAATTCATAATATGCTTTTACAAATATAATATTATTTGTATTCTTATTTATATATTTTATTCGATTGTCTTCATACACGGTTAAAATAATTAATTTGTGAAAAAAGAAATACTACTTATCTAATCTGGTTAATTATTAGGAAATTCGGTTATAATAATATTTTATGTTTTCATGTAAAAATTTTATGCGAAAATATTAAATAATTAAAATTAAAAAAGCATGATTAATTTTTGTTTCAAAGTGTATAATAAAAGTAATTCATAAACTTTTAACCGAGAATAAATCATAAAAATTATTCTTAGAAATATATAAATTTAAATTTATTTCATTTAATATGCAAAATTATAAATCTGATTTTCAGAAATTTATAAAAATAAAATATAAAAGAGATGATTAGCTATATAAAAATAAATAAAAAAATAGACATTGTCAATTAAAAAAAATCTTAATGGCCAATTACTATATACAATTATATTCCACTCTGCGTATATTACTTACTTTAAAAATTACATTAAAAACAAAATATACTTAAAAGTCATTGAATTTCAAAATCTAATTGTACATTTATCTGTCATACAAGCTCGCATAGCTATATTATTTAGAGGGTTATTATGAACAAAGTGAATATTCAAAATTATATTTTAACTATTTTAAAAATAAATTCAAATCTTTATTGCAATCCTTATTGAAATATTAAATATTTCAATTTAAAATATTCTTTATTTTATTAATTTATATTGTAGCTTAAGAACCGAAGCGTAAAAGAATATTGTATAATATAAAAACTAAATATTTTGCCAAAAACCTATTATTATATACTATATACATAAACAAATTCTTTTCTTTTTTTATAAAAGAATTCGTTATAGATTTCGCTTACTTTAAAATTATGCTCCCGATACATATCCCGATATGTATATTGAAAAATCTTGTATTCACTCTTGTAAAGTTCTTAATATTTTTAAACTTATAAACAAGATTAGAAGTTCTTCTAATATCTTTCAACAAAAATTTTTACATTACACTTTCGACTTTCATTCTGAATTCGTTTCAATAGGTAAAAATATAATAATTTTAGTTAATAAACAGTTGTTTCAATGACGGCCCTAAGTTAATGAAAATTTTAATTATCTCGTAAAGATATTTTATCTGTTATTTTTAAATTGGTTAAGAATAATTTAGTTATCCATAACCATTTTTTAAATAATATTTACGATTTTAAAGATAATTTAATTTTTATAGCTTTAATCTTAAATAACTGTTAATTATGAAATCGTGGTCATATAAGTCATATAAATATTGTGAACTTGTCGTTTGAATAACTATACTGTACCAAGAGATTATTATTGCTTTTGATGATTTTTATCAGCTGTCAATGTTTTATCTGAGGCAATGATAAAAGCATTTGTTTTTCTTGAAAGGTAATATTTAGGCTTTGTTAAACTGTTTTACATTTGATTCCTTATTTCGTAAATTGTATAATCATTTTCTTTATCGAAGATTATAATTTATTGTGTTTATGTTATCTGGAATTAATTTAGATGCATTTATTAGTATAAAGCATTTTTTATTTTAAATTAAAGATACTTGACTTTTTTCAAGAAATTATGAATTTTAATTGAACGCTCTGACTACATGTTCATGAGTTTTTCTGTATATTATATACGTATTCTGCATGTTTTATATGTATATCTTATAGATTTCACATAAAAACTATTCTTATCAATACGGCAACTTTTGTAATGTATTTCAAAAATTATAGGAGAGATGACGAGTAATCTCTTGCGGTTGGCAAGAGAAGCAAGGCAGCGAGCCCTCGGACCATTCAGCCCATCTTTTAACGTACAAGAAATTCTTTTAGAAAGCTTACAAAAGGTAAATATAAGTATAAGCTTTCGATACTGTAATCACACTTTTTTGTCAGCATCGAAACTTTTTTTGTGCATTTTAGTTTTTACCAGATGATGCCCATATTCGCGTTAGTGGAAAATTACATATTTCATTAACCAGAGTTTATGATGGAAAAAATGTTATAGTTTCTCAGTATAATTCTAGAGAAGATCTACTCCAGGTAAATATTACAAAAACAATTCTGGACTATCTCCTGCATTTTTGTCTCATTTAAATTTCATTTTCAATATTTTATTTAATTTACTTACAGGCATTACTTGCTAGTTCTTTTATTCCATTTTTTTGTGGTCTCTTACCTCCAAGGTTTCATGGTATAAGATATATGGATGGAGGATTTAGTGATAATTTACCGACACTTGATGAAAATACAATAACTGTTAGTCCATTTTGTGGAGAAAGTGACATATGTCCGAGAGATATTTCTTCTCAATTATTTCACGTATGATTTCACTTACAGTCCAATCATTTATAAATAATTATATTAAGGTTCAATAACAATTATTTTTGTCTTCTTCAGGTTAATTTTGCTAATACAAGTATTGAACTGTCGAGACAAAATATGTATAGATTTGCTAGAATTTTATTTCCCCCAAATCCAGAAGTGAGCCCAATTTTTAAAAGAATATATTTATTCATTAATTTTCACCTAAATTTACATTTTTTTATTTTTGTTTTAGGTTTTATCAAATATGTGTAAGCAAGGATTTGACGATGCTTTAAGATTTTTAAATCGAAACAATTTAATTAATTGTACACGATGTTTAGCAGTACAATCAACTTTTGTAGTTTCTGAAACACTAGAGGATAGCAGTACAGAATATGACCCTGAATGCTTAGAATGTAAAATGCATAGGCAGGTTGGTAAATAAATTTTTATCAATTATATGACTGGCTAAGAAGATAAATATTTAATGTATTTTCATCACATTTAGGAAGCGTTAGTTGCAAATCTTCCAGAAACGGTGATGATGATTTTTCAAGATGCTATCGACTCGGCGAATAAAGGACTCATAAATTGGCTTTTTAAACATAGAAGTATCAAGCTGTTATCATTATTAAGTCTGCCATACACATTGCCAGTTGATGTAGTATATGCTACATTTACAAAGTAAATACAAATAAAAAAATAGAATAATTAATAATTTAATAATCCTTTTATTAAGAAAATAATATATTATTAATGAATCAAATTTTAAATAAATAGCAATTATACATTCTTAAAAGATTTAGCATTTATCTACTTAGTCATTAGTAAGCTATATTTATGAATGCTTCGTTATAAATAAAATAATTCTATAATTAAAAAAGGATATAGTCAATAATTACTACTTTTGTTTTACTTTTTTTACTTAAAAAAAACGTAATTCTGAATATATCAAGTGCGTCATAGGTCAAGTCATATTTTTAAATCTCTTTTTAAATAATTATAGATAACATAAGCAGACTTGATAACAATATTTGATTTAATAGAAAGGCACTGCTTATTTGCTTACGTCAATTAAAATAGTTAATAGTAGATTATCATTTTTTATAAAAAGTGCGATCACGTATTTGCGTTGCGTTTTAAACTTAAATAGAGGATGTGCGTGTGTGCGCGCACGCGCGTGCGTGTGTATTATAATATATATCAGTCATAATTTAATAATTGATAACAAATTATTCATATTGTTTCTGTAGATTTATACTGAACGCTCCCAGAATCCAGAAAGGTCTTATGGAAATGAGCAGATATTTCTTAGAACAATTAAGTCTTGTTTTTCCTCAAATCAATGTTTACTATCAACCCATCCCACAGACAATTAAATGCCATGTAAACTTTATGGAATATGGATCAAGTATGAGTATATATATTATTTAATTACATTTGATAGTATAAAAACTAATTTTGTATTTAAGTGAAATTTTGATTTAGATATCTACGATGTTGAATCAATAGATGACTCTATATTTAATCAGCAAAAAACTAATTTAAATTTAACTCTAAAGTATAATGATGCGTAAGCATTTTATTTTTATTATCTCAACATTTAATCAAAGATATATATTGTTTATAAACAATTATTGTAGCTATTTTATTGTAATGTTTAGAAAGCCCTGGACAAATTGTAAACAATCTACCAATTGTGTTATAAATATGTCAGACTTGACAATGTCTACAATAAATAATGATACTTTGGAAAATATTCTACAAGTATGTATGTAAATAGCAAAGTTATTGAGTAAAAAATGATTTATTTTAACTTCAGTCTCACCTCACTTTAAATATATTGTAGGTTACAGGGGAACAGGAAACATTAATGGCATATTATTATATGGATAATAGTAGTGAAGTTCACATAACAGAACTTTTTGATGTGAATAATGAAAAATTAGAACTCAAAGATGATTGTATTAGGCTCCATCAACCTCAAGAAGAGTCTTTACAAACATTCAAAACCGGTGATTGGAATGAAAATCATTGGGTGGTTCAGCGTAATGGTTAGTTTTGATATGTCATTTTTGATATTTTCATATTTGATATGTTAATTTATTGAATGAAAAACTTGAAGGCATAAATATAGAATTTATTTTTATGAATGGAAAAATAATAGTTTCTTCTAAATAAAGTAATATTCTTCATTATACAATAATATCAATATAAAAGTTCATTGTATAACTTATAGTATTACACAAGTTGAAACACATTTTCTATAAAATTAAATAATTGTGTGACAGATAAATACTTTATGCTATAAACAATTGAAGTTATTAATAGTTTTGAATTTATTTTTATATAACTAACTATTTTGTTTTTTATGAAATAAATTTTGTTATTTCATTAATAATACTATCTGAATTATTCATATCCTAAATAAAAATAATAAAATTCTTGATTTAAGCTGACTATATTCAAACTAACGTTCATTTAACTAATTATAAATGTGTATTTATATATATAAAAGATATTCTAGTTTAACAAGTAAATTAAAATTATTTATATTATTCGTTTCTATAATTTAAATTACATAATTTCAGAAAATTGTACTTGTATTTTATATTGATCATTAAATTTTCTTAAATTACTAATACAAAATTAAAGTTTAAGTATTAGTTTTCTATCATGAATTAAGCATTTTATTAATATAAAGAAAATTTTCTTATAATAGTATAGCACTGTTCAAATACAATGTTCAAATTGAAAAAACAACAAGAATTACTTCAATAATATTCACAATTGGTAATTATTACAAATAATTGCAATAGTTATTAAAAGTATTTATAATTTTTGCTCAATTTTTTCTTTCAATATATACCTTTTTTTTCACTACAAGATTACTGCGTATTTGATTATATAATACTATAATCTTATTAATAATTTTTTAATAAAATTTCTTCCAAAGTAAAATAGATATGTTATTTATATAAAATGTTTATAAATTAATTAAAAACTCTAGTACACAAAAAGTGTTTAATAGTATTATAATCGAAAGATAAAAAAATGCTTGATAATTTTCTTTTAGAGACTAAAATTAATACTATTCAATTATAATTTTAAATTATTAATTTGCGGGTGATAAATGTTACAAATACCATTTTAATTAAAAGTTAAAATATATATTATAATTTATTTATAGCCTTTTATAGTTATTTTATACGAAATTAATGTATGTATTAGTAAATTAAATTGATTTATTAGATCGTTTTAACAAACACATAGATTCAATAAAAACATAATTTTTAAATAAAATATTCGTACAAATTTGTATTTTCTTATTTTTATAACATAATATTTAATATAAATCGTGTTACTTTCTAATAATATATATCAATAACACATTGTATCACAAAGATTTGTTCAATATTTATTAGTATTATACAATATCATCAATGCATTACTTACATTTCAAAATCATATTAAAAAAAAAACAAACAAAAATAATGTTTTCTTGTTTTATTATAATCATAATTTATAAGCATTACAAATATGAAAATTTAGTATGTTTAAAAAGTAAAACTATTGTCATCAAAATTAAAAAATATTCTTTAAATATTTATCAAAATTTGGAAAAAAGTTAATTTAACTAATAAGTCCAATAATATTTAATTAGTAACATCAATGAAATTATTATAGTTATATTTAGTCAATAACACTATTACTATTTATATTGACAATGTATTTTGTATATATTTAAAGTTGGATTTAATTAATAATAGTAATATTTTAGTAATATTCAGATGTCATATTCATTAATTAAAATTGCACATTTACAACTTGCATCTTACATTATTTAACATTTTTTAAAAATAATATCTTATATATGTTCTTTATCTAAATTTGTACTTAATATAATATCAAATTATACTTTACATTTTAAAATATATTAATCTTAAACAAATCTTAAATTAGATTTCTGGTCCATAAAAATTAAAATCTACTAAAAATCTAGTGATTATTATAAAAAAAATTGCAATTTTTATTAAAACTTACAAATCTACAGCCTTACAAAATGAAAAGAATTAATTTCATAAATCTCTTAAAATAAATTAATCATTACTGTTTTTAGAAAAGAATCACAATCGTCGAAATTCAAATCAACCTTCTTTTTCCAATAATTTGAGCAAAAATGATCGACAAGATAATCATAATAATCACCCAGAATCCGAAAGCAACTGGAATACCACTGTATATCTAAATCCATAAAAAATTATTATTAAGCTTCGAAGGATAATCAAACAAAAGCGAATGATAATAAAAATGTCTAAAACAGCGAAACAAAAGAATAATTGTTTTAATTAGGTTTAAATTAGTCTAGAAGAATATGTTTCAATAAAACTGACAACTAATTTCTCGATTAAATTATTTTGATAAGTCTATAGCCTTATATTTATTGGCTCTTTCAAACTAGGCTATTTCATTGCTTTTCAAACTTACATTGTCCTTACTTTTTGTACTTGGATATTCTATTCGCTAATTATAGATGATCAATATTAGAACTGTTTATCTTTCACTTTCATAAACTTTCGTCATTTAAATATTCATTTAACATTTTTGACCAATATATTTTTTAATTTTGTACGTATTTCGATGTGAATAGACCTTTAAAAATTTTATTTATTTTAAAAATAACTTCCGTACATTATTATGTTTATATTATTTTTATATCTAATTCAATTGATTTTTTTCTATGGTATAATAACTTCATTAATTAACTATATTCATCTTTTATTAATAGAAATCTTTTAAGCACAATACTAAAATGTTTTGCTATGGAAAATAATGGTAATATTTTTTCGATAAAACTATAATTTATTTATTTGTATAAATATATTTTTAAATAAACAAAGAATGTAGCTTTAATAACTTTTACGTATATTCATTCTTAATAAAAAAATAGAATTTATTTTGAATGTTCTAATCATTAAAATTTATGTGAAATTTATGTCAGGATTATTTAAAATTTTAAATATGAATAAAAATCTGATGTTTTAGTGATATTACAAAAAATCTATATAAATTGATTTCAATTTATATGAAAAAACAATATCTTATGCATTTAAATTATAAAATAGTTATAATTAAATAATATTTCTTAATATTATAAATACATATTGTACATAATTTATTTATCATTTTATCGGTTTGTATTTCAGAGGATAAATTAAAATTTGTTGTCATCAAAATTATTCTAGTATTTAATTGATAAATTAATGTTATTATTCCTGGATAAAATATTATATATATTTATACATATATATATCATTACAATTACACTATTACACTAATTGTTCATCCAATTAAAAGATGAATTTATTTAAAAATATTAAATTTAATTTCCTTTTGCTTTAACTTTAATATTTACAAATAAATCTTACATAAATGAATATTATTAAAATATTAATAAATTTTCACTATGTTTTTACACTTATATACACTTATATCAATGTTTGTGATTTAGCAAATAAATAAATCATATTTGTATAAGGAATTCAATTAATGAAAACATTTATTACGCATTGATTTTACAGAAATACCATATTCTTTCGAAATGGTATATATAATTATTCTTTTTTATTATACTTTTTTTATTATATTTCAACGATAGCTTTATAAATATAGTATTAATAAATTAAATAAATCGTGTAAATAAAACAAACATATCTATTAAAATAATACAAATTTGAATAGTTCCAATAACAATTATTGAAATTGATTATACACAGTGAATATAAAATGGTCTCTTTAAATAATAATCACTTTTTATTAAATAAGAATTATTAAAGATAAATAAAATTGATTTTTATTAAGTACACAAACTGTTTTGGTAATATATTTTGAATCTTTTGAAAACAAATCAGAAAATTGTCTTTAAAACACTTTAGTCGTACAAAATCAAAATCATAATAATACTTTCGACTTTTAACATTTTTTATAATTATTTATTAAATTATTACTTATAAGAATAAATTAATTTAGTTTATGTATTCTTCCGAAAATAATAGACTTTAGTCACTTTATTATATCGATTAATTAATTTATAAATTAATTATTGAATTATATTAATTATGGAATCGGAAGAAATATGCATAGAAATATTTCTAAGTACAATATAATTTTACATTTATTTACAACCTGTATTCATTAAAACTGCAAGCGTTGTCAAAGTTTTTCATTTGTAAGGCATAATTACTTAGATGCTCCTAGCTATTTTATTATCTTAAAATTATTCAAAATATCTTTAAATATGATTAAAACTATTTCATATTTATTATTTAATTAAATAATTCAATTTATGTTTAAAGATTTCAATAAATTATTGCACATTTAATTGTCCTCACTAGCACACAGCTGCGCCTATGTGCTTCCTGCTACAAACGTGAAAAAATAAATAAAAAGGTTAAATATCCATAGATACAATATCTCAATGTTGAAATAATTGTGTATTAGCTGCTAAATTTGTAAAATTTGTAAAAAATATTAATTATTGTACAGAACATAAATACGTACTTTAATCAGAACTTTATTTATTTGCATTGATTGCTCAAGACATTTTTTAATATGTGTATATATACATATATATATATATATATATGTATATATATATTAAAAAATATCTTGATGTATAGAGTATAGTTAAAACATTGTATTTCACAACTTTAAATATTAGATGTATTTATTTTCTTTATAACTTATATATACAACATAAATAAATCTGTTTCATTTTGAAAGCCTTTTTAATATAGCTTTATTTAAAATTATAATTTTTAAAAAAAGGAAAAACCATACTTTGTCTATAAAGACTGAACGTTGCGTTACGTTATATCGTAATTCAATTGAAAATATATTTCCAAGTATTTATGTATTGGTAATAATATGGAGCTTAATCTTTCAGTTTATTACACTAAATGATGTTTTATTATTATTAAACTTAAGTAAATTAAAAATGATATTTAAAAATTATAACTCTTTTTCTGGGGTACATCAGTATATTATACCCATAAAAATAAAAAAATCTAGTGTTCTGCTTAAAATATTTTTGCTAATAACGTAATGAAATAAATTAATTGTAAAATTGGTATATATTGCGGGCAGAAAAAATTGTATATTTAATTTTCAAAAAATGTATTTAATAAATAAGATGCCAAAATATTTGTAAAGTAATATTAAATTACGTAAAAAATGAGTATATATATATATATATAATATATATAATATATATACGTCTGAATATATATATATGTATGTGTGTGTGTGTGTGTATGGAAAATATATATTTATAATTATAAAATAAGAAATCATTTATTTATTTTACTAATAAAGACCTTTAAATAAATATTGTATTAGTATAAAAAATACTTTATTACTTGAAATTAAAAAAAATTTTTTCAAGCATAACTTTACATAACTATAAAAATTAAGTATTCAAATATTGAGGAGAATTGACTTGCAGTTATTAGTAATGAATAAATTTATGCAATTACAAAAATCCTAAGAATTAAATATGTCAACATATTAAGAAATCTAATAACAATATAGAAAATAAAAAAACATATGTACTAATCATTAATATTATGTACAGCTTTTTTGCAAATCTTCACACAAAAAGTATAAATTTAAATGAATTAGCATCAAAATTTAATCAAGAGTGAACCAGAAAATTAAATTCGATCTTTACCAATTTTATTATTTTATTTTTCATTTACTCTGATTCCTTATTTAAAAATTATATTTATAGAATCATCGCTTAATAAATGTATGAAATCATTAATAAATGTTTCATAATTTTATTTAATAAAAACTATAATGAAAGCTGAATTAAAAAATTTCTTATCAATAATCCAATTCTCTATATCCTTAATATACTATTTATTTGAATACAACAATAATGTAAACTTTTGAAATTAATGTTAAAAGCACAAGAAAAAACAAGATAAATAAAAATGAAATATTTATTACGCATATTTTTTAATATAAAACAAATTTTATATCATAAATTTAAATATATTTATATGTATACATATACGGATACATATGTGTGTATATACATATACATATATAAGCATATTTTTTTTTATAATGCAGAGGTGAGTGTATGCGCGCGTGCATGCCTTAAGCATATACATAGGTATGCATAGGTATGCATATGTATATATATATATATATATATACATGTGTGTGTGTGTATACGCACACGTATGTATGATGTATGCATGCATGTACGCGTGTATATATTTTGTATCTACATTAATTGAAACTGTTTCTTGAGCAAATAATAAATGTGATTTAACGAACGGGGCAAAAAATTGATGTTTAGTCAAATTCAATATTTACCGCATATACACAATTCTTAATTTTTTTCATTCTACATCGTTATGATGATACAGGCAACGTAACTATTTCGAGTCTCATTTCGCAAAAATACTTTATACAAATATGTTCATTTATCGTCATGCAATTCGTAATCTCGGGGTCATGCAGTGAAATGGCTCTTCTCTTTGCTTCGAGGCCTGTCGATGTGCGACATGGCGAAACAAGAGATAGCGTAGCAAAAAAAAGTCGGCAGTTGCCCTGGACGTAGCTCAAAGCACATCCTCGCCACCAGCGTTGCCCCGTGGCTGAAGCTGTGTTCTGCCGGTCGTTGAAACGTTTGCCGTTGCCACGGTGGCCTTGTGTTGCGCGGCAAGGCACTGTTGTAACTGTTGAAGCTAAAATATTAGAAATAAATATATTCTTACACAATATAATTTATTATTAATCAAATATTATTGATTTATAAATAATTTTTTTTTAATTAAAACTTTCAAAATTTAATTAGAAATATATTTCACATTAAATTATATCGTTGTTGTTTTGCTATAGAAGTACACATGTAAGGTAAGATCTACATTTATTGCAATTAAATCAATTATATTAATTTTAATTATATCAAGGACATATATATATATATATATATATTTATTTATTTATTTAAATCAATATAAAAATATTACCTGTTGTTGAGATAAACCCGCCACAGCATTCAAAGCCTGCGCCTGCGAGTTGCACTGTCCCATTACTCCAGTCGTTGTGGATCTTGGGTGCAACGATTTAGACAGTAAAGTCTGCTTATTTGCGACAGTAGATAAAGCCGATTGAGAAGACGAGGCACCGGTTTGGGTAGCCATTAGCATTGGCTTAGAAGCTGCTACTTGACACCAAAATGCAAAGATTTTCATTAGCATTAAAATTGTATATTTTATATTTTTTCTTCAATTTAATGAAATACCAATGTTTAAATTACTCACCCATTATTGGCGTCAATATTTGCTTATTTCGAGATAAAACAAGTTGATTTGCCGTAACTGTTTTTGAAACAGACACTAGTTGATTGGATAAAGATTTGCCTTGATTAGCCTGAACCTGACGTGTTATCTGACCAAGTCTTGACCTTTGAGATCCAACGAGTTGTATCGCCTGCCCTCCCTAATATTAATATTTTCTATATATTATTTATTTTTCTTGATAATTTTAAAATAATTGTAGCTAAAACTTTACCTGAGAAAGGGTAACAGCAGCGTTATTACTACGTATATTTTGTTGAGTTAAACCTTTTACTCCAGAAGGTATTAATTGTGCTAAAATATGTGATTAATATTTATGTTTTCAATATTAAATTTAATTAATTATATTATAAAATAATTAGAAAATATTTAATTACATTTTAAGAAACATGAATCTTATTCTTAATTCAAAGACTAATAAAATTTAAGCTAAACCATTAAAATTATAAAGTTTTTTTTATTTTATTTATTTAATGGGCTTACCAATTGGTAACGATAAATGAGCATTGGCAGGATTTGCTATTACTACAGTTGAAGTGCTTCCGGCAACAGCAGTTGTTACGACTGTCGCGGGTACCATCTATGAAACACAGACGACAATGTAATAAGCAATAAATAAATGCAATGAGAAAATATAATCGATTAATTATCTATAAATATTTTTACGCTGGAAACAGTAGAACAAGTATTAGTTGCTGATGATATTGGTAGTGACACAATTACGCCTGTTGGTGTGACAACATTACCACCTGTTGCTGCCGAAACATTCAAGGACATCGTAATAGGTTGTGATAAACCAGGAATGGAAACCTGCAAATTTATATACAACACGCAAATAAATAATTTTGTAATAATATCTTAGTGACATATTGTTGCGATATGCATTTCTTAAAACTGTTTATTAACTATCATTAAACGTAGAAATTTGTTTGCATTCTCAAATTTATAAATACACGTTCAAGATAAGGTTCTTATTGACAAACTTCATCTCTTGAATTACTAATTATATTTATATATATATATATTAAATTAGATAATCTGCTGTAGTTTTTAAAGTATTGTAATTTAATTCACCAATTTGCCGATTAGATTTGATCCTTTGTTACCTTCGATCGTAAACAAGCAAATAAACGTAAAATTTGGCCTAAATTAAAGTAATAATGAAACACAAATAAAGTACCTCTAGAAACATATATTGAAGAAAATTTTGTTTGAATAGCTGCATTTTATGGAATTGTGCTGAATAGCTTGAATTTGCAAGCTTAAAAAGTCTTAACTACCGGATGTTAGTTTCACTTATAAGTATTTTAAATTATTGTAATCAATCGGAGGTTATCGATAATTAAAGTGACCTGAACATTCTGAAGTCCATTAATAGTATTTGGTAGACTAGCGAGATTAACGCCCTGTAAATTGACGTTGGCAGTTTGTTGTTGTTGAGTTGTTTGAGTGGGTGGTGTAGTCGGCGGTGGACTAGTCATCGGACTGGTCGATTGATTGCTTTGATTCGCTGACGATGCCGTAAGTCTTTCAAACAGCGACGATGCAGCAGTAATTCCAGGTACCGAATTATCTTCTGTAGGTGTACCTAATTATGATTAAGATCTATTATTTTACATTGAATTAAAAAATATCTAAATCAAATTTTTAAATGGTTAAATTTTGCAACATATTTTTTTAAAAAATTATCCCCTTCAATGAAACAATTATCAGTACGTTATAATTTATTTTTTTAGAAATATTATAAAAAATATTTATCACTTTGATTTATTGAATTAATTACCTGCGAGTAATGCTGACAATCCTGGCATCGATAAACCTAATGCAGAAGTAGGATCTTGAACACGAGCGAGTCTTACTGCTGTAGCTTTAACTGGCTGTTGTTTTGTTAATTGACTGGCCGCTAAAGCCGAACTAAAACTTACTCTAACCTGTTCAATAAATCCACACAATTATTATAACATTTTATTTTTTCATAAATTAAAGGTACTCATTTTGTATATGCTCATGAATAGTCTTTTACTAGAATTATGTTTTCATTTTTTTTTTTTAAATAAAACAAAACCGAGATCGTTTTCATAATAATACTTTTATGATATTCAAGCCTTTTATAAAATATATTATCTTAATAAATAAATTAGAAAGTGCTTACTTGACCAGTGGTACTCGGCACAGTAATTACGTTGCCATGACCCAACACCCTCTGTGGTATTGAAGCTGCATTCAATGAAATCCTTCGCGATTGATTTTTTTGTTGCGTCAAATTTGCAGGACTACTATTTAATAGACTAAGAATTGCAGCATTATTTGATTTTGAAGCAGCTTGTCCGGCACTATTGTTCAACGAAGCAGCAGCAGCAGCAGCATTAGCTAAAAGAAAATTTTTTAAATAATTTTTACGCTCACATTCAACTTTTTGTTTTACATAGAACTTTATTTATTATTGGACGTGTGTATTATGTTTTACCTGCTGCCTGCTGTTGCGTAAATTGCTGAGCAGAATTCATAAGAGAAGTTGCTAAAGCACTTATAGCTAAATTTGTGGAATTTCTTTGTAATGTTACGTCATTCTGGTTACTGGTATCGGTTAAATTACTTAGTGTTCCTGCCTGTAATTGCGCTTGCTAAAACAAAAAAAATTCAAATATCTTATTAATTGGTTATTGAATCGATTTTAAATACATCTACAGAAATCAAAGGACTATATATCAAATAGATTAAATATATATTCTGTAAAGCCAGGCAGTGTGAGAATCATGCATTTGCTGAGATAATGTTCATAGAATAAATATTTGTATTATTAATGAAAGAACAACAATTTACCGATCCTTATAATTAATTTATATTTTATTAAATAATGTACAATTCTTTAATTATATATATAATTCAACCTATAAAAGTAATAAAACGTGATAAAATTAAAAAATCTTAAATATTTCTAAAAATATGATGAAAATTAACTTACAAATTTTATTAGAATTAGAATAATTTGAGAACTAAATACAATAACTATAAAAAAAATACAAAAATTAAATATAGAATAAAATAAAAATAATAAAAATAATAAAAATAATAATTTATTGATTTGAATGATCGAAAATTATTGCCTTGCCATATCTAATAATGTAATATAAGAATATAATAATTTCAAATAAATTCAAATCTAAAATGTATTAATAAAATATAATACTAAAAATTAAAATTTTAAAATACCATAAATACATAGATAATCTGCATAGATGGTTTTCGAAAACATCACTTACTTGATCATTGAAACGAGCTATCTCAATAATTCAAAATTTTTAAATATAGGCTGGATGAATACATGTGAAATTTTAAAAGTCTTTACAGATGTTTTAAAGTATCTTTTTATATTTTTATTGCGTTAAAAAAGTAATCATTATATATACACAAAATTGGATCCTATTAAATATTGTCTTGTTTTTTAATTCTAAAATATATTTCTATCCTATTCTCTTTTCATTATTCATATTTACATTTATACGAATTTGATTACTAAGCCTAAAATGATCTATAGTTACATGATTGGAAAAATCAAAATGTTAAATTAGTGCCCAAAAAACCATGATATAATTCAAAATGAAACTGCTTCGAAATTATGCTCTCTCTCTCTCTCTCTCTGTATATATACGTGTGTGTGTGTGTGTTTACGCGCGCACGCGCATCAAAAAGTATGAAATACGGAGAAGTTACTAATGAAACCTATCATTAAATATTTTTAAGGGCTAATATACTTTGTTAAAACGATTCAAATGCAAGTTTAATTTTTATATAATATAAGAAAGAATCTTTAGATATACAGTAGGTACCCCGCTTGTTTAAAAAGCTTAAAACTCACTAAAACAGGAACACTAGAGATGTTAGTTGGAGCAGGTACAGGTGCTGTTTTTTGTTGAAAAACTAATATGCCTGCAGAACCGTTGCAGGGTGATATATCCGCCGTGGTTATAGCTCCTGCAGTGTCCAACGCCTGACTGGTGAGTGCAGCCCCGCAAGCAACACGGGGCGTGGTAACATTGCAGGTCAGCGTCTGTTCGACGTTAACAGCAACGGGCTCAGCTTGCACAATGCCTGGTATCGACTGAGTGACATTATCCAGGCAGTTGACCAAATTTGTGGACTGCCGAGAACTAGATGCAGCTACCTCGGTCATCGCCTTTATAGAATTAGCCACTTGCCCCGCGAGTGCATTCAGCTGACCACCTGCCAGTGTGTTTAACTGACCTTGTGCACGCGATAAAATCTAGCAGAAAACAGTAAAATACATTTAATTACTAATTACTTTAATGATTTTATTTTATAATTTATTTAAAATTAAATCACTTTTTTTTTAGATAATGATTTTACAAGAAATAATATTTCAATTAATTATAAATAAAAATAATTAAACGATAAATCAATTATGTTAATAGAAACAAAATAATAAATTTTTTATAGTTACCATTATTCTATTTTCAATCAATACAAATTTATTTTTAAATTATATTTTAAAAATATGTAAAAATAACCTACTGGCATATATGTAACATATTTTAACTTTTCAAATATCAATGATTTTAATTACATTTGTTTATGTTCTTCAATCTCTAAATAGTTATTATTATAATATTTAGTTCTGGAAAATTTTCTATCAAATGCTCTATGAGAAACGTAAAAAGTACTCTAGTTATTAAGTATTTTTTAAAGTAAAATAATAAATACATAAATATAAACTAATACTTTTTCTTATTTATTTTATCGCGAATAACTTAATAATTGAAAGAACATTTATTTATTTGCAATTCTAATATGATTGCGAACCTGATGTGCCACTCGTTGGGATTGAGCCTGTTGTAATTGCTGAGCAACCAATTGAGCCTGTTAAAAAAAAGTTAAACAATTACAAATTAAATCAAGTTAATTTAATTTATGAAAATAAACTATAAAAGCACTATATCACTACTTTAACCTGATGGTGCACACGCTGTACATTTGGAACCTGTTGTTGTTGTAACTGCTGCTGTTGTTGTTGTTGCTGTTGTTGTTGTTGTTGTTGTTGTTGCTGCTGTTGTTGTTGCTGATGTACACGTTGCATACCTGGAGTGCATGTAACGCGCGGAGCTTGTCCCGGAACCACATGTTGAATTTTCACATTCTTTCTTCCCTCTTCCGTAAAAATTTCCGTAAATTGTTGAATATAATGATTAGCTTGGGCTCGTGTGCCCAAAGTAAATCTACAATAATTTTTTCAGATAAATCAATTATTTTGATAAATTTTAAATGTTTAAAAAGGTTAAGTATTGAAGTATTATTATAAAATCAACTAATCTTTATAACTAACAAATAATAAATAAGGTTTCATGAAAATAAATTAAATCAAATTTTAATTCAATGAATTAATAAAAAGTAATTAGTAAAAAAGTAATATATTACCTGCAAGAAGATCCCTTTTTTTCACCCTCTCTAAAATCAATATCTACATATAGTTCACCTAGATACTCAGAATTAGACGGTCTTTGCAGAATGGAGAGTTTTATATGATAAATACGTCCTTGTCCTCTTTCGGTCTCTAAGACATACTCCTCGATAAGTTGTGGAAGGCAGTCTTTTGTTTCACGGGGTTGTTCATACGCTTTAGCATACCTGTTTTAATGATGTAACACGGTATATACGATTAAATGAAACATCGAAAATAAACTTTTATCCCAATATACAAAATAATACGTTTCAATATTTTATTGGCAACAAAATGCTGTGAATATATAATACATTATGTTAACCTATATTTTATTTACAAAATACATTTGTACCTTTTATTCATTGATTAATAGTACCATTCAATTGACTAATAAGTAAATAAGTATATAAAACGATATTTTTATAGAAAAAAATCAAAATAATTAATTATTTAATTCAAGTATTTAATTAATAGTATCAATTATTTGATTAAAGTAATTCAATAAACTACAATTTCCTATAATTATTCATTTAATTTAATTTTATCAGTCCTTATAAACAAAATTATAATAATAAGAACTAATTGTAATGATATTTATTCCTAAATTACATTTCTATACTTGAAAATTAACATTAATATATATATAAGTTTAAATTAATTTTTATTAAGGGGGTTTTAAAGATTGAGTAAATTAAAATAAATTATTAATTTTATCAAAATTTTTACACTTTGTAATTTAAAATTTGAAAGGATCAAATTAAAATTTCCAAATTTTTCAATAAAAAAATTATCAACAAGTGACTTCATACTTAATCCATGTCTATAGATAAAGTATAATCATAAAAATGTTTTAATTTGTGAAAATTTATAAATTAATACTAATAATGACATAAATAAAGAATGTATTTTAAAAAAATTAGAATACTAGATACAATACATATATTCTAAAAATTTTTAAATATCTTATAATATGAAGAATAAACACATTTTTGTTTAATTTTTACTTTAAATATCGTTAAATATAATATAATATTTATAATAAGAAATACAAAATAATAGAGAGAAAAAAGAATTTTAATAATGATATATTAACTGAATAATGTAATTAAATAAATTATAATGCAAAACAACCCATATGAGAATAATATAATGTAGCCAAAATTATAAAATTTATAAATCGTGAAATATATTTATATAGCGCTTATAATGAAAATATACAAGTAAATGAAAAGGCGCCAATATATAATATTAAAAAAAGAAAAATCTACAATTTCAAAAATTTCAAATAGTCGGAAAACTTATTAAAATGATAAATATAATCTAGTAAGAATTTCATAATATCAAATGGTACGAGTTACCTTAAAACATCCACAGGAGTATTTGGAGGTAAAAGAGGAGGAATAGATAAAGTCGGTGGCGGACAAGCAGTATTCATACACGATGACCCACCCCGTTTTGAACGCAATTTTTGCATTAAATCTTGTATTGTTAAGCCTTCCGGCTGTGCCAGCTGTTCCAATTTTCTCTTACGATTTACAGTCACCTAAATATATAAAGACATACAATTTTTAATATTGATTTAACTATTCCTACAACAACTACTGATATTTTATTAGAAATTTAATATGCTTTACAGTATCACAGGTTTACATTAGAAAGCTAATTTTCATAATGGTTAATTCACACTATTAATGTTTAAATGCTTTGAATATTTAAATATTCAAATAATTACTTTAATATCTTATAATACCAAGTTATGGATTAATTAAAAATTATTTCAACTATATTTTACTTATCCTATCTTATCTATTTAAAATCACTATCCTATATTTATTATAATTTTTAACATTAATTTTAATTAAAAACTTTCAAAGCTTATACGATATTTATGAAGTTATTCCAAAGAAGCTTACTTCAGAAATAGCTTTAACAATTCAATTATACAAATAAGTTCTTAAATTATACTTAATAAAAAAACTATGTAATACAATACAGTATCATTTGTTTTAATTTTATGTTTGAAATAACTTATCTTTAAATAATAACAGAGTGCTGGACAATTTGAAAGTAACAACCTTCAAAAAAAAGATACTATAACTTCGTAAATGATAGTATTTTTAATTTAGTTCGTAATTTTGTAAATTAATCTCGATTATAAATAATCCGATAACAGTAATACGTCATTAGGGTTTAATAAATTAAAAATAATTGAAATATGAAATATTAATGTAAACAGAACTCAAAAGATTGCTACAGAAATATGGAATATTGAATAAACAGTTTTGAAAATTATTTTTTAAATATATTTCACTAATCTGTTAATTTATAAAAGTTTTTCCTTATATTAACTGTCACATTAATTATCACATGAATAAATTGGATAATTTGCTCAAATAAATCCTACTAATATTCACCTGAGAAAACTTTTTAGCCTGGCGGACAAGTTGATGGTCAGCGAATAACGCTTTTGACTGTCGCAAGCGAGTTGTTGCCAAACTAGGTATAGGATTAGGATCGAGACATAGTGGGCCTTGAGTAGCCGCTACTATACGTGACTCTAGTATTAAACGCTCTTCGTGACTCCAATCGCCATCACTCGTGAGTGTAGATACATCAGAAAGAACGCTCTGTAGAAAAACGTTGTTGAAAATGAGTATCATTCTACTTATCTTTTTTCTAAATAATTAATTATCTTAAGCCAATAATATTCGTATTATGAATAAGGATAATAATGAAACTAATAATATAAATGAAAAAAATCTCATATAAAAATCATAAATTATAAATTTTTCATTCTTATTTAATTTGTATAAATTTATCATTGCAATTTTCTTACAGTTATTTATATCTATAATAATTTAAAATTGTAAATGGAATCTTTCATGGGCATTCGTGAAAAATTTGTAGTTTTAAAAATTGGTAATGAACCTACTTGGGTGCTAGGCTTCAAAAGAACATGATGTATTTCAGGTTTGTTATGAGGGTAAACTTTGCGATAGTCTCGCACTTCAGCAATTATACAGCCATCATAAAATAAATATGAATGATTTACTTCTAATTGTTCAGCTAACATTGCAGGTAACTGACCATTATCTATGCACGATAAAAGTTCACCCTGCTCATAACCCATTAGCTGAGTTTCAGACACCGATGCATTTTTATCATATTGAATTCCTTTGAGACTAAAAAAAAAATATATTAGCATCCTCAATATGACAAAGAACGATTACTTGTTAGCTATTAACAAAATTAAATTAATAAGAGCTTATAAAATTGGATCTTTTGTTTGAAATTAATTTATAAAAATTTGTTTAATATCTATTTTTTAAATTCAGTTTTAATGCTTAATTCGAAAACTTAGTATCCGAGGATGAATAAATTCTGAATTCAAATAAAAACCTTCTTTCACGGAAGGTAAAAGAGAATTAAAAAATAAAAATTAAAAAATTACATTCTAAATGAAGCAATAAAGCTTCAATAAATAAAAATAGCAATCAAATTTTAAGAAAAACAAATATAAACACTGTTTTTTAATAAGTTTTCTAATAAAAAAGATAAATTTTCTTACCTATTTCTTACACCTAATGAATACCCTTTATTACCAGCGTAAAGATTGACAATTAATGTGTGCAATCCATCCTTTTGTACTAATCTTCCTAGTAAGTCACATTCGCTTTCAAGATTGTTCTATATATAATAATTTAAGATTAATATTTTAGAAGCAAAGATTAACTAAGTTTAATTATTATTTTTTTTTTATTAAACATACCAAAACTGAATCTGGAGTTGCATGGGGTACCTGTGAAAGTTCTTCGAAGTAAAGCCTTGTAAGTTTAGTTTGAATACTATGTTTTGAATAATTCTGTTCTTTCTTATGGCTTATCACCATAGATCTAGATAAATTATCCAAAGTAATATCCAGGGCTCCTTGTCCCTGTCCATGAGCATCTCTCTGATATCTTGAAATCTGATTTATCATTTCCTAATAATGAAAAAATATCTATTTTTACCACTTATTTATACTTTAATATAAAATTTATAAGATTGATAAATTACCTGGGCCTGCCTACAAGCTTCTTCTAAACTAAAGACTGATTCGATCATCATGATACATTGATGCAAGGTTCACATTCATCATATCTTACAATATAGTATGTATATTAAGCTCTAAAAAGTATAAATTTTTAAATTATAGTTGTGAGTTATAATGACAGATGAATCTAACAATAAGAACAAACAAAAATATTTATAGGATGAGAGGCAGATGCAAATTGATCCAAAGCCATATCAACAAAAAAGACTTTTTATAATAAACCAGATAAAGAAAAAACATGAAAATACTAACCGTATAAAACTCGAATATTTCTTGAAAATGTAACAGGTACAGACACGTTAAAATTTGTTTCACGGTGTCACAGATAAAAAGGAGGTTAACTAGTAAAGAGAAGAAAGAAGAGAAAGAATGAGATATAACTTATGGGATGACGAGCGCGTCTTGACTCGATCGTACGTGACCGTGTAATCAATGGGTACCACAAATACAGGACAGGTTGTCGTGCTCATGTTTTCCTCGCAAACAGACGAGGAAGTAACTCTTGGACGCGAGACTAAACATCGGAGCGATGGCAATGTCAGATTGTCGACAACCGAAAAATACGGTATGCTCTCTAGACATAACCTTGATCACGTATGCGCACCGCAGGCAGGCGAAGCAGCGGTGGCGCGACACCTCGAATAGAAAGAACGTCCCAAAAAGTCGATCAGAACTGAGAGCGATCAGTGCCTGCAGCAATAATAGTGATGGCACTAGCAGCTCGAAATTAAATAATAGAAATTCACACGCGTACGAGGATACCCTTCAAGGGAGAATAAAGAGTTATATCTCGCGCGCAACCAGCAGACTAGCACCGGTCGTTTTCTTGATATATTTGAAGATCTAAGGATAAGCGGCCAAGTCCAAACTCCACCTTGGGCACTATACAATTGTCATTTTCATAGATTGAACTTTTCGAATGAGACAACACGACAGGCACACAGCATGTAACCTATAAACTACAAACAACGTAGTCGAACTACTAATACGCGCTACCAGTCACCAACCTTACTACCAATGCATAATGGAACCTCTGACTGGTTGGGGTAGGTTTTCCATCTTCTCTCTCTTTATATATACATCTATCTATCTCTCTCTCTCTCTCTCTCTCTCTCTCTCTCTCTCTCTCTCTCTCTTTCAATTCATGTGCAGTTTAATATATGTACGCGCGTGCGTGCATGCATGTGCCATAGAGTGCTGCGTGCAAGCGAATGGCAAATACATATATCTCCTGCCTTTTACTAATCCTAGCTCACACGACTGACTGTAATATATGTAACACCTTTTGTGATGATTCAGCAACGTAACCATAAATTCACGGCACCCTGAACTACTAGTGATTTGCAAAAAAGTATCGCGGAAGCACATTATGTGATCATTAAATAGATTGTAATTCTAAAATATCTGATTTGCTATAATAAATTTGCATTATAAAGTTATCTAATAAATTCATGACGTAATAAAAGTCATACAAAACTTCATAAAATATTATAGAAATTCTGCTAAAACATAATAGCAAGTTCAAATATGCATAAATTTTTTATAATACTAAACCATAATATAAAACAAACAGACAATTCGTTTTGAATTTTCTAAAAAGAAAAATGTATGAAAAAATGATTTTAAAAAATTTTATTTGTAATACAAATTTAGAATATAAAAATGATCGACATCATAATAAATAACGAGTTTATGTAAATACAGGTTTATATTGTATAATGACGATATTTATTATGATTTGTGAAATACAAATATTTATCAATTAATTATGTATAAGATATGAATTAAAAATGTTTGTATTAATTAATCGGTCTTAAAATTCGTTAACAGTTTAGAAATTTTTAGCTGAAATGAATGCGAACAACTGAAGTTAGAGATTACGATCAGGAGGCGGTTTTAGTTTTTTCAAGTATAATACAAAGTTCACTAGTTTCTTCATATACTAATAAAAATCTTCTTAGTCGCAAAGTAAACATTTTAAAACCATTCTCAAAAAGTGTTTTAACATCACCAGGATTGTTTTTATTACTACTGTTTTCTTGTATTATTTATACATTATCCTTTTATTTAACGATATACAAAAATAAACAAAGTATCGAAGCAATCGATTGATTAATACATATAAAAATACATTAAATTTATCTATTTACATCTATTTTTTGTTGAAATCTATCATAATGAAAATTTTTTTTTAATAAAAAAATTCAAAACCATTAAACATTTATTTCACATAAGTTAAATTCACTTTATTTAAATATTTTTTATTTAATTTATATCATTAAAATAAATCTTTACATTTATATTATCTAGAAATTTTCATAGCGTTTTCTCATTCTCGTTTTCTACATTACTTTAACTTTGTACTACTATTTTATACTTCTAAACATATTATTTCAAAAACTTTTACTTTAATCTTTATTAATATTTATTAAACTTTACTTATCTAATCTTTTCATAAATACTTTTGTTTTATGTTCATTAAGAATAACAAATAAAAAATAATATTGTATTAATACTTACTTTCAAGTTATCTGATAATAGTAAAAGCGTTAATAGCATCCTACCATAATCGAAATATTTTTCAATCATAAATTTTTCTAATCATCTTTATCTTTTTTATATTAAAGTATTTATTTTGTTCAGAATTTTTTAAAATTATCTAATAAATTGAATATATTCTTAATAATATTTATTATCAACATTTTCGTTATGAAATAATAATTTATTAATTCCCAAAAGATATTAAATTTAATATTATTATTAAATAACATTAGTTCTGACATTCTTATTCTCAATTAAAATTTTATAATTTATGCTAAGATTTTTTTAACTTCTTATATACACATCATTTAAACAAACATTTGAGAGATATTATTTAATTGAACCTTTTTTTTTGGCTTCAAGACATTATGATATACTGAAAGATAATTGGCAATATGTAAATAATTAGTTTTATTAATGAACATTAAATTAATTTCTATGTTTGTATATAGAAATTAATATTAAAGCATTCTTACAATTAATGATATTAAATTTACCAGTAATTTAATATATTAAATTGTATTTAACTTATTAAATCTTCATATATTTAAAATTTTTTAATATTATTTGAAAATTTATTTTCAATTCTATAACAAATTTTTCGTCACTTATTATATTTTTCTTTATTGATTAATAAGAACGCAATTTACGTTATTTAATAATATTTTTTATATAGAAGTAATATATTTCAAATTTCGTTCAAAATTAACTTTGCAAAATGAAAAATTGTAATATTTGTTGAAATTAATTTTATTATTTTTTCATTACATTTCTTCGACATAATTTTTTTCTTTATTATTCTATATTAAGCTTTAAATACAAATGAAGATCTCAGTTTAAAAAAATTTCCAAATAATTATTTATAAATATCTAATAATTATTTGTAAATGTCAATTTTATTTTATTTATATTAATAAATAGTTTTATAAAATGAAGTGAACGTCCAAACATATAAATACATACTGATAAGTTGTAATTTTATTCTATATCTAATTTCATCTGGTCTTTCTATCTTCCTTTTACCTTACATGATTTCTCAAAGTTTTAATACTTTATTCTTCTCTTACTATTTTTCCACTTTAGTTTTGAGTATTTTTATGATAATAATATATAAGATTAATTGTGATTACAATTTACTATGTTTAATCTCTATGTATTTTTAACAAAAGTGATATTTAATTTATAATAACAATAAATATAATAATTATGAAATTAATTTACCACATATTAATTAAACAATTTCAATTTATCATACTTACATCTTATCCTTTTCTCTATAAATTTCTCTAATAATTATTGACATTTTCATTTTACTTTAGTTAACTACGTTTAACGTTTATTTTTATTAACCTTTTTCTTATTAGGAACTGTTCAAGAAAATATATAATCACAGATTATTGTGAATTTTAACTCACATAATAAATGTCCAATCAAAAATGGTGAGACAAATCGAATACTCTAAAAAGTACTATCTGAAAAGTAACAATAAAAATAAATAAAATTGTAAATTCTTTAGCAGTTAATACAATTGTATACATTTTATTATTAAGTTTAGATTATTGGTTCGAAATAAAGGTATAATTCTAAAGAATAATTATTGATTTATAGTTATTTGACAATTATTTTTTATATAATGTATAATACTTAGTATGTAATTTAGTTTTGAAGAATTTAGATATTTTTAGAATTTATATATTAAATATTACTATTTATTATCTTCGGAAAACTGAAAAATATTATCACTTATGTAAAAAACTTATTTTACATAGTACATTAGAGCACGACTATTTATATTATATAAGCATATTGCACAATAGTGGAAGAACGGGACAATTAATTGAATACAATAACGAATTACTAATAATTTCATGATGAAAATTTGCTCATTCTATAAACGTCTTTTTATCTATAAATGCTCTGTAATCTTTTACGCAGTTCTTTGGCTGCATAATGAATCATATATTTATTGTTCTATTTCGACAAAATTTAACGTCTTTGAATATTTTATCCGTAAATGTACTGAATAATCCACATTAGTAATATTCGTTCGATGTGATAAATACTTCCAGTATAATCTCAATAGTTCTTACATATTAAACTTATTTTGTATTGTTTAATAAAAGACAATATTACTCTCTTATTATTGTTATTTATAATAATAATCTTTAAAATGTGCATAAAATATATATAATTAAGAATAATTCGATGTATTTGTGTTCGATTTAAATGATTTAATATTCATCAGTCAGTACTTCCTGTACAGAAATTCAGTAATAATTAATATTTTTTTACTTTATTTATTTTCCAGAAAATATATAAAAATTTTCATTTTTTACATTATTTTTATCTACTATCAAATATTTTTCGTTAATAGCAATGAAAAGAATATTTACATCTTTATTAATATTTTAACTATTATTACATTTGTACAGTTGAAATTCAGCATAAAATACTATTGTAAACTATAATAATAAAATGTTATAATATATAAAAATAATTTATTTAAATTTTATTTAAATTTTACAATTACGCGTGAAAATTTACTCAATAAAAAAATATATATTATAAATAGAAAAGCATTTTTAAAAATTAGAAATATTTTTGATTAACTTCAAATGTCGAAACTAATCTAAAGTGTATCCATAGAAATCAAAATAGTAAATTCTTACTATTAATAGTTCTTTTTTAAGTATTAACATTGTTCGAAAGACTTAATGCATTTTACATTCTTACACATACAGTTTCATAAATCTTACACTCTTAAATCCATTTTATTAGTTTACTAAATTCATGATATTCTGATAATAGTTAAAACTCAAGTTTCATTCGTTCTACTCAATTTCACTTTTATCAGTTCCAAATTTTACGCCATTTGTAATATAAAATATTTATCGGTATATATGAAAATAATAGAATAAATTTTACTTAAATTTTTTAAAAATTTTAATTTTTTTTATATATAAACCTTATCTTTGCCAATTAATAGGATAAATCTTTTTTTTTTATCTTGTATTAAGAAATTATATATTTTTTATTAATTTCTAATACTGATCATTTACATGCAAATTCTAAAATGTTAATTTACATTTTAAACAATTAAATCTATCTCATTAAAGAATAATTAAAACAGTATAACTACTTAAGTAATGACACAATAATATATTATAGTAGCACACAAAAAATAATACTTTTTAAAATTTATTCTCGTTTCATTAAAATTTAAAATATATTAGGATTATTATATACCTTTATATTTATTAATATTCGTTTTAATATTTATTAATATTAAAGATATCAAATTCAAATCAAGTAAGATTTAAAAAATGGATTTATTTCACATAAATTTTACAATTGTGTTAACTTAAAACTTGTATTATTAAAAAAAAATCCAATATGCAAATAATATTATTGCGTAATATGTAATCCTATTCTCTTTGTACAGTAGTATTTTTTCTTATAAAAACAGTTGACCTAGTGGAATAATTAATAATTCGTTTAATTAACTAGATAGTGCTCGAAAAAGACTAAAATTCATTGAATAA
Organism: Ceratosolen solmsi marchali; assembly: GCF_000503995.2. Taxonomy (NCBI): domain Eukaryota; kingdom Metazoa; phylum Arthropoda; class Insecta; order Hymenoptera; family Agaonidae; genus Ceratosolen; species Ceratosolen solmsi. The sequence continues at coordinate 116,524 of NW_011948439.1, forward strand.
TCTTCAAATATTATTGTGCATAAAATGCATAAGCCACCATGCAAGTTTATTTCTAAATCGAAGGATCTGGAGGAATAAAGAGGAATATATTTAAAATGTAATGATGCAATCAAGATATCTTTATTAGCTTTCAATTTCAGACTATGTCTAATGACAAACTAAAATAATATATTAAGTAATATGATAGAAAAAAAAATTTGTTTTAACCCAGCTTTATAATTATTTAAGGTTATAAGTTAAATAATTTCTAAAGTTAAAAATAAATTAACCCGTTAACGCATTGGTTTTTATTGAAATCATGAAAAAGACAGGCTCAAGTTAATAATTGGGTGAGTACTCTGTAAGATAGTAGTGATGTTAAAAAAAACAAGCGTGTATTTGGCGCATGCGTAGAAAAAGCACGTGTAAAGTACTCCTGTCTTTCAATAGTTTTATTGTGAGAAGTAACTACGTTTTACGTACCTGTAATTGCAGGAGACCTTATACATGGCAATACATGTTGTTATCCGAAACGATACAGCTCTCTACGATCCAACAATCGGCCAAGTAGAACATCTGCCTTATCTCGCCATTGACATATGCACCATATTCACACAAACACTACGCTGTAGATTACTAAGGTTTAAAATTGACAGGTTACGACCATTGTGGGAAAGGAACACTGACGTAAGCGTTGCCGTAAAACCACGTACTCCCCCCCCCCTCAAGCTCACATATTATAGGCTATAGTGCAGTAGTTGCGTGCCAATAGTCCAACTGCGTCTTATGATAATACATTAAGAAGTAAGGGCCAGAGCCTCACGAATAAAACAATGTTTTCGATAGTCAGTATTTGTTGATTAGCGTCGATTTGTGTGCACAGTCTCCGATATTCCATTTCATTGTATCAAAGACACGCGGGGCGAACGTATGCTTAGCCGATTGTTGTCGACTCGGGCGGGGGGGAAGCTCGAACTGTCGGAATTGTCAAGAACCACTACAACGAAAGTAAGTTTCATTGGATTCGAAGGTTGCACGGCAGAAGTATTATACAACGATCTCAGTTAATTAACTGCATTTATACGGCATGCGTGATGAGAGCCTTTGGACACGATGGGCACAAGAGGCACGGCTATAGCCGAGAAGTCATCCGACAGGGTACGGCTCAAGGTCCTCTATGACTTTGAATACGAAACTCTGGGTAAACAGATCAGAATTGTGAAAGATGAGCGACTCCTGCTGTTAAAACGTACAAATAATGACTGGTGGCAGGTGGTAAGGCCTGCTGATTTGAGCAGTATTTACGTACCAGAGCAGAGCACCTTCTACGTGCCTACAGGTTACATTGTCGAGGAGGATATCCTACCAGATAGCACACGTTTCTATATTACTAACGATAAAATGATTAAACAACAAAACGAAATAACAACTCAAGTTCCTGTGCTTTGCCAACAGCATTCTAACCAGGAGGAGGTGCAACAGGTTCAAGAAACGTGTACCAAGGATGAACCAAGGAAGGCACATGAATCTTTTAGGAATGTCATAAGGAAGCTCTCTGGTAATTTGAGCTCGATTAACGACAGCAGCAAATCCACCAAGCCTACAAAATCTTCTAAAATGATCAAAAACTTAAGAAAGAACTCTGTGGGCTCTAACGAGGATGTTAAAATATTTACTAATAAATGTAGTCTTGTGCCTCTTAAACCTAAAGATTCCTGGGATAGTTCTCCATTTGGAATGTGCTTCGGTCGAGATATGAAAAATTCTGATGCACAGGCGCTAAATCCATTTCAAGAGGAGTTGGAAAATGCGTTATCCAATAGAATCTCTCAAAAGAAAATTGTTTTGAATCCAAAATTAGGAATAAATAAGCAAGTGAATCAAGTTAGCGAAGAAAAAGAGAAAACTTCCAAATTTGAGAATATTCAAGATAAATGGGAAAAGGCTTCTGCACAGATCTTGAAAAAACCAGATAATTTTCACTTTGTATCGTTGACAAAAATTAAAGAAGATGCACTTAAAAAGCAAAATACATTTTATGATTATCAAAAAAGTGAATTAACAAATGATACAAGTTTTGACACAAAGAATTTATTAGAACCTGGAAAAATTCTTAACCAGAGCAAAAATGATTCAAACAAATCATTGCAACAGTCAAATAAAATAGATGCTTCTAATACACACATACATAGCACTGTTTCTGAAATAAATGATGAAAATGTTATTCAAGAATCGTTAAAAAAGCAAGATATTGATAGGTTATTAATAAATGACAAGAGAAAAATGTGGGCTATAGAGACATTAATGTCAGAATTACTGGAATCATCTATAAATCTTAAACCAGTTGGTTCAATAGAAAATAATCAAAGGAATATATCTGGACCAAATCAATTAGCACAGGAATTGCATGAAATGAGTATATCTAGACGTTTTGAAAATGATGAAATTCAAATGAATTTATTGGACAATAAGCACGATTATACCAAAGAAAATAAACAGTTAAATAATAATAATAAATACAAAATAGAACCTTGGAAAAGAAAAATTTTTGATTTTCCACCATGTTCAAATGTTATGAAAACACCAAAAAGTCCAACCACAAGATCACCAAAATTACTTGATGAATATAATGAAGCAAATATTTTGAATGATAATGACAGACCAAGAGAAATTAAGGGTATACCAGTGGAACTATTGGATTATGAATCGCCCTCATATTCGAACATTTCCATGTGCATAAAACGTGAGAAAGTGCCATGTAAGTTGAATATGCCTATTAAGGATTTTCGCGAAGAGTTACAACTTACACCATCCCTCGAGAAATTGGCTAGTGAAATCAAATTTTTGCCAGCCAGTGCAATATCTGTTGAATCGGAAAATGAAAAACATTCTATTGACTTAGGTAAATATAAAAGTTTATTTATTCACACGTAACAAATATATCAACAAACATTGCATCAAATAAATTTATAATAATGCAAATCTTATATACTGAGTTTAATATACATTTGTACAATTTAATATACAATTTAATATACAATTTACACTATAAAACTTGTACATCAAGAATTCTTAATATATATATTCTCAATATATATTCATTTCAGAATGTTTTAAATTTTAAAACTGAAATATAAAATCTTGCTGTTTAAAATAATATTATTTTCCTGTATAATTCCATTTGACTAGAGAATTAAGCTTAAAAGAAAATGTTAAGCCATTAACTTTATTCTTGGTAAGACCTTAAAGGTTAAATTTTCTGCTCAAGTACAATTTAAATTAAAAAAAAAAATATTAATATTCATAAAAAATAAAAAAACATTCGATTTTGCTTTATTTACATGTTTTTATTTATTTACATATAATAACAATGTTTACAAATTTTGCAATAATTAATAATTGTATAGGAAATTATGAGATTTAATATGACATTCATTATTTTATTAAGTATTATATATTATTAAGTATATGTTATAAACGAAAATTAAAAACATATCAACATAAATAGTTAATATCTTAAAATGGCAAATTTATTCATTTTTAATTAATAATATAAATTTTAATTTTCTTTACTTAATTTCTTTTTAAATAAATATTTTTATTATTTTATAGAATTTTTAAAAAATATTGAATAAAAATAAAATATATGGCAAATTATCCGAATTCGTGTTGTATATTTAGATAAAATTCTATAAAATAACCATTTAAAGATATAAACATGGTATGAACTATTTTCATTTTATTTACATAAATTTATATTTTTTGTATTAATTAATTTACAATAGCGATATCGATCTTAAAATGAAATATTTATATCCCATTGTATACGTTTCACATATTTACAATCTTATGCTTTTCTGGATATTATTATTGCATTCGTACATAATTTCAAAATATTCAAAAACATTAATTATTTAAATTTTAATGATACATTATAGAAGATGCAGTATTATTTATTGAAACTTAAAAATTAGCTTATATTAAAAAAATTTTATTATACATAATATTTGTCGTTATACTATCATCCATGTATGAATTTAATTTTTTCTTATATTTCATAAAATTATAATAAGGTAACATATAACCTTATTTTTAAATAATGAATAAAAAAACAATAAACGTACGTTTAAAAGACTAATTTTCAAATTAAAATTTTCAATAGAAACTAAAAAGATTATCTAGTATTTTAATTAGTTCGGTTACGTTTAGAGAATTTATAACAGAATTCGTTTTACGAACTGGTAAATATTAGAAGAAATTTAAATTCATATTGAAAAATTAATTTCTAAATTTATAGTAAAGAAAAATTTTCGATACAAAATTTTAATACCTAATTACAGTACAATTTCATTTCAGACTTATCCTAAAATTTCAAATTAAATTCGCTGACATAATAAAATTTTATTTCCGTACACTTAAAAAATGTAATATAGTATATTTATTCATTTTTTTAAATTATTGAAATATCTATATTAAAGTTGAAAATATTTTTAGAATTTTGTATCTAAATTTTTCGATGAAATAGACACAGAGAAGCATTTCAATTTGATAATCTTAGTTGTTCTTTTCATATTATTATTTTAAATTATCCAATATAATTTCAAATTTAAACACCATTTATATAAAAATTAGCAAAGAAACAAAAATTATACACAATAGTTTAGTCTATAATATTTATAAAGTATTTAACAAAATATAAAAGATTATAAATAGTTAAAATATGTTTAGTTACATAATTTAATAAAAAATATAAAATTTAAATATGCATTGAATTTTTTTAACATATTACAATGATTTTTGTAAACATTTAACAAATAATAAAAATTTCATTATAATTTACGCTTTCAGAGTACCTAAAAAGCATAGAAATTATTTAGCATTGAAATTACAACAATGTAGCTTTATATAATTGAAGCTTGTATGGTCACACTTATTTCACAATTATTATCTTTTGAAGAATATCTTAGTTATAAAGATGACAAAAAGTAATTTAATAATCGGTATCGATAATATACTTAATAACTTGATAAAAAATTACCAACTATTTATTTGACATTTTTAATACGTTCCAACCGAATATAAATAATGCAAAACATTTACTTTATCCAAAGTTATTAAAATATCTAAAGTTAATTCAAATTAATGCTATTGTTAAACGAAGCAACTATTATTTTTATTTGTATGATACACAATTATTTTCGATAAATGCTACAGCATATATTATGAACATAATTTTACAAATGTATATGATATTAATTTATCTAGAAGTTTAAACCAAATAGTAATAGTCTTATCAATTATTTTATTCAAGTTGTGACTGGTTATTGAAAATTGAAAATAAAACTGAGAAAATATTTTTTAAATTTGTTTTTAAAATTGTCTTTCAATAATTTTAATACGCTTAATGAATTATGTTATTAATATAAATCAGTTTTATAATTGTTTTTTATTGTACATTTTAGTTATTTTATTATTAAAATATTTAAATTTATTATTCGGTTTTTGTACAAACCTTTCGCTAACGGTAAAATATGTTAGAATTTGAAATTATAAACGAAGATAAAGTAGAGTACATTTATATATTGTTTAAATATTATTTTTTAATAATAGCACGTGAGTTATTTTCGCTTTATAAATCCTGTTGCTAAAAGATACTGCAGAGTATTCGGTTATAAATAAATAATAGTATTAAACTTTTAAACATTTTTTGATGACGGATAATTTCTTGGCAATATATATTGAAAAATTTTTTATAGAATTATATGTAATAATTATCGTGGATTCATAAATGATATCAAAATTGAATAAAAATCGTAATGGAGAAATTGTAATGTATATAAATGTACGGGTCTGCTTTCTGTTTTAAATGCATTCCCTTTGTACATCAAATGTATTTTCAAGCAGGTTTTCAACCAAGAATCATTTTCCTTTGCGTAGTTGACATTCCAATCAGCTCCACTAATATGAAAAAATTATGAAAAAGAGTTTCAAGATCTTGACATGAATTTTTATTGAATTAAAATTGTTTTGGCAATATATTTAACCTTAAAAAAATAAATAAAAGCAAAGTATAATTAACGCTTAGTATCAAGCTTTCTACGTAAACACTATAAAACGTAATTTTATGCGTGTAAAAATCATTTGAATTTTATTAACTTCAAATTATTGGCTTACTTTTTATATGTATAATTTTACCGAAACTAATATACTTTTAACTTTTTATACAAATTTAAGCTGAATTTAATGCATTTGTTTTCATTTGGATTCGTGTTTTTCATGCATTCATACATTATTCATATAAGTATGTTGATGATTGAAATGCATCATTAAATACCGAATAAACGAAAAAGCCTTATTAAAATTAATGCTCTTTTGAGTATTTAAGATTATTTTTTTAAGGTGCATTATCATTATTTTATAATACATTTTAAATAATAATTTCATTGAATTTAATCTCTTATAATGTGTAAATTTCAATTAATTTCTCAGATTGTCCAACTACAACACTGAGCCAGGACTCGCTGCGATTATACAAACGTCGCTCTAAGTCTGACGGCGCCTTGAACAAGCGTGACCCTCGTCGCCGCGATAGTGTTGACTCGCAGCGCGGTGTATTTGAGGTAAAATTCAATCAGCAACAACAGCAGCTGGGGCGCAAATATACGCAAAATGAAATGCAACGCGGTAGCAGCGGTCTTAAACATAATGTGACGTCCCAAGAATACTGTTATCGAGTGGAGCGTGGTAGCCAGGCGATGCGTCACAAACTCAACAGGAAATCTCGGAGTCTTGGTGACCTAGATTGTTCGGAAATGGAGGAGGATCGACCAGATGACGAGGCGCGCGAACCCGAGTCAAGGAGACGCTATAAACCTGTACCTAAACTCAGATCTAAGGAATCATTCAGAAAAATAAAACCCTTTATACCCTTAATTGCGGTGAGCAGGCCGATATTCGTATAACCCCCTCTTACCAATTTAAAAAGAAAAATTGAGTTTTAATGTACAAATCTACATCCCGACAGTCAGCAGCAAGCACAGAGCGTTTAGCGCCGAAGCCCGTTCCAGCAAAGCGTCGTATTCAACAAAATCAGAAGCGTCAACCCTACGACAGCAGCTATGACGACCTCAGTGAAATAGACATCGAGCGCAGCACCGCCGTCGGTTTTAAAACCTTACTGCGAACCTCAGACAGCGGTTCTGAGGAGTACCTTCAGTATAAAACATTCCCTGCAACGGTTAAGCCTCAGCAGCTTTCTTATGAGCAGTCGCGTCTCGTTGGTGTCCAGAGCATTTCACGTTCTGATGGCAACGTCAATCTTACTAGGAGCCATTCCGACGAAGTTATTCTCAGTTCGACCTCGTGCTCCTCTGCCAGTCCTTCTCACCTTCTCGATGGCAGTATTGAGAATCTCGTTAACTTACCCTTCGGCTGGACGCAAGCTTACGATAACAACGTTAAGAGGCTTTGCTTTATTAATGAAAGAGGCGATAAGGTACTACTATTAAACCTTCGATTTTTTTTATCCCACTCCTATACTTAATTTTTACTAGGCTCTATGATATAACTTTTGTAAACCAATCCTATTTACAAAATAATACGAAAAACGTGTTAACACCATATTATTATTTTTTTTACCCACTTATGAAAGATAGCTAGGGTATATCATGAGAAAGTAGAGCAAAGTATAACTATCTAATGCCCTTTTTGTACAATTTTGTAAAATGTCTCGTTACTACTTTCTACCGCTTGTATGCATATCCAATTTCATAATATTAATTATTTTAATAATACATATATATATATATATATATATATATATATATATATATATATATATATATATATATAAACGTAAATATTCAAGCATACATAATACGAATGAAACCAAAACAGAATATTGGGGCATCAGATAATTTTTTATGAAAAATGTTTGATATTTATTTTGTTGAGGCGCAATCGATATTGTTAACAGTGCTGCATGAGAATAAAAGACAGAAATTTTAAATATTAAATGAAATATACAATGAAATATTTAACTTAAAATAGGATGGAAAAAGTCAAGTTTATTGCAAATGATATAAAATTAAATAATGAAGTGTTATATTTTTATAGTAATTATACAATAGGCTATACACTTTAATATAAACGAAACATATAAATAAAATAATAAAACAAGAACGTAAAGTATATTTGTTATTGTTATAATTATTGAGCATTATATTTTAATGGTATATTTATGAAAGATCTTAAAATAAATCTAAAAAGGTAGCGAAATAATAATAAAAGTAACTTAAAAATAATGTACTCTCATTTAATGTACGGCTCTTAAGATAAAGAATTTTAAAGTTGCTAACCCGTATAATTTTTATAATTTCGGGAATCAGAATCAGAGATAAATTAATTAAAATATTACTAAACTATTAATATTGTTTATTCGTGTTCGAAATAATTAGAAAGATCTCGATATAAACTTATTAATGCCATTATTATAAACATTAACATTTTTTATTTAATTATTAATATTTAAATATTATTATTGATTTACCTCATTAATTAGAAAAAAATATATAAGATACTTAAGTATTTCTATAAATATTTTGTAATTTTAAAAGGTTAAATTACCTTTTTAATTATATAATTTATTTTCCATTAAAAAATCACCATTTTAAAATATAGTTAGTTAAGGATTTTTAAATTGTCGATAAATTAAGCGTAATAATACTGATTTTTTAGATAACTGTTTATATTTGCACAGTTATGTATATTTATTATATATTACAGCATACCTACGCAGGCGTCGCGCATACATTAAATATATTATATGTATGTGTAATTTTTAACATTTTTGTTTATTTAGTGGTTTTCTTCAAACGATTCTGAAGGCAAAATATATTTTTTTGAGGAAAACAGTAATGAATCATCCTGGGCTCTTCCAACAGTTATAAATGAAAATCGTGTTAGGACTATATCTAATGGTGATTGGCCTCAACTTTTTGATGGAAATATGGTACATTTGTAGATTTTTAAAAGAATATTTTTGTAAAAATTATAATATTCATTGATAATGCTTTATGTACTCTACTTTAGTGTATCCTCAAAGAAGGAATGATCAATAAAACAAAAATAACGACTGAAAATGGTAAAAAATTGAGAAAAACTTGGAGCACATCTTATGCGGTATTAACTGAGCTCTTCTTACTATTTTTTAAAGATGCAAAAACTTTTGCGGCAATGGTGTGTGCTACTATTTAAATATTTTAATATATTTCTATATGAAAATGAGATTTATGTAATTGAAAATTAATTTGAATTCTAGAAAATGGACCAATCGGCAACAGCTAAACCGGATATTTCAGTGGATTTGAACGGTGCCTTTATAGAATCTTCAGAAAAACTAAGCAATCGAAAAAACGTATACCTCATAAATACCTTATTAGGATTGCAAGTTCTCATACAATGGGATAATGCATTTATAATAGCTGAATGGTATCGCGAGATACACGATGCCATCCAGAGGCTGGTGAGTTTAATTTTGTTAAAAAAAATGTAATATAATCAATCTTTTCATCATGTTATTTTTATTTAATTCACAGCCATTTAGTCAGGAGTATGGGAAGTCTTCATCATCAAGAGAATGAAGATGACACTAAGAGTACCTTTTTCTGATTTAAAATTCGTTAACTTTCCAAAGTCTAGAATCATGTTAATAACAGAAGAAAAAATATAATAAATGTTATTTGAGTATTTTTGTATTACTCGGTATAAATTGCGTATAATTATAAATAAAATATAAAAGTAATTCTTACATAAAAAATATCTAAATTAATGTCTTTTTTTATATAAAGACAAGTTTAATACGTATAAAAATAGCCATTTTATCAACAATTTTTCTTTACTTATATACATTAATTTTACTGAAAACAGCATAATTGTGTTCTAAAGTAAAAGAAAATAAGAAAAGAAAAATCCACGATAATATGTTGTTGATATATAAATTATAGCATTTTTTTAAAGCTATTCTCCCTAAGGCAATGTTTGAGTAACGTCAACGATACATAGAATAAAAAGATAAAAAATCTTAAAATATAATATAAATTGATCACAAGTTAGGAAGAGTACCGAAGACGAATGATATTTGACAAGGATCGTTCAAATATCCTTAAAACGCCCTCTGTATTTTCATGGCATAATAAATTGGCTGCTGGTGTTGCTTCAACAGAATAACACCATGACAATATTGTCAAGATTGCTTATTAAGAATTTTTCGTAAATCATCTGGTAATGTTTGTGTAATTTCATTAATGCGTTCGTGCAGCATTTCTTGAACCGAATATTCCAGAGGTACATCATCAAGATTACTTTTCTCCAACTTTTGACGAATTCTCAGAATCATGTCAACCACTTCGACTTCTTGCTTATCTCTTACCCAGGCAGTCAAATCCTAAAATAAAATTCAAACGTATAATTAATTATAAGAATTTTTTGCAATTGTGTCACTTTAAAAATAATATAACTTAAATCGTAGCGCAAGAGCTTTCATAAAAATCATAGAAAATGAATTTTATTAAACATTAAAACAAATATTATTAATAATACCGCTTGAGATAAAGCTTGGAGCTGAATGGATTGCAACTTATTAGTAAGTTCCAGATACCTTGCCCGGAACCATCCTGAAAAATTAGGTGATCTAAAGAATCTACGATAAAGACCAACCCAATCGCCTTTTATTCCTGTCGTTAACTGTGGACCAGCACTATTTAACGTTGCTAAAAAGTCATCAGGGTTAAAAAGTTGTGGTATTGGAGTTGCCTGCAAAATAAAAAATAAATTAAAATGTGAAGATAACTATTTACACAGTGCTTAAAAATAAGAGTGTAACTGCTGCAGGTTTTTATATGTTAAATTAAGAACCTTAAATGGCGATATGGTTTTCTGAAGAGGCATGAGACTGGCTATATATCTCTCCAGTGGGATCATAAAGCTCTCAGTGAGCTCTGCGAGATGTCGTTTTATTAAAGCGGTTTGCACTTCTCCTGGTCGTTTCGTTTGCACTCCTCTGAGAAGTTTTTTCAAAATAACCTTGTCCTTGTGCAGAAACGGCTTGTATTGCGTATACAGTCCGGGTTTTGAATCTAGAATTTTTAGACCTTCGGATTTTTTTGATTTGTACTTCGGACTGTCTGTTTACAGGAAAACAATAACTGTTAAGAATTGGTGAATGCAAATTATAATTTTATAATATAACTCATTACCTCCAACAGGCCCCCCGTCATCAGCAACGCGTATTATGTGTGGCCAATGTCGCAAAGTTTTTGCAAAAAATGGATTTGTAACACCAAGAATAACGGCTGGAGGACTTTGACCATCCATTGTATATTCCTTGAATTCCGAATCATGAATAGTGAAATAAGGTCGATGATCAGCGCAGTATTTAAGTGGAGCAATCATTCTATTGATATATAAGTTGAAATTTTATTGAATGCTCATTTAATTCACATAAAGTATAAAAGTATCATTCTCATTAATATTATTTGTGAATATACAAAGTTGTTCGTAAATATGTTTAGGTATAAAATAATTGATTTTTATTAGTGTTACATATAGTTTAATTAGAATGATAATTAACTTTTCAAATAAATAAAAATAATTATAAAATATGATTTTTAATTTAAACTATTTATTATTTCAAGCACAATTTAAAAACATTTTATTTAATTGAATTTGCTTATTCTGTAAATACTTTTTTAATTATAAAATATTTTCTCAAGAAAGATCACATCAACGCAGCTGGCCATATAAATGTTGGTATTAAATAATTACCTTCTGTTTTTTTTTTTTTAAATAAATAAAATTTTCATTTTAAATTTGCTTTAAAACGATTGAAAAAAAACTTCAATCAATTTACATTTAACTTAAATTAATGAAAATGGTGAAAAGTGTTATTGCTTTGATTAAAGCTTTGATTTCAATTTATTATGCGTCGTACTTACGCAGTTAATGTATGAACAATTTCAGAACATATTGTAGGTGAACTAGCCATAACGACGATTGGCTCGCTTAATAAAACAAGTTCCCACAATAAATGCATATGAGCCATAATGCTAGAAAGACTTTTAAATAAATCACCCTCAAAGGCAGATGTCAAAATTAAACTTCTAGCAGCTGCAGCTTTAGCGGGGGCACAATCAATGGCTGCAATGTTTGGTACGGTTGTTTTGAAGACATGATTAGGAATGTAAGTCTGAAATATTATCTCATATATTATGAAATTCTAATTCTAATTCTAATTGTAATATGTAATTGTTCAATAATAATGATATATAGGAGGAATTTGAATAGATTAAATTTACACTAAATCAATTAGATATTTTTAATATTTTTTCATATTAAATTAGAAGTATCTTTTATTATATTAAGACAAATAGATAATTATATATTGTAAAGCTACTGTATAATTTATTTCATTATTACCATTGCATTATATTGTCTTAAAAATTCCTACCTGAAAAAGTACTCCTAATAATGGCAGGTGTAAGACTTGACCAGGTACAGGGGGTGGCCATTTGTTTATTTCTTTAATTACTGTTTCCATACAAATCTTACCACTGTCAAAAAATTCTGGAGCAATAAGAGCACATATTTCAGTAAATAAATTGACAAAAGGTAGCCTTGTAACTAATACAATACTCTGAAAATAATTTGCAATAAAAATGAGTAAATCCTTATATTGATTATTAAAAAATTTATAATAAAAAGTTATGTTTATTTACCTTTTGAAAGTAACCCCTTGGGAGATTCTTATCCTTCACCTGACGAAAATACACAGAGCCCCAATAATAATCTTTATCAGTTTGTAAAAACATTGGTGACTTTCTATCATAATCTCTCAATGCTCGAGTCTCTTGAAGTTCATTATTATTAGAACCTTTTCTAATTCTAACATGATACTGTGTATCTCCCATGCATCCCGAGTTAGAATCAGGAAAGGCTAAATAACAAATATTAGATCTTTCCTGCTCCAAAAGTTTAACATCATTTGGATAAATAGCCTATAAATAGTTGCAATAGAAAATTTGATTTACATTTTATAAACTTTAGATAAATTGTAAGCACATTCAAATCCAAAAAGGTACCTCGATCACTTGCCCTAACTCAAGATCAAAAGTAACGATACACATGCAGTGTATCCAGTTATTAAGATTTTCCCAATATTGTGCGTTGCAGAAAAGATTAGACCGACAGGTTGTAATATCGTGTTCTTGTTGATCTTTTGAGCTGCAAGGTCTTGACATTGTATGTTATTTTAACCATGCATTTAAATAAATATTTCAATCCCTTTACAAGAATCGAAAGACTTGGTTAAATTAAATTGAAAGATCGGTGTCAAAGTTGTTTGTACGTAATTATCACACTATTAAAAAGAGCAGCATTCTTTTATTAATGGTGAAATTCGTATGCCCTATGAAATCATACGATTACAATGTTATTAAGTACAACATATATCCCTTGGAAAATGGTTGAAACGTGAAAACGATAAGGTGCAGCAACAATAGATGGTCCGTACATTGCATTACGGATATTATCGAGATTGCGGTAAAAGCATACCAGTTAATCGATACGGAGATAGTCTCAATAGAGAGATAAGTTTTTATCTTATACAGGCAGTGCGAATAAATTTGGAGAGCTTGTGAAAAAATCGAATAGAGTAATTGGAATACCAGCTAATTAGCGTGTTATGATTTGTACTCGGCGATACTCCTAAAACTCTTTTTCCACATAAAACCATCAAATCTGATCACCATGTGTTGTGTCATACTGCTATTTAGGCATCTTACAAGGTACACTACTGCTAAATGCTGCCTATATCCTATCCTATCGGCCTTATTATTGTTTATGCGCAAGTAACTGCACTCAGAAATACGAAGCCTTGTTTCAACGTACTTGCTTACTTTCACTTGCGCATAATGTATTTTATATTATTTTATTTTGACTTTTGGCGTGTGATATAACGTACGCTGCTAATTCTGTATAATTTAATAAACAATATTGCCGCCTCTCTCTCTCACGCATACTTAACTGCTTATTAATAATCGACGGATAATCGATATTCTTTTCCTACGAACAAGTCCAATAATATAAAATATCCATTCTTCTCCATACAATTTAATTAAAATTAATTTAATTATTAATGTTTAATTGGAGACTTGTTTCGTTAACCTCAAACGAGAACAATTATAGCCTAAAACAAGTTTTAGATGGATGCAAGAAGTAAAAACAATATCGAAAAATTAAAACAGGATTACACAAGAGTATACCGAACATTGCAAATACTCAAAAAGGGTAAAGCAGACGCTAGAATTGCTGATATTGAACGACGATGCCTTTTTACAAAATATGTCACTTGCAAAATGAAGTATATTCATATTTTTAAAGTCAAAATCTTATTTTGAAATATTGCCAATAAAACTAGTATTATACAATTTTTTTCAGTATTAATGAAGACGTTGCTGGCACATTGCTTCAAAGTGAATTGGATAATTATACGAATTTCGTTGATGATAGAAATGGTTTAAATAATTATTGGAAACAATTTGATTTATTAAATATAAACACCGATAATAATCCCTTGGAGTGGACATCCGATTTAAATAACACAAATATTGGCCTGGAATTTTTAGATATGTTACCTTGTAATACCAAAAATGATTCAAATTGTAAATATATGCAATGCATTGATCAAGATGTTGAGAAAATGATACATTTATGGAAAAATGGTACATCATTAGCAGTAAGAAAAGTTCCTAGAGAAGAAAAAGAAATTTTTAAGAATCAAATTATACAGGAAAAAGTTAAGTATTTATCCAAAACAAATCTTATTAATGAAAGGATTAATGTAAGCAAGCAAATTCATAATTTTAAAAATGAGCAAGATCTATCCAATGAAAATGAAAAAGGAAACTCTAATAACAAAATTTTAAATTTTAAAACTGCACGAGAATTAGCCCAACAATCTATAATTAATAAACAACCTGTAAAAAAATCGCTCGGCGGTAGAGCGCTTAATTCTCCATTTATTTGTCCATTTAAAGATCAACAACCGAAAGAAGAAGTTTCTAATTCAATTGATGAAAAAGTTAAAAATATTGAACCAAAAATGATACAGCTTATAAAGAATGAAATTATGTTTTGTGGAAATTCGATTTCTTGGGATGATATTGCAGGATTAAAGCAAGTTAAAAAAATTATTAAAGAAATTGTTGTATTTCCTATGCTACGCCCTGATATTTTCACAGGATTACGAAGACCTCCAAAAGGAATTTTATTATTTGGACCACCTGGTACTGGAAAAACATTAATCGGTAAATGCATAGCATCTCAAAGTAAATCAACATTTTTCTCAATTTCTGCTAGCTCCCTTACTTCCAAATGGATTGGAGAAGGAGAAAAAATGGTACGAGCACTTTTTGCTGTAGCACGCGTTGAACAGCCATCGGTTGTTTTCATTGATGAAATTGATTCGTTATTGTGTCAAAGATCTAGAACTGAAGATGAATCTTCTAGAAGAATGAAAACAGAATTTTTGGTTCAACTTGATGGTACAGCAACTGGAGATAAAGATTCTGTATTAGTAATTGGCGCTACCAATAGACCATATGAACTCGATGAAGCTGCTCGTAGACGATTTGTAAAACGTTTATACATTCCATTACCAGAATTGAAAGCCCGAACACAAATAATTCATAATTTGTTTAAAACAGAGTGCAATAAATTAACTGATAATGAAATTTACGAAATTGCTAAATTGACTGATGGATATTCCTGTGCGGATATGACTAATTTATGTAAAGAAGCTTGTATGGAACCCATACGAAATATTGCTTTTGATCAATTAAAAAATATTAATAAAGAAGATTTAAGGGAAGTGAATTTTCATGATTTTATGGTAGCTCTTGAAGCTGTTCGTCCTTCAGTTTCCCAAAAAGATTTATCAGTTTACACAGAATGGGATTATACATATGGTACAGCAAATATACATTCTCATAAATAAATAACATTAATTTAAATTAAGCATTTTATAAATAAATAAGAAGTTATACTTTTTTATCATTCAATTTATTTTTATTTATTCTCTTTTTTACATTATATACTATTTTAAAATAAAGTTACTTTATTAATAAAACATGATAAATGAAACATTATTTATAAATACTTATTAAACATATTTATAACAGAATCAAATTTGAAATAATAAATGGTATATTTAGTTGTTACCAATAATCTTTGATCATCCAAAATGTCAATTATATTCACAGAAATAATTGGTTGACAGGTATAAATTTTTAGTTTTTAAATAAATTTGTTTTAATACTTATACTTATCAATCGAAAATAAATATGCACCTATAAAATAATTCATTTTATGATCAAATAATTTAAATATATAAAACGCTGATACTTATATTTAAAAACAATAATAGACCATTGTTACCGCAGCTTACATTTTAAACAAAAACTTAGTTATATAAGTATTTATAATCACTCTTTATGAATATTAAATTACAATAATATTTCATGATATATTCTTATTAAAACATGTTTTATTAACGAGGCTCTTATTTAAATGTCAAATATACCAAATTTAAAATAATTAAAATTACGACTACAATTTAATAAATATATTTATAATTTGATTTAATAATTTATTTATTCAAATTTAGTAGATTGATGTAATAATATTTAAATATACTCAAATAAATTCCAGTGCATTGAAACGTATCAAGTTGTAAAATATAAATATCTTACAAATATTTTCGTATGTTGTTGCGTAGTTAATAAATTTAGAAATATTGTAATTATAAAAATTATTCTTATGAATTTTCAATGTTTACATAAAGCAAATAAAAAAATCAAATGAAGTCATATAAACCAAATAATAATATAAATTATAGTGTGATAAATATAAAGTTTGCAGTAAGTATATGTGAATATAAAATAAAGCTTTAAACTTATATTTATATTATCACGTAATACATACACAGATCGTCGTAAATATATTTTCGTATGTTTATAATAAATTATATATTTTTATTTAACTTTTTTGTTAATATGAACTTATATAGTATTATAAATTGTAGTTTATAATAAATGTTAATTTAATTCAAGAATATATGAAGTAGAAATTGTATTTGGGTTAAATTTATATTTTAATAAATATAGGCGTGTGTGCGCGCGCGCGTGTATGTTTGTGTGTGTTTATTACCAATTTGTAACTAATTCGTATTTATCCACTAAAATAAATGTTCTTACATTGCACAGTAGAATTTAAAAATCCGTTAATAATACTTTAAACTTTGAAGATATGTGTTGACAGTTAAAATAATAATTAATAATGTGTACAGAAAAGTCGTTTACGAGAGTATTGATAGATTTTAAATAGTTAAACAAGTGATATTGATGATAATTCTATTATTGTTTTAAATTAAAAGTATGTAGTTTTTTATTTATGTAAATCGATTTGCAATGATAAATAATTATTAATTAATGTATATATTAATATATATATAATTTATTTAAGTAAAATGTCTTATATAATTGTAATTATGAACAATAATGTATAGTATAACACTACATATTGTAATAAATATAGAATTATTTATTTATATCAAATTAAAATTAATTCGATAATTCATTTCATTAATTATTTTTCTTCGTATATATTTTTTTTAATAGTCTTCAATTACTTTAATAAACACTCGACATTCTTAGATTTATAAATCTATCATTGTAATTAATATATATTGAAAATATACTTTCATTAAACGAACTCATAAAAAGAAGTACATTTTATGTAATACGATTATAATTAAATGTAATACGATTTATTTTATTAATCAAACCATTTCATAGATCTATATAAAATAGTATTTAATGTTCAATAATTTTTCGAAATGACGAAACTCATGTTTTATATTTTTAATAATACTTTCATTGATTTTGTAATTTATTAAACTTAGCATCTATTTATGCTGTTTAATTTTTTGTTGGTGTGGTAGTTAATTAAAATTTTTTTACTGGTTTGTTGGTTGATTTTTTTTCCATGAACTTGTAATCTGTTTTTAATACATTCAATAACGTTATACGCTGCTAAGTGACTGAAATTAAAATGGCAATTGAAATTATTAGTATAGTTATAATTAAAAAATTGTGTTGATATTAAATAAATCATAGGCAATCCGTTTATAGGCAAAAACTAGGAAATAAAATATAAATGGAAATATGAAGAAGTATAAACGAAAATAAAAATAATATTATTCCTCACAAATATATACTTTACTTATTTATAACAAGTTATTCAAAAAGAAATCATTTTTATTATTTAATGATAGAATTTATAAAATGATATATTTTTTTTATTTATTTAGATAAATATAAGTTGACAAGATGATATATAACTTTAATAAATAATTGAAATAGAGTATGTATGTAAATTATTAAAATAATTGAATAAGGTATTTATTAGATTTTTAAACGAGCGAACTATGTAATAGTTAAATTTGGGGGAAATTACTATATGAAATTAATATATAATCGATAACTTCATTTAAAATATATATATTCAAACGTGTCTAAAAATATTGAATTTTAATAATAAAAAGCTAAGCAACTAATTTTAATTAGATCATTGAGATCAACTTTCAGAATATAAACATTTAATAATTAATTTTTTATTAAGATATTTAATAAAAAAAATTATTAAAGTACAAAAAAATTTGACGTATTTGACTGTCAAATTTCACAGAATTTCAAACCCATGTATCCTTATGTAGTGATGTAGAGTCAATGAAAGTTCTAAACATAATATCATATTATAATGTGTGCGATATACATATATATAGTGTTTGTTCGCGCACTTGCCATGATTCCTACGTGTACCTGTAATTCCAAATGTACATACTGTCGTTAGTAAAATTAATTGGATGAAGTGAATGCTTTAATACTATATAAATATAAACAAATTATTATTTCAAAATGGTTAAAGAACAGTATAGAGAAACAGATGTTGCAAGAAAAATATCGCACGTCTCATTTGGGGTTGACAGTAGACACAATATGAAACAACAAGCTCATCTGCATGTTGTAGCAAAAAATTTATACAGCCAAGATAATGGACATATACCACTTTCATATGGTCTTCTTGATAAAAAAATGGGAACGTGCTCCAATATAAACAATTGTGGTACTTGTGAGAAATCGTTGAATGAATGTATTGGACACTTTGGTTACGTCGATTTAGAACTTCCTGTATTTCATGTTGGATATTTTAGATCAATTATAGGAATCCTGCAAACAATTTGCAAAAAATGCTCTTGTGTAATGCTAAATTCAAAAGATAAAAAATTGTTTCTTGATCGTGTTTTAAATTCTAATTTAAATTATTTAACTCGTAAAGCTTTAAGAAAACAAATACTTGAAAAGGCCAAAAAATGTAATACCTGCCCATACTGTGGAGAATTAAATGGAACTGTTAAAAAAGCTGGTCTTCTTAAAATAGTTCATGAAAAATATAAAACAAAAAAAGCCACCGATCCAGTTATACAATTAAAATTGACAGAATATCATAAAGTTTTAGAAGATAACAAAGAATTAGAAAATATTTTGCAAGGAGGATTGATAACTATTCTCAATCCACTTGAAGTTTTGGGTATTTTAGAACGCATACCAGAAAAAGATATACCTCTTTTGATGATGAATCCTGAATGCAGTGTCCCAAAAGATTTAATTTTAACTAGAATTCCTGTACCTCCTATTTCAATTCGTCCAAGTATTGTTTCTGATTTAAAAGCTGGAACAAATGAAGATAATCTAACGATGAAACTTACAGAAATTTTATTTATTAATGATGCTATTCAAAGACATCGTCAATGTGGTATGAAAGTTCAGATGTACAACGAAGATTGGGAATTTCTACAATTGCATTGTGCGCTTTATATAAATAGTGAAATGTCCGGAATTCCTTTAAACATGCAGCCTAAGAAATCAGGACGGGGACTTGTACAAAGATTAAAAGGTAAACAAGGTCGATTCAGAGGCAATTTATCAGGTAAAAGGGTCGATTTTTCAAGTAGAACTGTTATTTCACCCGATCCAAATCTTCGTATTGATCAAGTTGGTGTACCTATTCATGTAGCTAAAATATTAACATATCCGGAAAGAGTTAATAAATGTAACATAGAACTAATGCGTCGACTTGTACAAAATGGGCCAGATATACATCCTGGAGCAAATTTCGTTGTACAAGGAAAGACTCAATTTAGAAAATTTTTAAGATATGGTAATAGACAAAAAATTGCACAAGATTTGCAATATGGCGATAAAGTTGAAAGACATTTATGTGATGATGATGTGGTTCTTTTTAATAGACAACCATCCTTACATAAATTAAGTATAATGGCCCACAAAGCAAAAGTATTAGAAAATCGTACTTTTAGATTTAATGAATGTGTATGTACTCCATATAATGCTGATTTTGATGGAGATGAAATGAATTTACATTTACCACAAACTGAAGAAGCAAGAGCTGAAGCATTAGTACTTATGGGGAATAAATCTAATTTGGTAACACCACGAAATGGTGAATTGTTAATTGCTGCTACCCAAGATTTTATAACCGGTGCTTATCTTTTAACTCAAAAAGATACTTTTTTAAATAAATCTCAAGTTTCTCAATTAATAAGTTGTCTACTTGCTGGATTAGATACAACAATGAGTATAAATCTTCCGGAGCCAGCTATATTTAAGCCAGCAATTATGTGGACTGGAAAACAAATCTTCAGCCTTATTTTAAAGCCAAATGATGAGTGTTGCGTGAAAGCTAATTTAAAAACTAAAGGAAGAGCATATACCAGCAATGAAGAATTATGTATCAATGATTCTTATGTTATAATTAGGAATTCAGAACTAATAGCTGGCTCTATGGATAAATCAACTTTAGGTTCTGGATCAAAACAGAATATATTTTATATACTTCTTCGAGATTGGGGGGAAGATATAGCTGCAATTGTGATGTGGCGTTTAGCAAGATTAAGTAGTTTTTTTCTTATGAATAGAGGATTTTCAATTGGTATTGGAGACGTAACACCTGGACATAGTCTCTTAAAAGCGAAACAAGAACTTGTTAATAATGGTTATGGAAAATGTACAGAGTATATTAAGAAAATGGAAAATGGTCAATTGTCTTGTCAACCAGGCTGTACCGAAGAAGAAAGCCTTGAAGCTATGATTTTAAAGGAACTTTCAGTAATACGGGATCATGCTGGTAAAGTTTGTTTAAAAGAGCTTCATCCCAGTAATAGTCCATTAGTTATGGCACTTTCTGGCTCTAAAGGGAGTTTTATTAATATATCTCAAATGATTGCCTGTGTTGGACAACAGGCTATTAGTGGTCATCGAGTTCCAAATGGATTTGAAGACAGAGCTCTGCCTCATTTTGAAAAATATTCAAAGACTCCTGCTGCGAAAGGTTTTGTTGAAAATTCATTTTATTCTGGTTTAACGCCAACAGAATTCTTTTTTCATACCATGGGTGGACGAGAAGGTCTTGTTGATACTGCTGTTAAAACAGCAGAAACTGGATATATGCAGAGAAGATTGGTAAAAAGTTTAGAAGATCTTTGCCTTCATTATGACATGACTGTAAGGAATTCTGTAGGAGATATTGTTCAAGTTTTGTACGGAGGTGATGCAATGGATCCCACGTACATGGAAGGCAAAGATTGCCCTGTAGATTATAAGAGACTTCTTGATGATATTAAATCTAGATCATTCTACAGTAATGAAGATCCATTAGATGGGCCGAGTATTATTAAAGCAACATCTGAATTGTTGATGTCAGAGGAATATTCTTGCCTGAGTGAAGAATTCAAACAAGAGCTAGGACAGTTTTTAAAATCTATTGCAATTAAAATTGCCAGAGTTCGACAGCACATAAAAACAAACGCTACTGTTAATAAATATATTGAACGTTTAACGGTGTCTCAATTAGTTGAATTTATTCATACGTGTAAAGAAAAATATATGAAAGCAAAAATTGAACCAGGTACTGCAGTTGGTGCTTTGGCTGCACAAAGTATTGGAGAACCAGGTACCCAAATGACATTAAAAACATTTCATTTTGCTGGTGTAGCATCAATGAATATTACACAGGGTGTACCACGTATTAAAGAGATTATTAATGCTAATCCAAGAATTAGTACCCCAATTATAACAGCTGCTTTAGAAGTTGATACCGATCCAGAATTTGCCAGGAGAGTAAAGAGTCGTATCGAAAAAACTACTTTGGGTGAAATTACTGAATATATTGAAGAAATTTATCTTCCAGATGATTGTTTTTTACTATTAAAAATAGATATTGATAGAATCAAACTTCTGAAACTCGAAGTTGATGTAAATTCTATTCGTTATTCATTATGCACATCAAAACTTAAATTACATCCAAAAACAGTTGTTATTCAAGGAGATTCAATTATTACCATTTATCCAAACAAGCAAAAGCACAATTTAAGTCATATATTAACACAACTTAAGGATAGTATCCCTAATGTTATCGTAAAAGGTATTGCTTCAGTGTCTAGAGCAGTGATACACAATGATGATTCATCTGGGAAGACTCGTTATAAATTATTTGTTGAAGGCGATAATATGCGTGATGTAATGGCAACAATAGGAATTAAGGGATTAAAAACTACCTCTAATAATACAATCGAAGTATTTAGAACTTTAGGTATCGAAGCTGCTAGAGCGACTATAATGACTGAAATCAAGCTTGTTATGGAAAATCATGGAATGAGCATTGATCGTAGACATCCAATGCTTGTTGCTGATTTAATGACAAGTAGAGGAGAAGTATTAGGTATTACAAGACAAGGGCTGGCAAAAATGAAAGAATCAGTCTTAAATTTAGCTTCTTTTGAAAAAACTGCTGATCATTTATTTGATGCTGCATATTATGGACAAAAGGATGCGATTAGTGGAGTGTCAGAATCTATTATTATGGGAATACCAGTTCCAGTGGGAACTGGTATTTTCAAACTACTTCACAAAGCTGACAAAGATGCTTTAAAGCCTAGAACTTTATTATTTGATTCATTCAGTCAAAATAGTAAAGTAAATGTATAAAATTTTATGTTAATAATATATTAAGTATATAAATAAAATAAACATCAAGATTTAAGAATATTTAACATTTAGCTTTAATTACATCATGCAATTTAGAAATAAAAATAAATATTTTCTTTTATATCGTTTATAATCACAAAAGACCTCTGAAATCTAAATGTAAAAGTTCAGTCATATTATAAGGCATGATAAAATAGTTTTACAAATTGTATAAATATTTAAAATTCTTTTCTACGATTATATAATATGTTAAAAATAAAATAAACAACTAACATTATTTATGTTTAATTAAAAATTATTATTTGAATACAATATATTAAAATTTCAAATAAAAATAATTTTATTTCATTTTTTTTTTTAATAAATATTTAAATATTCTACGTAAATATTATTTTAATTTTTGTTTTAATAAAACTACCTTTGTAAATTTATATACTTTATTTAAATGTACCTAAAATTATGAACACGAATTTTCACTGATGTATATATTTGTACATATTGATGAATATATATTTAAATAAATACTCATTACTTTTTAAGCACGTAAATATGTGATAATAGACAAACAAAAATATGTAAGAAATTAATTTACGTTATGACATTAATTTATAATTAACATATCATATGTTATCATATGTCTCGTTAGAATAAACTATTAATATAATAATATCAAGAATAAAGTATAACTTTCATAAAAATTGTTATATTAAAATGCAAATCTAAATTTTAATTGGTAATTTGTCATACTAGAGTTTTCGTAATATCATACAATTTTTAACATAACAATTTAACAGAAAAAAGGTGTTAATTCTTGGCTATTTTTAATGAACAATAATTTTCTCAATAATGAATATAAGAATTTAATGAAAACTAGCAATTGATTTGTAATGTCAATAAAATGATTTTCTTAACTGAACCATATAAATTAAAACTTGCAAATTGAAATTTTATTAGATATTCGATTTAGAAATAATTAAGAAATTAAAGTTTTCATCTGGTTGTAAATAAGCAAAATTATTGATTGATTGCTTTAATATTTTCAAAGGCTTAAACAAAAATTGTATGGTCGTTCCAAATTTGTGTGATTATAGATAAACACGTTCATCCTTATATATTTACATTCTTTATTTAAAAAATATATGTAAAACAATTATACAATTAGAAAAATATTTTAAGTCGTAAAAAATGTAGTAAAGAATAATATACAATAATTCAAATGGATATTTTTCAAATTTTGTACTTTCTAAACAGACCCAATTATAAAAACACCATATATATAACATTTTTATAATTAAGAAAAATACGACAAGTGCTATTTATATAAAATGACATAACAGTGAATTATAAATGTAATATGTTTAAAAGCAAAAATAAAAATTTATCAGACATTTATTCAATCAATTTCATTTACGAATTAAGGAAAAATATATTTACGTTTTTATTATGTAATATAATTTTAAAATAATTGAATTATTAAGTTCATAATAATGTATTGGTCAAAGAAAACAAAAACAGCCTTCTGATTTTAAAAATTATAAGAGTCTAGTAGATGCCCGCACTTTAATATATTTTTATTTTGTTTATACTAATAAACGTGATAAATGACGTTATGATATTACATCGATTGACTCTTTAACGAAGATAAATAAGTGATTCCGTAAGTAGGAATAACTGTGTAATAAGCGCAAGTACTTTTTGCTTGTAGATTTTTAAAGCTATATACAATTTTGATATAAGGCAATGTTCGAATTTTCATTTTTCCAAATTACAATACGTCACGGCTTAAAAGAAATACTTCTGGTTCAGTGGTGAAACGAAGGTTTATTAAAAACCACTAATGCACATGGAACTCATAAGCATATAATCATGAGTCTATCGATGTACAAAATATTACAATCGGAATTTGGATTTTGAAATCAGAACCGCGAACAGACATCTAAATAATCCGATTTAATTTCGTTCTGTGACTGAGAATTAACGGAATAGTGAAGTAGTAATATAACAACAGGTAGAATTACATGTTGAATTTAATAAACGAAACGCTATTTGTTAAATCCATTTCGTGCAAGGTGCTTAAAGACGTTTAGTGATGCGGTGCGCGATTAAACCAGCTCAAAAAAGAGGCATGGAACCGTGCACCGTCGTCACTTAACCTATAAATCTGTATGAACGACTGATTTAACGGATATTTAGAATATCGCTGCTTGTAGATCCTCCGAACGAATCAAGTATCAGTCATGATTATTTTGTAGAATAATCTTTACCCTAAATGTCAATAATCTTATGATTATTTTACAATTTACAGATTTGGAGTCAATGATACCAAACGGAGTACAAAACGAAAAAAAGGAGAAATGCTCTCCAATAAGATCTTCGTCTTCCTCGCCTTTAATGAAGTTTTCTTCCTATCTTTTATCAATTAGACCTTGGTCGCTGAGTGCCTCGCTGATACCAACAATGCTGGGCTCGGCATTAGCTTATAAATTAATAGGACTAACTGGTCTGAGCTGTATTACTTTAATATTAACTTTGTTTACAGTTGCTTGTGTTCATGGTGCTGGCAACGTAGTCAATACATATTTTGATTACATTAAAGGAGTGGATAGTCGGAAAAGTGACGATAGAATTTTAGTCGATCAACTACTATCTCAAGATGAATTAGTTTCTTTAGGAGCCTGGCTATATGCAGCAGGATGTTTAGGTTTTGTCTTATTAGCAACAATATCACCGGCAAAAATGGAACATCTTGCACTTGTATACTTTGGAGGCTTATCCTCCTCGTTTCTTTATACAGGAGGCATTGGACTTAAATATATTGCTCTTGGAGATGTTTTAATACTTATTATTTTTGGTCCAATATCAGTTCTATTTGCGTTTATGGCACA
Organism: Ceratosolen solmsi marchali; assembly: GCF_000503995.2. Classification (NCBI taxonomy): domain Eukaryota; kingdom Metazoa; phylum Arthropoda; class Insecta; order Hymenoptera; family Agaonidae; genus Ceratosolen; species Ceratosolen solmsi. Next base: position 142,565 of record NW_011948439.1, read on the forward strand.
GACAGGTTACATTGAATGGAATACAATGTATTATGCAATTCCATTGGCTCTTAATACTGAAGCTATATTACATAGCAACAATACACGGGATCTTGAAAGTGACAAACGAGCAGGAATCGTGACATTAGCAATTTTAATAGGCTACACAGCATCACACGTTTTATATGCATTTTTACTCTTTGCACCATATGTGACCCTTGTGGTGCTTGCACTTAGATATTCTATCTGGTTCTTATTGCCATTGGTTACTTTACCAAAGGCATTTAAAATAGAAAAAAGTTTCAGGAATTCAAGTACAATTCAAGATGTACCTAAAGAGACTGCTAGCTTAAATCTTTATTTGGGAGTTTTATATATTGTTGCATGTCTACTTATTGATCGACTTCCATATCTACAATCTGTTTAAAAGTATAAAAAAAAAACTTGTATCACTGGTACAATTTTTAATGCTTAAAATTGCCTGAGCTGGAGTAATAAACAACAATAAAAAATTGCATTGAGAAATGATTTGCATTATCAAGTATCACGATCAAACTATTCATCTTTATAAAAATATTTTCAGATTAATATAAGGAACATAAACAACTTTTATTAAAATATCTAAACACTTGAGATATAAGTCTGGTGTGTAATTTTGTATAGAAAAAAAAGTAATAAATGACTATATTAATTACTTTTTTGGAAGTAAATATTTTCACTAGATCCAAATGAAAGTATATAAAATTTCACTGGATCTAGTGAACACTGTGTTATTAAAATGGGAATTTCATTTATATATCACAGTTTTACTTAACATCTTAGAAACATATACAATTTCTTTTAACAAACATTAACTTTTAAATATTCAACATCTTAATTTCAATCACTCTTTATGTCATTGTATAAGTAATTATAAATCATTGTTATGGCATATATAGTTCTTTAATCATTTTTATTTTTAGATATTATTGTATGATGATTAAAAAACAAAATCTGTTTCTAAACTATTCAAATTGTTTAATATGTGACAGCGACTGCGTACAGCAAATATACATGATATATGACGTAAAGTGTTACCGCGCATTTGTTAGATATTTATTATATACATTATGTATTTATAGCGCATGTTATAACGCACGGAATATGACGGAAACTGGATCAAGGATTTAATAAAATTTTGTAAAATAATCATTTCATATGTGTGGAGGGACATTAAGAAAATTTCAAGAATACCATGGTGATTTGAATTACTGTTGAAAAAGACTACTAGAACTTTCAATAAAATTATAAGAAAAATTAATTAAGCTTTGTAACAATTCTTATTATCCAATATAAAAATTATATTAATTATATTTTTATTTTCTAAAAATAACTCTATGTTCTTCCTTACATATACAATGCAAATTGATTATATATATATTTACTATGTATAAATGTTTTTAATCTTCGTTTTATTAATTTATTTTATAACAAAATTAAGTAAATGTATTTATATGGTTAATTAATATCACTTAAATATAATTGCTTAATCTTTCATAATGTCAAGATTTATTTACAAATAAGAATGTTAAGACTTTATTAACATTTGATTTTGATTTAAAATATTAATCTAACGATATACCCATAAACATTTCTTGTTAAATATAATTTTTGTAAAATATGCGATTATAAGAAATTTATTTTTTTTTTTAATCTTGTTATATATTTAATTTTTATTTAAGTTTTTCTTCATAAGAGCTTTAATATGATTATTAGTACCTTTGGTGTTTAGTTAATTTTGTTTCAACAGATTTGTGAATTTATTACTTGATTTAAAAAAATTAGATTTGTTGCATAGAAGCTTTATATATATTTATCATTTATAAAATCAATGTGATCAAAAAATTTTATTAAGATATTCGAAATAAATAAAATTAATAATATATATACCTTTCCATACATTCTATTTTTAATTAGTAGAGTACGAATAATATATTAATGAAAGTTTATCAATCAATTATAAAAAATTAAATCCTCTTTATCTTTGTAAGTAATTAAATAAGTAGATATATGCAATTGTATTGTATATTATGTATATATTCAGTTCAATGAGTGAATTTATATCTTATTATATACAAAAAATATGAAACACGGTTTGTATCTTATTTCAATAATAAGTGATTTAAGTTAATAATAAAAATAATCAAAATAATCTAAAGCAATTTGCAAAATTAAACAAACTAAATTTGTTTTTATGCTTACCTCAATTTTGCATTATTTTACAATAAATTACTTTAAATCCTCGAGGCCATTATTAATATCATCGTCATCGGTACAAAAATTTTAACTAAGATAAAAAACAAAAATTAGAAATTTAATTTTCATTAATATAAATTTATCTGCATATAAAATGCACATGATATAAATTATATAAAAATATTGCAAATAGAAAATTAAAATTAAGTAAACACACAAAAAATTATTAGTCGTGATTTTTTCATACATTGTATACATATTATTGAAAGATAATTCTTGAAGATGGATAATTAATTTGTTATAAAAATGAATAACCATTGGTGTTTATAATTAATTGCAAATCTAATAGATGTTAAAACCAAAAGTACTAAGTACTTAAGTGAGCAAATAGAAAAATTGAAATATATATTAGGCGCGCAAGAAAATAGAATTATGTGTATATGTATTGCCAATTAATTTCAAATAAAATTGAAATTAATAATACCTCATTTGTAAAATCAAAAGGTATAAAAAATTCTGTACATTTCATTTATTTAGACTCGATGTTAATAAATGTATGTTCTTATCAATTAAAAAATTATATATCAAGGACATTAATATAGGACTGCTTAGATCAATCACGACGTTTTGAAAAACGCATTTCATCTTATTGACCTTTTCGATTGAACTATCTTTACAAAGGCGTAGAATTATGATTGAGTTGAAAATAATTTTCTGTATTCATTAACCAATGTAAAAATTATTAAATTCCAGTCACTATATTCAATTTACCCTTAAATTGGGTTATTGTAAGTGTAATAATTTTCATATTAATTATTAACTAATTCTTTTAATTATTTTTAGTATATATTATTGAAAGGCTTTAATTATATTCATGATATAAGACATTTTTGTATTTATATTTTAGAATGATACTATGTACTTATTATTGGAAAAATGCCAAAATTCAAACCAACAGCTTGAAAATTAATTATTCTTGATTACATTATCTCACTAAAAATTTAATTGATAATATTACCGAGTATTGAAATCTAGTAAGAATTAAAAATCAAGTTCAAACAATTATTTAATTGTATTTCTTTTTATTTTTGATTAATTTTATATTTAATAATTAACTTATGCTATAAAAGTAATTTTATTTCTTCATTATTTTATAATTTATTAATATAAAGATATTAAATGGAATTCATTAAAATATTTTAATATTTACTTTTAGACCATAAACCTGATATTTTATATTACAGAAATATTCTAAATCTTGAAATACTTTTTATTTTTTAAATTTTTTGAAAATGATATGTTTTTTCTTCTTTAATAGCTAGTACAAGTTGATTATTTTCCCATAAAAATATGCCTTTAAAATAACAAATACCTGTGTTGAGTTTAAATTAGTACGGCTTTTATTTAAACTTCTTTATCTTGTTTTTTTAACGAATTTTAATATTGCTAAATAAATTGATCAATAAATCTAAAATTTTAAACGTACCTTTTTCTATCAGATTTCATTGTTCATGAAATTTTGTTAAAAACGTTTAAGTGGCCTTTCTAAAACTGCTTAAATAATTTACGCATATAAATATTGTATTTGTGAGCATAATCACATAAATTATCCATTATACATAATACAATTGCCTAAATTATTATTTATAATTTTACAAAGAATTTGTTATATGAATTATTTTGATACTTATGTTTATTTAAATACTTATAATTATAATGTATTGATTTATTGAATTTATTATCTTACACCAATTTCATATTTAAGTGTATAGTGAATAACAACAAATATTAAATAAAAAATATTAAAAATGGAAAATATGTTTCAATAAAAGTATTTTATTAAATAATTGAAAAAATTAATTTCTTACGATAAACATTATTTTATATTGTTCACTACTAAGCTACATGGATAGCTCACGAAATTTATGTAAATTTGTTTAGTTGTTTATATTAATTATGAAATTCTAATCTATCATTCGAGTTATTAAAATATCGTAAAATTAGAAGAAGAAAAAATCAAATTTAATCAATTTAACGAAATTCAGAATAAATAAATATAAATGAATGTATGAAAGTAAATATTTATATTGGAATTTACTTAAATGCAAACAGCGCACTTATAATAAAATATTGAGGAAACTCATATACGTAAATGAAAGAAAAATCAAAATTAAAATTGCATGCCGAGTTATCAGTAAAAAATAATCGCTGCTCTCATAAAGCATTAATATGAGAAATGGTTTTATACAATTTTTCGACATATTTAATATTCTTTGAATACTAGCCGTAAATCAATTACAGAAAATAATATAAAACAATAATATTGCCATTTTTCCATTTTCGCTAAATTTCACAATTTGAAATAAGAATTCAATAGTAGGTAAATAAAAAATTTGAATTTTTCATTTTCTCCTTATTTTTTTATCTCACAGGCCGTGTAATTGAATGCAGTTTTAGTAATAAAAATGTATGCCCCCCCCCCCCCTTTCACTATTGACCTAGAACGACTAGAAGGCTAAAGCAAAGCAATAAAAATATCAACCAGCTGGATTACGCATCGCATCGTTGAATGCAACGTCATTAATGTTAATGGGCTTGAGCGGGGGATGACTCGTTTCGAATTTCGTAAGATCGGTTAATGCTGTTCATAGTAACATTAAGTAGTGAAATTTAAATAGATGATACAATGTCAGGTGACGGGTTATTAGCAGCAACAACAAATCACAACAACGCGACGTCGTGCCGCGCTTCCCGTAGAAAATGCGTGCCAAAAAAATCAATGCGCGACGACGACACGTTGCTCCCGGTCCCCATGGCTGCGCGTGGGTGTATGACTTGTGACGTCAATCAACTAAGGGCCTATCGGTGCCGCGGCAACTGGTTTAAAGGAGGGGGTAACTAACTAGTCGTGAAAGTCTCGAGTAAATGTTAGGTTAGAGCCCCCACCACGGCTCATGGCATGCAGCGTCATCAAGGAAACGAAAAAAGGAGTTTGGGAAGTACTGTTACTCGACTGGCGTCGACGTACGCCTCAAACCGAGGGGGATAACTAAAGGAAGTGCGACCGTGAACCAGCAAGATGCTGCATTGAAGCGGCATCTGCCCAGGACAGATCTACGCCTGATTACCCTTAAAATTCAATTTAGTCAAGGAGTAAAATGGCTCTCTTCACCGTATTTGCATTCGCTTTTAGTGTCCTCGTTTATTGCAATGCGTACTCCCTGCGTTCAACCTCGAACTTCAACGAAGACTTCGTCGTGCCTCATTACACACACTATGACGAGCTCAAAGCAGTATTCAAAAACCTATCTCAGCAGTTCCCGAGTTTCGCCAAACTTCACTCGATCGGCAAGTCCGTCGAGGGTCGCGATCTTCTTATCCTTGAAATCAGTGAAAATGTGGCCGAGAGGAAATTAGGGGAACCAATGGTTAAGTATGTGGCCAATATGCATGGCGACGAGCCCGTCGGCAGAGAGTTAATGATATTCTTGGCTAAGTATCTACTTTACAATTATGGAAAAGATCAGCGGGTCACTCGACTCGTCAACAACACTGACATTTTCATAATGCCATCTTTAAATCCAGATGGTTTTGAAAAGTCAAAAGTAAGCGGATACTTCTTATTACAATTATTGACCTTTTTTTGCTAGATATTTGTGTGAAAAAACTTGATAAAAGACCTATAATTGCCTTAAAAATCTTGATTATTATGACTTACAATTATTAATTAACGATATCCTTCTAATAATCCTATCAATTTCTACTATATATGTCTTTCTTATTCTTTATAAGTGTATTCTTTGTTTATTCTGTTATTTAATTGTGCTTCTTTACATCTTTAGGAAGGTATGTGTAATTCATTGGAGAATTATACTGGACGTGAAAATGCAAATCATGTTGACCTTAACAGAAACTTTCCCGATCAGTTTGATTCAAGATTTAATCATGTGAAAGGTGGAAAATTGATAGCTGGAAGACAGAGCGAAACAATTGCCATGATGACTTTGATAGTTAATCAGCCGTTTGTCTTGTCTGCCAATTTTCATGGAGGAGCTGTTGTTGCAAGTTATCCATTTGATTCTGGGTAATTTTTAAAACTAATATAACTTATCATAATTAAAAAAGCATTATTGTTTGGTTATTTTAATTTATTAAGAAAATTTTGATTAATTAAATAATATTATTGTTATTGATATCAATATAGAATTGTACACGATTGTTGTGAAGAAAGTAAGTCACCGGATGATAAACTTTTTAAATATCTTGCACATGTTTATGCAGATAATAATCTAGCTATGAGGATGGGTAATACCTGTCCATCGGAAGTATTTTATGGAGGTATTACTAATGGAGCACAATGGTGATTTTTTTATTCCACCTTTATTCTCTCTTTTTATTACATAAAAATTAAGAATCTTTCATTAACCATTATTATAGGTATAAAGTACAAGGAGGTATGCAGGATTTCAACTATGCCCGTTCAAATGCATTTGAAGTGACATTCGAGTTAAGTTGTTGTAAATATCCATTCGCTTCTCTATTGCCAGGTTATTGGCGAACAAATAAAGAATCTCTATTGAAATATATCGAGCAGGCACACATTGGAATTAAAGGTATACTATTGATTAAGAAAAACAAATGGTATTTAAAATATTTAAATTCTATGAATAGATTGTATAATGCATTGTTTCAGGTCTAGTAACAGACACAAATGGACAACCGGTTGGGGATGCTAATATTGTAGTTGTTGGAATTGCCAAAAATATAACGAGTACAAATAGAGGAGAATACTGGCGTCTGTTATTGCCTGGAACTTACACTGTATATGCCTCAGCTTGGGGGTAGGCTGATTTTACATTCCGCGCAATTCTAATAAATTAACAATGTAGAAATTTTAAAATTTATTTAAAAATACTTCTTCCTTACAGTTACGCCCCTAGTAATCCACAAAGAGTGATTGTGAAAAAAGGCAATGCTGAAATAGTAAATTTTGTTTTAAAGAAATTACCATTCCAAGAGCAGCAAGGTAATTTTGAAAATTATTATTACGAAGTGTCACCATTCCTAAATCGTTTTTCGCCAGTTCAAAGACTTATTTCCTCGCTGTACAATGAGGAATAGTGGTGAAAACTCGAAGAATGAAGTAATTTTAATTTAGAAAGCAACCGTGCCACTAAGTTTTTGTTTTTAATGCTCAATTTTTTAATTTGTTCGTATTTATACATTAATTTTCTAAAAACTAATAATAGTAAAGTCTTTAAAAAAAAATTAAAAAAATAAAAAAATTAAAAAAAATAACAATAGTATCCTCAGGTTTGTTACTAAATGTATAATTAAAAATACATATTTATTAACGTTAATAGTGGCTTATGCTGTTTAAATCATGAAAATCGTATGTTCTATTTTTACATCAACTTATTACATCCCAAATTGCACAATGTACAATAATTTAGAAGTTTTTTTTCGAACGATCAAATGAAATAACTTTTCACTTGTAACTTAATTATAATAGCTCGATAGGATTGAAAGTTAAACACAAGGTATAGAGAAATTGGTCAGCTTTAAGACTGTTTTTCACAGAACGATCAAATACAAATGAAATTATAATTTTGTTTTTAATTATGATACTCTTATAAATAAATATAATTTGTATGTAAAGTTTATTCAAATATCAAATATCTATATATATTTGACTCAGATTGTTATAAAGTAAAAAGAAATAATTTTATTGGGTTGAGGTTAATATTATATGTTTGCAAAATTTATATTTAAATAAATTATTATAATTGTATGTATATATTCAGAAACCATGCATATTATTAAATTTGTTAGGTTTCCAAATTTTAAAGCTAGTTAGTAACTCATTACTCGAGAGAAAATATTATATATATTCTCAAAACCGGAGTCAGTTAAAAGATAATTCTTTTCTTGAACTATATCAACAAATTCTGCAATTGTGGAGAAAAAACTACATATCTTAGTATCATTTTTATAATTTAAAAAACAGTATTTTATTGATGAAGCAACTTATTGTCTAGTGATATTTTATAGCTTTTCGTTTTTTATTTAAATTTATTCTTTATTATTCTAGTTTTATTTACACGAAATATAAATATAAAAATAAGTCAATTTTTGTTTTATTTAAAATGTACTTCGGCGTATGAATTTATTGAAAGTAAAGTATGTAATGTATAGTGCAATATCAAAATAAAGAATTATATTTGCTGTCAATTAGTACTTTTTCAATATAGAGACTTTCCTACCTTTCCTTTTTCCTTGTTGGTTTATTTACATTACAAAATGATTTGTGTTTTAAATTTATTTTCTCCATACCTTGTGTTTATTTATTATCATTTAATTTTAGTTATAAAGAGAGAGAGAGAGAGAGAGAAAATCTGTATTACCTTTAAATCGTTAATCCGCGTAATAAAATTATATATTATTTCTATAATTTTGTTACTTAGGCATACACATTAAACAAAGCACAGAGGCAATAATTATTCTATCTATATTTTTTAAATCTTTGAAACATCTTGAAACATTTTTGAATATTATTTGTTTTTATTATTTTTCATAATGATTTATCGATCCCTTTTTTTTTTATTATATTCAAAGGCAAATTTTTATAATTCCATATTATTTTAGTTTAAAAAGTATAGAATATTTAATATATTATGAACATATATCATTGATAAGTCCATTTTTCCAAATGATACTTCGTATTTTTTAAACTCTCGTCGTAAAAAGTAATCCTTGTTTCTACGAATTAAAAAACTGTGCATAAACAAACGATTAAATTTATGAAAAGAGCAAACTATAGCCATATAGTAGTGCAGAAATATATAATTTTAGAATGCCGCGAAAATAATAGATTAAACTTATTCTATTGAAGGGCAACGGCAAGAGTAAGAATTGTCGTAATTCATTAAGTATAGGTACAGATTCTAAAACAAGTACTTAGATGATATTTTCGTTATTAATTTATCAATAGTTTAATATTGTCCTCTGGTACGTTCATAAAATAATTGTCCTTCAAACGGTAGCAAGTTTTTAAATTAATAAATGAACAGACAAGCAATAGTAGTAACACAACAATAATAAACCAAATATATTCTATATAGGATAGTGAATCTATATTGGCTTTAATCGACCGTGATTACGGATGACACCATTAAACAAATTTCACTTTGCTCTAATCACGCGGGCGGGATACGCATAAATCTAACGCGTGAAACCACGACTGTTGTTTTAAACTACACTATTTTTCATGTCCACAAAAGTTGGGATATCATTAAAAATGAGCGTCGGCTCACGCGACGAGAACGGCTTCTACGAGAGTCCAAACTTCAGTTATCACAATTACTTGGCGCTGAAAAAATTCCTCGAGGAACTCCACGACAACTATCCGAACATCACAAGGCTTTACAGCATTGGCAAGTCGGTTAAGGGCCGTGAGCTCTACGTCTTGGAAATAACGAAGGAACCAAGCAAGCACGATCCTGAGAAGCCGGACGTGAGGTACGTCGGTAATATCCACGGCAACGAGGTCGTCGGCCGTGAAGTACTTTTACTGCTTTGCAAATACCTCTGTGAAAACTACGGGACCGACTCGAGAATTACACGCATTTTGAACGGTATCAAACTCCACGTGCTGCCAAGCCTTAATCCCGACGGTTATGAACTCGCGAATGAAAACGATTACAGTGGCAACGTGGGTAGATCCAATGCTCATGGGATTGTCATTGATGACAATTTCGCCCAGTATGAAAAACATCAGGTAAGTCCTATTTCAATTATCCTATTTCCTTATCTACTGTTGTTATTATTATAATTATTATTGCTATCGATGGTGTAGCTATTTTATTATTACTAATGAATTTTCTTCATTAGTTTCTATTAATCGTTTTATTTTGTTATAAATAATCTTGAATAATATAGAATAATGCTTATTCTAAAATTTGACCACATTTTCAGCAAATTATAAAATGTTGAGCTTAAATTTGTTTTTTTTGATAAATAAATATGTCATACTAAAAATTCACTTGTTTATAGAAAAAATCTTGTTTATTATTTTATTTTTTTTTTTCCAACAGACATTTCGCATGTGATTATAAATAATGTTTAAGGGAAAAAAGCTACATACTTTTATATAAAACAGTTATGTCAATAGAATTTGTAGAATAGAATTTTAAAATTATAAAATGACAAGTTTTCTTATTATTATTATTATTTCACTACCAAAGTAATAATTTATTGATATATTACTTAAACATTTACTAGTATCATAATTTATTAGTAATAAGTTTAACGATTTCTTCAAATATATTTATTTTTTTAAAAACTAATAAATAAGTAATACGAATCCATAATTCTTATTTTATTAGAAAATGTAAAAAAGTATGATAACACAATTACTTGATAAATAATTGCTACGTACTTTTATTACTTACATTCTATATTTTTCAACTTTTTAATTTTATTGTTTAAAATTTTTATTTACCATAGATACATATTATATTTTTCACATAGGTACCACCTAAAGACAAAAATTAGAAGAAAAATTAAAATGATACATTATTATTAAATGATCCACTGTATTATTAATAATATTAGAATAACAAAATAAACATTTTTTGTATAATCTTAGTGTTTTGGTATGTTGTTAAACACTACCTTTTAAAAATAAGGCTAATGAATGTGTTTTACCTGAAAATTTTAGTCTGAAAATAAATGAAAACTATTAATTTTTTGATTTGTGAAGCACATGTCACAATACTTTTCATGCATAAATAAAACCTATAAAAAGTCTATAAATCACTTATAAACTAGTATTATGCGACAATTAACAATGCTTTATCGAGCTAAATTTGATCTCTACACATATAAACACTTTTTATCTAAAGCTTGATAAGCATGCATAGTAAATGGAAAATACTAATTTGTAATTAGAATTGGAAAATGAACATGTAGATATTTTCTTATGAGAGATATGTTGTATAGAACGAAAGCAGCATTGAAACTGAGGTATTGTCAATCATTAAGTGGATGTCAGAAATGGAATTCGTGTTGTCGGGTACATTCCATGGTGGGCCCACAATAACTTCTAATTATCCTTACGGCACCATTATTACGAGTAAACGGGAACATTTACTTGACTCGAGTCCCGAGGAAGATGTATTCGCAATGCTCACAAATCTCTATGTGAGTGGGCAGCCTTCGACGAGCAAGAACGGTCAGTGTCCTGATTATTCCACCGACTATATTGTCCCCGTCGGTGTTAATAAGAGCGATGGGATGCATCGGACGATTGGCGCTTTCGAGGAATATTCCTATCGCCATCATCACACCTTTGATATCGCCATAGAGATGGGCTGCTACAAATACCCAAAGGCCACAAGACTACACGAGTATTGGCGCGATAACTTAGAATCCCTGTTACGTTTTATCGAGGCGGTGAGTGCAAAGCTTTTTTTTTTTTTTTTTTTTTTTTTTTTTTTTTTTTTTAATAAGATATTAGGAGTCAATGAGTGCTTCTTCCAAAAATTTCTAATCAAATAAAGTCGTACAGTTTTTTTTTTTATCTTTTTGACTAAAAATTTGTAGGCCAAAAGAGGACTATACGGCTCGGTGCGCTCATCCATTGGCGGTCCAATTGCTAACGCAGAGATAAAAATTCAGGGGAGAAAAGTAACGATAAGCACAAGCAGTAGTGGACATTATCGTTGGTTGCTCCCGCCAGGCAATTATACTGTTACAGCAAATGCCTCGAATTATGAGCCGCTGACACAGAATGTCAAGGTACCCAGTGACAATGGTGAACTCAGATTGGATTTCACCCTCATTCGCAACGATCCTTATCACTGGTACGTATGCTTGATATACAACGATGTTGTATATCAGCGATGAATTAACTCGATTTCTGAAAAGGTGAGCTTCATAAGAATTCTTAATTGTGAAAAGTGATTTCGTTGAACCACGTAAATATCAACATTTTCATTTACATGGTCCTTAACTAACTTATTCGAATTTAATCTCATAAGCGTTTCTACATTTATCTCTTTCTCTCATAAAATAATATTTCACATTTAATTCAGTTTTTTGGATACTTAGTCATTTATTTCTATTCGTTATGGAGATAACGAATAGTGATGGAAGCAAATGCTTTCGTTTCCTTTAATTTGAAAAGAGATAAAAATTTTCTTTGAAAAATTGGCTTTAATAAAATATTCATTTTATTACTTAATGTTTACAAATAATTATATACAAATCATGAATCCGATTCATTTATTAAAATGAATCTACAGATATTGGCATAGCAGTAAAATTTATTCGAAAAAACATAATATTTAAAAATAAAGATAGATGATTAAAGGTAAGCAAGCTAACGCTATTTATTAGCTGCGCCTAGTATTTCATAAGTTAGCGAAAAAATTAGAAACATTTAAAAAAAAATATATTTAAAAACATTTACAATTTTCTTTATTACAATTTGTAATGCACATTGTAATGCAATGCATTAATTAATTTAAAAGGATACGATACAACTAGCGTCAAGCTTTTGTAATTTAATCTAAAATTTTCATTTATCTGCCGTCAGATAATAAAATATTAATCAGTTACATGTAAGAATGCAAAGAATACGTGATTATATGTTGAATGCTGTTCCGATGCTGTAAAAAAAAAAAAAAAAAAAAAAAAAAAAAAAAAAAAAGAGCTCCGCATTCACGATGTTACAAACAATAAAGGAAAGGAAGTTGCAAATCCCTAATAATACAACTATTACAAGCACCTTAATGTAGGACCATAGACCATATGGTAGTAAATGATTTGCGTTATAAATCGTATCACACTTCCCTGATATTTCTTCCCTTTCCCAGAAGACGTTTCTTTATATGCTTCCTTCCAATCGCGAGTAATGAAATAGAGAAACGCGGAAGAGAAAAGGGTAGGTCTAAATTATCATTTATCTAATTCTCAATATTTATCTACTTACGTAGTACCTTTATAAATATTACTTTTAAATTAAATTAACATTTACTAAAGCTTTATTAATAAAAATCGTGCATATGTTAAAGAATTTTTAATTACTGTTAACGAAGGATTCATCTAAACGACTACGACTTAAGGGATAATTTGAAAAATGGATATCTAAAAAATAAGGAATTAAATGAAAGTTACAAAAAATTAGAAATGCAAAAACCGAGTGTAGCTGAATTTAAGGCTGATGATTCACCAATCAGCGCAGCTATACATTCCTTTAAAATTACAAATCACGTGAGTTGAATTAAACTTCGATAAATTTCATCTGTAAAAATTTACGCCTAATTAGCCATATATGTAATATTACTATCCAAATTGTACTATGTAATATTCTCATATTATAATCATAATAATTTTACGATTGAATTTTATGGTAACAGGTGGGGAATAGCGAAGAAACTAAAATACGTATCGGTTTTATTGGAGGATTATTTGCGTCACAGCCAATAGGTAGAGAAATTCTTATAAGATTTGCACGACATATTTTACGAGCGAGCCAAGAGGAAATTCCATTTGTCACTAAATTATTAGACAGGATAGTTTTGTATTTAATACCCGCTGTTGATCCTGCTTTCGATAAAATAACCGATAGCTGCAATCCAGCTGTTAATGATGAAGTAGGAAAAAGATTATACTCAGCGAAACGAGGCTCTCAATTGGATGTTGTTACTAATGCACTTGAGCAATTATTTCTAACAGAAGATTTCGACGCGCTTGTATTGTTTGGAGGCGGAAGTGGGATAAACGTAAGGTAAGATTTCTTCTCAATAAATTCAAGCGTAGCTTTATCTCCTACAAGCGATTCATTTAACAAAGCTATTTTATTTCATTTTCATTTAATATTTTATTTAATTATTTATATTTTGTCTCTTACCATTTAGTTATGCATCCAATAACATTGATTTTTTTAAGGACTTTGTCACATACTACCAAAAGTCTGTACAAATAAGTAAATGTGAAACGCAATATGATGATATTAAAAATGTTCAAAATTATATTAAAGATAAATATAAAATACCGGTTGTAAGTTGGCATTTAACTTGCATGAACATTTTATTCTCAATGCATGCAATACAAATTATGAATTACATTGTGTATAATTATTTTTACTGCCCATTTCAGATGAGTTTTTCTCTATCATGTTGTAAATATCCTGAAGCACAGTTAGTTCCAATCATCTGGAGAGAAAATCTACTGCCATTGAAGAATCTCATTAAACGCTTATCTACTGGTGTTCTTATTGCAGTGAGAGACAGTGACAATAATCCTTTGAGAGAAGCAATAGTGAGAGTTGGCGCGTCTGTTTATAATGTTTCGAAAAATATGGCTTACTTTAAAGCAATATTACCTTCTGGAATATACGATGTAGCGTTTAGCTGTAAAGGCTACGGCGATCAAAGTGCAATGATAATTGTTCGAGACGGCGAGCTGACGCGTTTAAATATTATTTTAATTCGTAGCGATAGTACTACAGATAAAAACCAACACATATTGGAAAATCGCAACGAAGAATATCAAGTACTTAACGATTTGAATATCAAGTATCCGAAAATTTCTACTTTACATGAAATTGGTGTGAGTAAAAATGGACATAAAATAATGGCTCTCGAAATTCATCCAAAAAATAATCTGAAGAATGCCATTGATAGGCCATCCATGGTCTTTTCCGCGGGCGCAGCCACAAGATCATTCGTAACTTCCAAGATTATCATACATCTTGCCACCCACATTTTAACTAATTACAATATTGATAGTCAGATTATAAATTACGTTCAAAATTTCTCCATTTTCGTTGTACCGACTTTGAATCCTGATTCCAATAACAAGGAAAGCTGCTCCTATATTCCTGAAAATATTCTTCAGTTTCCTCGTGAGAGTGGCAAAATCGAGTAAGCTACAAAGATTTACAGCTTTTCATTTTTGTTTATTTGTTTTTTTTTTTTATTTTTAATTGCGCTTGGTAAAATGGATCGTAAAATATTCGAGTGAGTTAATTTACTATTTTTTATACTTTATTTATAAATAAAACTTAATCAAATCTTTAAAAACTTGTATGCATTGTTTGCATCATCAAATCACTTTAAAAGAATATAATCTATTAATCTATTAACTAATATAATAAAAAAAGAGCTCACTTTTTACCAAATCAGATCCAGTTTGTCAAAATAAGATGTATGTCTTTCATCAAATTTCAACGAACATATATTTTTATCGGCGTCAGGTATTACGAGAACGCAAGGACGATCGCTAAATGGCTGGATAGAGTAAAGCCGATAGTAGTTGTGAACTTACGCGTTGGCTCCTTACATATAGAGATTCCTTATGGGAGTCGCCTGGGAAAAAATAGCCAAAAACCATACATTACGGACGATGAAGAAATATTACAGCGTCTGGCTTTGGCCTATACTCTAAACCACCCATCGATGAGTCTTGTGAACTCGCGCTGTGGGAGCCGTGTAATTGTCGAGAACAGTGGCATGGCACATATGGGTGTGGCATCACGAGGCACTATCAACGACAGCCTACTCGACTATCTGTACCTGAAAGCAGGCGCGCTTCCATTGGAAGCCTACATTGCCTGTTGCGACGGCGACGACGACATTCGTGTCTGGATGGAGAACAAACGCAGCTTACTGGCTGTCGTCAGCGAAGCTGCTAAGAACGTGGCTGGGTACGTGGTTAACGAGGCCAATGAGCCCGTAGTCGGGGCCACGCTTACTCACGATCATTCCACGCATCGAATACAAAGCCAAACGAACGGAGCTTACTGGCTGCTCCTGCCGCCGGGCACACATTCCATTGAAATTGATGCGCCAGGTTTCTACCAATTGTCAAAGTCGGTGAATGTCACTGATGAGCGAAACACTGGCAAGTTGATACTTAAACTCAAACGCATCACAAACATCGTTGGGATGCCCCGAGTCGTCTTCATTATTACGACCGGTATACATTTATAATTCCTTCAACTATATTTCCATTCTACGCTTATGAATTTTTGAAACATAATTACCAAAGTATCTCACAACATAGATCGGTACTTTCAGTTTAGTTTTAAATCATACCTTCATCTACTCGTAATCAACACTTTTTTAATAGCTATTAATAATTCTATTACTTTGTTTATTGCAAATAGTCAATTAAAACCAAATTTAATTATCTAAATTTTTTAATTTTTTTTTTTTAACAAAAAGGTGCGGTTCTTATCGTATTGATGATTGGATGCATATTTGCTATTACCAAATATCAATCTAAGCATCTTAAAGATAAAAACAGTCGAAGGCCTTATGCATTTAGTCTGTTGCGCGATGGTAATGCATTTTTTGATGACGATGAAAAAGAAGTTCAAATATTTAAAAGGCCTTGTAAAGGTAATTACATTCTATCTTCTTTTTTTTAATTAATAAATGAAAATGTCTTATTAATTAATTTGTTTCTTTTAGAATATAAGGAAGAATTATCTAAAGTAGAACCTTATTTTGATAATGATGATAACTCAAGTTCCGACGAAGGCAGCGATTTAGAATTCATAAGACCAGATAGAGAATGGCAAGGAAAAGTGCCCGAATAATTTAAACAATTTTTTTTAATTTTTTTTATTTCCGAAAGGTCAATTTTTTGGTACGAATTATCCAATAGAAACCTCATAGACTGACAGTTCAAAAATATTAGCATAAGTTGTCAAATTAGAATATCTTTACTAATTCTGTCGTATTTATAAGTATTTTATATATATATATATATATATATATATATATATAATTAATAGAAAGGAAATCAGAATATTTATTTACACAGCTAATATAGTTGAAAAAAAGTCGTAGAAATTTTATAATATTAAAATTAATTTTTTGTAAATATATAGAAATAATTATTACATTCGATTTCAATATTTTTTAATATAATTTTTTTTTAGACATTCTAACAATTTTAATTTATATGCTCACATACGTATACAAAGAATTAATCGAATCCATTTATAGCTTCTTATTTTAAAAGTCCGTGTGTTTCCGCATGCGTGAATGTATATTTATATGCATGCACTCGCACAAAATTCAAAATCTTGCATGGTATTTGTAGAAATAAATTTTATATATTTTTAGATCCAACTTTTAAAGCGTTAACTCAACTGTGATGCGTGAAATACTTAATATACTTTGTGATTGCAATTACTTTGACTACGATGTGTTTATTATGATACTATTTGCGAGCACAATTAAGAAAGTATTTCATGGAAAAATAAAAAACATTATTCTTATTCAAAATAATCTAGCTTTTATTTTTTATTAATTTACTTTATAAATAATCATACAAAATATACAAAAAATACAAATATTGTTTCTCATTGTGAAAGAAGTATTTTATTTTATAAATTCTTGTACAATAAATGACACTATACAAAACTAATAATTTGAAAAACCGTCTAATTTATAAAATGAAACTTTTTTTTAAATAAAAATTTATAACTAAATATAAATTTAATTATTTCTTATAAATTGTATAAAAATTCGTAATACTATATCACACAAGTGGATGAAAAATGATTTTGATTATATGCAATATTTTCATATTTTAGCCACTTACAGATCCTGTATCGGAAAGGAATAAATTGAGCTTATAAATGTAACAAATTCATATATCCATTGTAAACATTAGAAATGACACGCTTTCAAGAATACTGCACGACTTTAATAAATGTATTTGAATAAACTCAAACTTTCATAATTTTACATTTACTTTGATTCTAAAAATGCACTTATTCAATTTCAACATTAATAAATAAAGAACAATATTTACAAAATAAACTGTTTTACAGGTACGTAAAGTTGTTTCTCCACCACTTTGTAAATTACAACTACGACTCAGTAAAAATTTTGATCATAATTTTGTCCTCAATTATATTGATAAATAACAAATGTATATTAATTGTTCTTAATAATAAATATGTACCTGCTTTATTAATGATCTTATTTTCTATAAAGCTTGACTCAAATCTACAAGTTACATACAATTA
This sequence comes from Ceratosolen solmsi marchali, assembly GCF_000503995.2. Taxonomy (NCBI): domain Eukaryota; kingdom Metazoa; phylum Arthropoda; class Insecta; order Hymenoptera; family Agaonidae; genus Ceratosolen; species Ceratosolen solmsi. Next base: position 160,830 of record NW_011948439.1, read on the forward strand.
TGTAATTTAAAAAGAACTCAAGAAACTAAGGAATCTGAAAGAAATGAATCATTATGTCAGAATCGAAACAAAAAAATTGCTTTATACATACTTATTATTATTAAAACAAAAGTGTCCACTTTCATAAAATTACTAAATCAAATGGCGGCAATTGGAGAGTAATTAATAATTACGTCTACCAATAAATTATCATCAGCTCATAGAAATTTGATAAAACATTTCATTTAAGTATAGACCGGCGTAGGAAAATATGATGGATAAAAGATGTTCCAAAAAATAGCCGCGGCCATGAGGACGGTGTATGCAATGAAGCTTGCCCACCAGATGATTTTTTCCCAGGTGCGCACTTCGAGGTTGCGCAATATGTTGATGCCAACGAGAAGTCCGGCTATAGCGCCAGTGAGATGAGCTACATAGCCAATCTGGTTATTTGTCTCAAGGACATAACGAGTATAAATAGCTTGGCCGACATCAACTGACGTTACTGCGAGAAATACAAGCAGCTGAAGTACCGCGAACTCCATTTGCGACCAGTTCATAAGAATGGTCGCCACGTGAGCTGTGATGAGGGCGTACACACCACCGGATGCCCCGGCGAGATAAACGACCGGATCTGAAACCGAGGTACCTAGAGAGCCTGCGACCACTCCCGCAAAGTAAATTATCAACACTCGCCACCATTTATGTACCATCTCCAAGGGAATTCCCAACATCACTTGCACCAGTAAGTTCACTACCAAATGGAAGATTCTATAAGCAGAGATATACAATTGATAAATTATAGGGATTCTTCGCACCTTTCGTTTCGTTAAGCGTGATCGATATAAACAATCTAATTATAAATCCTAACAAATAATTGAACTATTGAAATAATTTAAATTTAAAAGCAGTGAAACATGGCATTAAACAACGCTACTGCTATCATTATAATTTTATAAAATATATAAAAATTATGTTTAAACTTTCCATATTGAAAGATATTAATTCACTTAACAGTAGTAAACTCTACACAATGCAATTAATTAAAAATGTTAATTGTTTTGTTATGCATTTTATAAGTGATTCTTATAAATGATTTGTTATTTACAAAGCGATTGTTAATATAATGTGCAAAAGTATTTTAATTAGGATGTCTCTTCTATTTCTTATATTTTACAATCGCACAAATCTTCGATTATGCAGCTATTTATATTACAAATTTGATGTTTCACATACCGTTAAATACATTATTGATTATAGTTTAAAACTTTGACAAAAACTATTTACTCACCCAACATGTACAAACATGTATGTAAGATACCTCCAAGCCTGATATCTTTTATGAGGATTATAAATAAATAATGTTGCCGTTGGTCCCTCAACTGCCACCGCATTATGAGCAACTGTGTCATATAAAAATAATATAATTTCTAGTATAGAAATAATTATCATTGCCAATGCTGGGGGGTTACAAGTGTATTCCTCTTCATAAAGACCATCGATAAAATCACCAGATCTTGTTGTTTGTAGCGTTCCAATAGCACATGGTCGACATGGAACTATTGAGTGAATATATCTTTGAACAAAGTGCCCAAAAACACCTTGCATGTCCTTTCTATGAATCTGAAATTAAATTAATTTAATTAATTAATTCTTCATAATTAATATATAACATGACAAATCGAAATTTTACCATTGTGATAAATTCTGGATATTCCAAGAATCCTGAGTTATCCAGGTCAGCTTTATGTAAGATCATTTGTATTACACGACTTGGAATGTCATTTGTATAAATTGACGAATTACGAATCATTACCTTCAACTCTTGGTAAGAAATTTTTCCATCGCTATCCGCATCATACTTTTCAAAAATAGCCTTCCAATGCTAAAAAACACATGTACTTTAATGAGCACTAAATATGGAAATAATTACTAATATAGTATTTCATACAGAATCATTATACTGCAGTGGTATTGTTATTGCCGATTCAGCATCCCTTCCAGTTGCCATATTAATTAATTTGATGCTTCTATAAGTATCAAGAAAAATTAAATGAAAAATCTGTGCCAATTGTTAATAAATATTTATACAAAAAAATACGCAAATTTATATACTTAATTATGTGATTTATATTAAGTGTAACATAATAACTGTTAAATCATATTGATTTCTAAAATGTTCTAATTTGATAAATTGTATAATAAACAATAATAATTTCTACTATGATTAACTTATTTATTTTTATGAATATTTATTATTACATACTCTTTAATGTATTGTATTAAGATAATAATAAATTCAAATGTAAATGTGTGTGTGTGTGTGTGTGTTTGTGTGTGTGTGTGTGTGTGTGTGCATGTACAAAGAATTTAAACTAATTTCGTATATTTGATATATATATATATATATATATATATATAAATTAACGGTTCGTTTAAAAAAAATTGAAGAGTAAATTCAAATTCATAAAAAAAATATAAACAAAATACCTACTAAAGAATTACAAATCGTTTATAGAATCTTATCAACATGCGCACTTTGTTATGAAGTACTCAGAACGTGGCAAGAGCGATTATACCGTTATTAATCTCACATTGGCACACGAAGTTGGAAAAGAGCAAATTCCTATTGCAACAGGTTAGAGACATTCATCCGATTCTTTATAGAGAGCCACTTGTAACAAAACGATTGTATTGTTAGAATTGGTTCCACGGAATGTATGAAAATATCGGGGATTGAACGCAGTAATACATAAGACTCCTGTTTATCTCACAAATAATGTTGTTACATTCTTCAAGTAACAAAATTACTTTCCCATTCGTTTGTTATAATAGCAACATAGAGCTCAGAAAAACGGAGAATCAATCTACTATCTGAAAACTGCTAAGCGTACTAAAAGAGCGTCATTTCTATCGTTATCCTTCTCTTCCTCCCTCCCTTCCAACCTTCCTGCCCATCGCGATCGCTCTCTCGCTCTCTCTCTCTCTCCCTCCCCCTCCCCCTGTTGCTCACTGGATTTAGCACCCCTCTTCAGTAACGCATAGCATCCCAACACATGTTTTTATGCAAACACAATTGAGCATAAAATAAGAATGTGAAAAAGAAAAAACACGAGAAGGAGCAAATGAAAACAAGCTCGGATAAAAGACGTAAAGAAGAAATATATTAAAAATAAGTCAAATAAATAATAAATAATGCTGTATAACAAACGAGTAGCTGCATTTATGAAATTTTCTAAGCTAAAAAATGCTTATTGAAATAAGCATACGTCAAAACTGCTAAGCAACACATCCGTCCTCAAGAAGTAAACAAAGAATCTATTCTGCCCTGATTGATATTAGAATTAAAATAGATCATAAGTAAATGTACATAGGCGTAAAAATGTTATTTTTTTATTAATTATTTGTAGTTGCCAGATGACAAGCCATTCGACTTAAAAAATTTTAAGATACATTACAAACTACGAATTATATAATTAACATTAACAACAACCTTATAATACATTTAATAAAATAATAAAAGGTGAAGTTTTTCCAAAATAAAGTGTTGTATTCTTTTGCAAATTAAAAATATCACTTAAGTGATCGATATGCTAGAACCAGCAAAAAGTAAAGCGAAGATATCGAGCAAATATAATGTTAAACAGCCGATTGAGAACTTCAAAGTTAGGTGAGGTTAGAGTATAATATTTCAAGGAATCTTGTTCGAAATTACGAATATTCAATTAGATATAAATAAAGAATTTTATATTATTGAATACAAATTTAAATATAGTATTTTATCTATATTTTAATATTTAATTTTTCATATTCTGTGCTTACATTTTCTAAATAGAAGTTATTACAATTCACATGTTAAAATAATTCAAATTTTATAGTTACTTCATAAGTTCATAAATAACCGAAATGTATAACCATATATTATTATTGAAATTTTGTAAAAGCATATTTTTATTTTCACCATAGTAAAGTATTTTTAATGTGCTAATTTTAACATAATTACATTGATTTACGTTTTTGAATGCTTTTGATACTTTATTAGATATAATTGTATCGCTTTTAAAAGTTATGAAACAAATGGGTTGATAATTTTGTTGGTTTCTGATCGTAGAGAAAATTTTCAACAAAAAAACTTAAAAAAATTAGTTAAATATATCAAAAAAACAACAACAACAAAAAACTTTAAAGTTTGCAGACTATATTTATTAAATAATATTTCAATTTTATTAGCTGTTAATTTATTAATTTCATCGATGAAAGTTTAACGACGTAGGTATTGTCAATTGAAGTCCAATATTTTTTATTAAATATATGTTAATTAAATAAATAATAATAGAGCTGAAAATTAAAAAAAAATTATTCTTTTAGTCCTATACTTTGGAAAATTGTGTTTTAAAATTGAATTTAAATCAGAACACAAATTGTTGATTTAAAGTTAAAGTTTAAGTTAAAGTTGAAGAAAAATCTGATCTGTAAATAATATAGGGATTTGATTTAGGGTAAAGATTATACAACAAAAATCGCCGCTTGCTGAACTATTTGAGAACGAGAGGGAAACACGGGACGGTAACTTTCTGGAGGCCGAGGAATACGAATTTAGTTGGCAAGAGAAAGTTCTCGGCCCTTACGAGGTCAAGTATTATCGAGACGTGCTCAATTGTACAACGGACAAACAGAAGGAGTATCGTAGACGTATTCTGAATACAGTCGACTCCGAGAAAGGCTCCCGCCTCTACTCTTATGTACTGGGAGACTCCTACTATCCAGATTCGTCCCTCATCACGGGTAGATTTAGATCTCGGCTCTCGCAACGAAACGAACGAGCGACTCCGCCGGTAAAGAACCGCAAGCCGTTTGTGAAACGATATAACCAACGTGTCGTTGATGAGGCTCCATCCAATGCGAAAATCAACGAGAATCATTATCTGTATAAGGTAGATTATTTATAATGCTTTTTTTTCTCTTCTATTGTTTCCTAAATACATACATTTTCTTTTCGCACTGAGACAAATAAGTCTCATCACTCGTTGCCATTAGATACAATATTTGTCAGTAAAAATAGTTGATACGTATCCTATTGAGAATATATGCCTATTTAATTAATTTTTATGGGAAGGAGGGTTTGTGCAATTGCGTGTAAAAATTGACAGTTTAGCTTTTCCATGTTGTAAGATAATGGAGTAGATTATTAATAACAGAACACTTTTCAAAACGGTAAATAAGAAGAATTTGAATGTACAGAGTCTTATGGACTTGATATGAGGGTTAAATTAATTTTCATTAGAAGTTATACAATAGAAGCAATGGAGACATCAAAGCTATTATTAAAATGAGAATGCCGATACCTAAATAATTAAATAATACTTTTGGATTATGTGTAAAACTCCCATTGTAAAAATGAAAGCTAATAAAAACAGTACTACATCAGGAACATGAGAGCATGTACATTGTGGTGGATCTGTCGCCGAAAGACGAAACGACGGTTGAGTCTACGGACTCCGAAGTACTACTCTGCGCCATTATCTACGATCCACAACATAAATGCCTGACTCTCAGCCCGGACTTCTCCGAAGATGAGCCCTATAATGTCGAAGGAATCGGCATGAATTATGATTATTGGATATCGGATGCGTCCCCGAAACCGACAAATCGAGAGATGCTACGACACCTCGAAAACGTTAAGAAGGTAAGAAGTGGAAGAACCACCAATAAATCTATAATACTTCCAAAGCTCAGCAGAACGTAACCCATAGACACACAGCAATTGTTATGCCTAAAATTTAATTTACTTACGTGTAAATTTACGTGTTCATGAATTGTTATGTTTGATCAAATTTTACAATCCCATTTGCTAACCAATATCCGTTTTCCTAATTGTCATCCAAAAATGTTTAAGCTACGTCTTTTGTTACTTAATTTGATTGCATTATAATATAATATTATATATATATATATATTATTTCAATATGAAATTTTGTTCGAATTACCACACATAATATTTTTATAATAAGATTTTGCCTAAGATCAATTTTATTAATTTAGATATAGTTGATTTTTTAACTTAAAATACAATGCAAAATAACGGCTATTTTTTCTAAACTCAATATCCAGTGATTTATTAATCCTGATCATTTTTATAATTCCTTCTTTCGACCGATATTGCTTATTTATACTATAATTTAACTAGTATTCATAAATTTATAGCAAACAAGAATCTAAGCATTGGTTATTGCATAAAATATAAATAACCGATTCGTTAATCGAGGTAAGGAATAGATAACAAAAGGTGTACTCGTCCCAAGTTAAAGAAATTTTATGATATTTAACAAATTGGAAACGCATTCGATATACACCGACAGTCGGTGTGTGACTACACTCTTACAAGTGAATAAAAAAACGTTACCCAGGCTATTCCCGCTGAATAAGGGATTAAGAAGGACTTGACATTTTATAATTTCGAGGTCCTAGTTTTCGTAAAAAAAAATCGTACTATCATTTTTTTCTTCGCACAAGTCTGAATTAAAACTTTCATGGAACTTCTGACAATTGAAATTTTAATGTCTTGAAAATGAATTGTAAACGGTTATATATGTATACTCACATAAATTTGTATATTTATTTTTCCAAATACATAGAAATTGCCAATTAAGATCCATTATTTTCATTAAATTCATGGTTCCGATTCAATAGATACTCAGCCTCCGTTTCTGTTCAATATACAATTTTAAATACATTGTTATATTAAAAATTAACAGTGAAAAACTGTAATGTTGCATAAATATAATAATACTTGAGCTTTGACGCTTAAATCATATAGAAATAATTATAGTAATTTGTTAATGTAAATATATAAAATTTGAATATTCGAATAAATATTATTAATATTGCAAATCCGATAAAATTAGTACGGAAGAAAATAATTTAAATTAGTAAAGAAAAAAAAAAGAAAAAAAAATCATATCCTTTCCAATTTAGAAATTTATTTAAAAATTATTCAAGATTTTTAATAAATATTAGAAAAACTTATATAAATAATGTTATTTATATTAAAAATTTTAAATATATAGCTATTTTTTATTATCGTATGCAAAATCCTATTATTTTCCATGAAATTTTATTATATTTTCCATTATTTTTTATTATTTGCGATTATTATCCCCATTAAGTTTCGTTTATTAAAACGTGTTCCTGTATTTTTTCTTCATATAAAATTATGACCGCGAATTATTCAATATCGCTTTATTCGATCATTTGAGATACGCGAATATATCATTTAAGATACAATTCGAAAATTTCATTGTAAATAAAATAATAATAATTAGTATAATAGTAATTTCTTTACGCAACAAATGCATTTAAAAAAAAAAAAGTAAATAAACAATGACATACCACTAAGTAGTTTTTTTACCCTTCTTTTTTTTTTATTAAATTTTTAATTAAAACAAATTGCTCTTAATTATTATTATTTTGAAAATGTAAAAATAATTAAGTGTAAATGTTATTTATGCTTAAAATTTAAATATCTATCCATCTTTTTTTATAACTTTTGTTAAAAATCTACGGTACCAAAAGCTTTAAAATCGTTATAGATTTTGAATTTCAATATTTGAGTGGTTTTACAATCATTTGATAAGGTAAATAAAAATAAATAAATAAATAAATAAGAAAGAAAAAACAATGAGTCAAGACTGCACTACAGTTTCAATTCTTTCAAGGTGCAATGCTTTTAGCTGCATTGGAATTAGGAAGTTAATTTTGTTAATTCAGCAAAACAGCATGAATGAAAACTTATCACTAGTGATGAATAAGCTAATGATTAATTATTCTGCTTACAATTGTCCTTGTTGCATGTAATTGTTAATATAGTATTAATTAATAATCAGTTTAGAAAGTACTGTGCCTGTGGATATTAAATAATGCTCAGTGAAGGTAGATAAAATTGAAAAGGCAATGCAGTGAGTACACTTAAATATTTAATTAGATCAATGGAACCTAAAATTCGCTCACAATTGTCAAACCATTTTTAGGAGGTACAGCGTATGCGCGCTCTGAAGGGGGCTCAACTATTCCATGAACTCGAGGTTCCAGGACCGCGAGTACTACGTCTCTTCGTCAACCTAGACATCGGTTTGGCACGAGACTTCGAACACGATGACGCACTCTTTGTCAGTTACCGCGTAGAGCTTCCACGGCACTGGCGCTCGTGCGGACACCTCGCCGGTAGAACCCAACGATGTCGTGCCCAAAAAGGACGAACTCATTTTGGCTATTGCACCGAAGTTATACTGGAATTCGACCTGACGACCGAACGAGAATTCGCGGTTTCTCGACCACGCATTATCTTCTCCGTTGCATCGCTTGATTATTGGACTAGGTGAGCGCAATATCTATTATAACATTAACTGACGTGAAGAAAGTGAACGAAGAAGACAAGGATCGAAAGCCTAGATTTTGAAGTTCATCGATTTACTTTTCTTTTTATTTTATTAAAAAAATACTAACCTACCGCTCGTTTCCACCACCATAACAATACAAAAACGATAATTTTAACTTACACTATTATCTTCGTTTTTATGCATATTTTTCATTGATAGTAGTGTACGAGCATTTGCTTCGAAGCTACATTATCTCACTCACCGTTAGTCTATAATTAAATCTAAATAAATAATATTTAATAAACAAAAGTACGAAATAGCATACATTTTTCTTCAAATTATTTGAAATTCATAAAATTTTAAGATTAGGCTTATTTATACCATGTATACCACAATTGTACCATGCATATACCTTAACTTGAACCGAATTAATGCTCAAGAATAACGATTAAAAATCACAAAACCATGTAGATATGATCTAAATTACTATTTGTAATATACATACAAATTTTCCCTCGTGCATTTTCGATTTTACTGTATATTACATTAGATTTTTCAATTTTTTCAAGCGTCCAGTACAGTGACTTATTAAATACATACATGTTTTATTATATTATATCGCAAATCATAATGCCTTGCATTTAAAAATATTAACATAAATAATAATATTAGTGAAATCTCTATAATTATTTGTAAATAATTCTTTAAATAATAAAAACTGCAGATATTTTTTTTAATAAAAACAATGAAATATGTAAAACTAATAATTTTTTTCATGTATTATATGCATCTCAATATTTATGAATTTTAATGTCTACAGGCAGCAATGTATGCATAAAAGATCCCTTTTAATTTCAAAGTTAAATTATATTATTAAAAATTTTTTAATTTAATTCTTAAAAGCTAATTCAAAGAAAATTATTGGCATCTAAACCATTTAAAAATTCTTTGTACAACTTATTTATTTAAAAAAATCAAGTTTTATAAAAAATAAATAAATAAAATTACATGTATGTCAACAGTTTTAATATCAGAATTCATTTAACTTCTATACAATCAAATTTTTTTTTTTTAAACGATTAATTTTTGTAATTGATTTTTAAATAGATCAAAACCACTTTTGATAACTTCAAATTATATGTCAAATTTTAATATGCCTCATCATAACTTATAAATAAATTTTATTGTGAATAAATCAAAGGTAAAGTCTTCAAAAATAAAGCAATTAAAAACAATTCTATATAATGTAGGATTAATATAGGAAAATCTTCGTTTTTAATGCTTTGAATTATTCAATTATCTATATTATTAAATGTAAAAATAAAAATGTTGCTTTCTAGCAATAAATTGTAGCGGGAAATGAAAATTCTTCATTAATTATAAGAGGGATAAAGATATACATGTGTTTGAAATCATTTATCAAATTGCTGCACGTAACTCATAATTTTCCAATAAACTATAAACTTATCTAATGCTAAGGTAATATTTCTTGTTATCAATAAAGCATTTTGTACTAATAATGAATATTCGACAGCATACGAAATATTGAAAATGCAAAGGTAAATATTGCAAAGAATGCTTGAATATGATCGATGTGATACAATAACCTTAATGTAAAAAATAAGCGTAAGCCGCAAATTCAGAATATTATCCAAAACCTGCAGTCGACGATCCTTCTTTGACCTTTTAATATACATTTCATGATTACAGTTTCCAGTTACAAGCTAAAGCATATAATCTTCCTAGATACCGCATCGAGGGTTATGGCGCAGTACCGCTGTCACCCAGTTCAGGATTGCAGGAACTCGAGTTACAGACATGGCGACCGGCCTGTGGTTTCGTGGATGCGTTACGACGTTTCTTCACTGGCGGAAGTCGCGAGCTCGAAGATCCGGGTTATTGTGGGTTACCTTCGTGCCAGGAGGGTCCGCGGCTTGATAAACACATCCTTGGCGTTGTACCCAGCGGTCGGCTGCAGCTACGAATAAGCATTACGAGGCAAAGTCTCGATGACACCGCACTCGAAGTACGAAATGTTGACTTACTCGAAGGTGTTGACGAAGTGCTCACTCGCTTTAAAGAGGCAAGGGAGCGTATGATCCAGGCACGCGCCATGTGCATCTAAATGACCGACTCGGTACGGTACAATGTATGCGTCTTTCATACTTTAAATACTCTTTATTTCGAAAAACAAATACTTTTTCCCTCCCAAATTCTCCAGGGTATATCGAGTGAGGAGTCTAGGCAAAACTGACTCTCTCGTAACGGAGCTGATTTTTATTTCAACAAAAATAACAATTTACATTGAATTGTATTTTCATAATGATAATTATAATGCATGCTACACCTTTAATTTACTGGTAGGCATCGTATGCACTCGCTCGCTATTTTTATTCTTGTAATTAATGTTTTTATTTTTTTCCTCTATTCTTCAATTAATCATTAATAGTGATTTCGTAGACTAATTTCGTAACGTTAACGTTCATTTTTCTTTTTTTTGTATTTACGTTGGGTTGTTTTTTTGTTTTTTTTTTTATTACTTTTTTTTTGTTTTTGTTTTTTGTTTAGTCTACTCACTGTCTCCATCGAGGTGCAATGCCCGAGGACGTAGTCATCCTGATAAAATAAAAAAGAGTGCGCCTTGGTTCGTTACATGCATTATACAGCCTTATCTCCTCGTGGAACGAATCAGCATCTGTGCTTGCGGAGCTGATTTCGTTGAAATTTTTTAGAAATCGAATAGGTACACGTGTTATTATTGTACGTAATATTCAATAGATTTTACTTCTTTTTTTTTTTTTTTTTTTTTTTTTTTTTTTTTTTAAGAAGGAGAAAGAAACTGAGATAGAGAAAAACGCACTGGTGATATATTTAATTATGTTTTCGTTTCATATCGCTCAGAATAGTTATGTATTTCTTTGTTCGTTTTTAGTTTTAAATGACAATAAAATTTTAGCAGTATCGCGATGCGTACCGACATGTTTACCGTATAATAGTTAACATGTTTTCTCTCTCACTTTCCTTTCCTCGCGCCCACAAGACTCGTATGCCAATAATTTTTTTTTTCACTTCATTTTTCTAGAATTCTTTACGTGTCAATGCATCCCGCATCCCATAAACGTAACACCTTGCAGTAAAAGGAAAAGCAATCTACACTGCAGATCCAAAGGTGATTGCAATTATCGATGAGAAATAAGGAAACTAATAAAGAAATTCGCGATGCGCTTGAGTGAAAAAGGAAGGCAGGCATATTATTACAATAGCGGACTCTTTGTTTCAACTTTTAGAGATGCTAGCGAAGTAATACTGGGAAGACTGAGTTTTCTTAAGAATTTTGTTTCTTTCACGTTAATGGTTTTCGTGAATCAGAAATGTTATCTTTGTTACTCGCGCATATCTTCCTTTTGAAGAAACAATGACGGAAAATACCTCAATTAAAATTCTAATATCACAAAGTTTTTTAATCAATGAGAAAGCATCCCTTTTTTGTTATCGTCATATCGGATTATGATGGCAAGTGCTCTAAAATAGAATTTTTCGCGCGGATATTCGTTGATTACATTTTCTCCGTTCATCGTATACGTCCGATTAGAAAAATATTAAATGGCTACTGGAATCATTAAAGGCTCCTTATAACAAATGAATGATTATACGTGCACATTGTATACTTTGCTGAGAATGTTATAAAAATTATTGATAACAGTAACGATGATTATTAAATATAAGTTAAAGCAATACAAATATATGTCACTAATGAATGCTAATATATAAATGCAAACGTTTAGGAGACTTTAGATGATCCTTAGCATTACTTCGAATCAGCAATTAATAAAAAAGATATATCAAAGATAAACGTCGTAAAGAATGCATTCAGATTTAAATTAATGATCGAAGTTGCGATTGAGGCAAAAATCGGACTTAATATAATTACTTATAGTATTTGTTTCAATGGATTTGCTTTCTGATTAAAGTAAATTAGAAGTGCTCGTGTTTCAAACACTCTTGACACAAATTCCAGATTAGTGTAAATTTTTCAATGATGAACTTGGAAAAGTATTGTAAAATTTGATTTGAACATCGATTTAGTTCATTAGGATACTTCAGTGATTTTGGAATAGAACGTGTACGTATATAAAAATTAAGTATTTAGATATATAAGATTATAAATAAATTTTAATATTAACCATCAAAACATGTATTTTGTCTTTTTTTTTCTTCTGTATCATAGGTAATGTATTTACACGTAGAAAAAATATTAAAGATCAAATACCGATCAACATTTATCATAATAGTTCCCATATAACTTTTAATATATTACCTTTTCCCAATCCATCACAGGAAAAAAAAATTAATTCTTACACTCTTAAGGCAATCTTTAACAAACGACGTTTTGCACCGATAATAGAATTTAGAAAGCGTTGAAAAATCGCGATCGAATACGATTGAAGGCGCAATTCATATTTTGCATATTAATATAAAATTAGGCTGTATAAAAAGTGTGTGTATTATATATTGGTGTGTGTGTGGTAAATGTATCATGTGTAACACGTGTATTTTGCTTAATGAATAGTTCCCGCAGATTAAAGGATACGCGTATATACGTTATCTACAATAGTTAAATTAAATAAAATCCACATCTATTCGTTCATCGACGATTCAATCATTTTTTAATCGGCTGTTTATTTCAATTATAAGAGAACGTAGTCTTGGGAGAATTTCCCTAGTCAGTTCGTGATTTCCTAAATTCTAAACGCTAGCTACATTACTTCTTAATCTGGGCCTAGAATTTTCCTTCCTTATTTGCTATACATAATAAACTAATAATCGTTATAATTACTTTTACTTCACTCTTAAATGATAGTATTACGTACTATGTACAACGCTTAAGCTTACATTGTATATTTATGTTTCGTAAAACCACTTTACTAGAAAAAAAAATCGACAAAAATAAATGATAGAGGGTGGTATCGGCACGAACCGTATCACTATAAAAAAAACGCATTAATATTATTTTCTCTCTTTCGTGACTCTTACATTTGACTCTTTATCATTCTTTCACTCGTTAAATTCTATCTAACGACTACATTATTCACATTTGCAAATCTCGATGAACGCTTATGTGCAGCAGACGCATAACAGACTTATTCAAATTAAAAACATACACACCATTAACGCCATAATTATCATTTAACGATTATACTACGTAATTATATTTACAAAAGCGTCTGCACTGGAAACTCGGGCTACGCTTATTTACTTCGCCCAAGTCTCAAATCAACAATATTCTTGTATTTTGTTTCCCATCTTGGATTCTAATATTTTCATTTCAGTGCTTACATACAAACGTGAATCACCCTGTTCTTTTCTTATAATCGCATCAACACTTTGTATTCTCAACGGTATTATACCGGCAATGGAATGAACGTTGACTTGTTCGATAATAGTTTTCCAAAAAATTGTACACTGTAGAGGCTAAAATAAGACGCAGTTCGTAACTTTTATTTGAATGCTATACGATGGCTCGTCTTTTGAATAAAGATTTCATTCTTGTAAAATAAAAGAAATTTTTGTACAGCTCATCGAGATTAAAAATTACTTTCTCGAAGACCGTAAATCGTTATTTACATATTTGACAAATTGCGCAGAATATATGTTTTTATTGATAGTAAAATTTACCAAATTGAGAATAAAAATGTTCTTGGATTGTTTCCAAGGTTAATTTACATTTTTTAGTTTGAATCTCAGTATTTTACAACTTGATATCATTTTCCTTAAAGAAATAAAATAAAAATAAAAATGTATAAATTTTACATATACAACAGTTTGTTTAAATACGATTACAAAATGATATTGTTCATTGGCACTCTGCGCTCGTCAACTTTTATACGATTGAAAAAAATATACACCCGCGCACACACACACACACACACACACACACACATGCGATAGCGCGCGCGCACACAACCAATGTCTATGCATCGAATAAAGTAGTACTGTTAACGTTACCAACGAATTGTACACATTTCACGTTGAAAAAAAGATATCACGAGTAGAAGTAAAAATATAATGTGCGTCGAAAAGCTTATTCAAAAATACATCTATATTTACATCTTAAAATTTATAGGAATTAAATAAATTTTAATGCCTATGAGGTGAATGTCGTTTAAAAATGTAGGTAATATTTAAATTTTAAAACAGTAAGGAGGAAAATAAATGATTGCATATAAAACGCAAGTAAGCCTGACTGAAAGAACGAACCTTAAAAGAAGGAAAAATAAAAAAAAAAAATACGTTGAAAAGCGCTTCGCATATTTTTACGACATTCGCTCAAAATATCTCTCCTTCAAAATGAGTAACACAATCATTGCCATCTATCTCAACGTCCATAGATCTTGTCTTGGTTTTATTGCTTTGTTCGCATACCAATAGCCAGATGATGATATCCCTTTGGTTCAGGGCATCGTGGTTCAGAAAAATGTGTCGCAGCCGTTTTTGTTGTAATATCAATCTTCATCCGAAAGCGGCTCGTACTGGGCAGAAAGCAGTGGCGCGGGCTCCTCGCTCTTTACAACAGCGACGGGTGCTCCGACGGCACTCGGTGGTGGTGCCGGTGGCGGCCCTGTATGCACGCCAAGGGCATTAAATGGATAAAAGGTAGTGGGCGCAGGTGTCGGTAACTGATTCGGTGACTCGTCAATTATCATTTCACCACCGGGAGAGCTATCGGTACATGACTTATCATCTTTATCGTTGCCAGGGCCACCATTTCGGTCGCCGGAGCTTGTTTTGTCATCCTCCGTACGCATCACTTCTACAATTTTGTTTTTCACATAATCAAGGGGCGAAAGATGGGATTTACTCGTAGGTGTAGTAGCGGTCGTCGTCGTGGCGACACCCGACTCGTAGAAACGACGGGAATAATGATTAGTAGTTGGCTCAGGTGGTGAAACCGGCTCCGTATGAAATTGTTGTTGTTTATTTACTGTCTGCTGTGATTGCGAAGAGACTGGCTTTTGTTGAGCAACGCGAATTATTTGACGCTCATCGCCGGGCTTTACGGAGTCGGCTTCCGTTCCTTTTCTTCGCTTCCACTGATCATCTGGTATTTGATAACTGCGATGGAAAAACGATGTGGCAAATTAGATAATGGAAAATTACATATTAGATGATCGCTACTAACGTACTTAAAAAGGAAAAAACTATTTTTAATATAAGAATTTCGATTACATTGACCTTTGAAATGGTCTATAAGATGACATTGGTGGTCCGTAATCTTTGTTTACAATGTGATCCACGTGTTCACCAAGAGTGATGGCTTTATTGTTTCCACTGCCACTGCCACCTCCACCACCTGAAGCCCCAATCGGGATGCTTTCTTCTCCCCCTGGACTATGAGCCATGCCATTTGGTTCAGCTGGACTATCCCTATGAAATCCCTGCACACAACATTCACGAATATCATCATCTATTTGTAAACTATGAAATCGTAGAGTTAATAAATAAAAATAACTTCTACGGCCTACATTTATCATAAGAATATTAATTATTTTTTAATACATCCAAGATACAATAAAAATGTAACGATGTCGTATAACTGAAAATGATCATTGCAACTATATTCACCTGAAAAAGACGATCACCAGGACGCGTTGGTTGATTATTAGAAGCCGGAGTACCGCTGCTATTATCTGTACTCTGATTTATTTGATGAGTTATTATGGCATCGATTAAACTAGCGGCTGTCAATGTGGACGAGGAATCGCCTTGTTGATTAGAAGATGATTGACTGTGTCTCGAAGATGGAGGTGGTTGCGATTGCTGTTGTATTCGCGTAGCTTGAAAAAATCCACTGCTTTTCGCAATGTTTGGCGATTCACATTGACGTTCCGCTAATTCCCTGTTTATTTATTTATTTATTTTTTTATTAATAAATTAAAATCAATAACCTCTTTTGACAAGATGAAAAAATTCTTGTGAATATAGAAATTAAAACTACCTATACAAATAGTAATAATTTTTACTGAATATTGTATTTTATTTGCAAATATAATTGTCGTGTAAATTGTATCTTTCAGTATAAAAAAAAAAATTGTTTGGGAGACAAAATAATTAAACTTTTTACAATTGAATGTATATACTTGTACGGTTAAATTTTTTAATACCACTTTTTCTTTTATATTTGTTTGTAAGGCATTAAAAAATATATTTTATATAATATATTTAAAAAAAATTTTGTAAACTATTGTTTATATATATTAAAAATGCAATAAATACCGAATAGTATACTGAAATCCAAAGCTATATTTTAATTAAAAAAACCCATTCATTTTATCATATAGTAGATCCTAATTATTTTATTGCAAGATAATAAATATTTTCAACGAAATAATCAAAATAAAAATAAGAGTTTGCTGTAACCTGTAGAGATGGGCTTCTTGTTGATCTTTATAAATCTGGACGATTTGACGTCTTTCTGCTTCCATACGCTGCTGCTGGATATGCTGAATATGTTGCTTTTGGAATCTCTGCTGCTGTTGCTGCAAATAAACGAGATTCTCTCTTTGCACAGCTAACCGGTGATCCGCCTGCTGTTGTTGCAACTCCTTCTCTCTTTTCTGCTGGGCGGCAAGTCTAAGCTCTTGCTGTTGTATCTCTTTTTCACGCTGTTGCACCGCCAGTCTGTGCTCCTGATGTTCTTTTTCTCGTTGCGCTGCTACAGCAGCCATTTGCATCTCCTTTTCGCGTTGATGTTGTACGAGTCGATAATGCTGCTGTTGCATATCTTTTTCGCGCTGTTGTTGATGTTGCTGTTGCTGCTGTTGCTGCTGATGTATGCTCATTCTATGATCTGCATGACTTTGTTGCTGTTGTATTTCTTTATCGCGCTGCTGAATAGCAATTCTATGGTCTACCACCGCTGCTGCGGCTACAGCTTGATGCATCTCTTGTTCTCGCTGCTGCTGCTGCTGTTGCTGCTGCTGTTGTTGTACCATCCTATGCTCCTGTTGTTGTTGTTGGATCTCTTTTTCACGATGGTGCACAACCATGCGTTCCATTTGCTGCTGATGATGAAGTTGCTGTTGCTGTTGCTGTTGTTGTTGTTGCTGCTGTTCCTTTTCACGTTGCAATCGTTGCTGCTGCTCTTCCTCTTGCTGTTGTTTCTCACGCATCATGAGGTCGCGTTCGCGTTGCTCCTCCCGCTGCTGCATCGCTACGGCCATTTGGTACTGAGCAGCTTGTTGACGGGCAAGTCTCGGCATGTTCTGAAGTGAGCGATTATCCATCGCATATCGCTCCGTGTACATTCGCTCGATCGACATACAAAGACCTTCGTGACCGCTACTACTCGCCGGTGGGTGGGGTACTGGGAGACTCGGTTGCTGCACAGCTACATCTACGAGGCTGGAAAATGCTTCCAGGCCAGGCGGCGGTGGCGGATAATGTTTCTGAGTGTTGTGCCTTTGAATTACACCTTGACGAGCTTGGGGATGAGTAGGCGGGGGTGGAGTACTCGCACAGTAAAGAGTCGCTGGGGGTTCGTTTTTGCTTGAGACTTCAGCCGAACTACTGCTACGATTACGTGGATGCATCTGCTGACTCGTTATATAATCATTCATGATAATCTGACGTGAGGAAAGTTGCTCCATCGTGTAGCTTGGGGCTTGGCGCGACGGATACGAGTTGTACTGACTACTGCTGCCACTGCTAAAACAATTTTTTTAATTTATTTATTGAATTTACTAAAGCTAATGCTCGATTTTCAATTATATATAATTGAATTTTATTATGAAAATAAGATAATACGTATAACTTGAACATGAATATCGTTAAATATAAGGTAGAAACGTTATCCAGAAAAAGCATAGAAAAGGGTTTGTATTAAACAATACCTTTGGCCGTGACTAACGACTACTCCAGAATTTTGAGTTGACTGTACGGGTACATTGCTTGTAGTTACCGGCGAGTGTCGAATAGTACGATGATAATCATAGATCGGTGCTCGCTTATCCACTGCGAATGAGTGCACAGGAGTGCCTTGGGTGATGGAACCCGTTTCTTTGGAACTTACTACAATAAGCATTCATAGGAAATATTGATAGAAAGATATCTAAATGTTTAATTGGTAGTAAAGACTTGGCTAAATGAAATCCTAACCTGGAGTGGCGCTGGGATTGGGCTGGCTTGAATTTCCAGGTGGCGTCATCTGTCTAAGCAAGCCATCGTACCTGGCACTCGATACCGGTGTGCCATGAGTAATAGAGCCAGTTTTGTGCGGAGTTGCTATATTACCGAGCTTGGGTGAGAGTTTGGGATGCGTCGTTGGTGGTACAGACACCTTATTCAACTTCGGGGTAAGGGGTGCCTGAGGTCGTGGCGACGAAACATACACATGGGGACTTTTGGCACTTCGAACCTGTGGTTCCTGGTGCCCGTGCGAGTGATAATAAGTTGCAGAAGGCGGAGGCTCAGCTCGGTAATGACCAACCGAGGCCGGTTTGTGAGTAAGCGGTGGTTGCAACGAGTGATTGTAATCCTGCTGCTGGCGCGGTTTCTTGATACTTAGATCAAGGGTACCCTCTGTTTCTCGCATCGCCTGCTGTACCTGTATTACATAATTTTACTTATTACTTTGTGCATTTTCTTATTTTCATAATAGATTTTGATGAAATGTAATAGGAATTATACTTTCATTTCAAAATCATTTATAATTACAATTAAAACGTCGGATACAAATTTCGTAAGTACACTGCTTTACGTTACTTTATTATACCAGCTTTTATTAACAAGCATATGAATATAAACTTTTAATACAACAACCTATTGCCTGTTACTTTTATAAGTTATTTTTTATTATAATGTTATTATTATTTAGAAATTAAGTAATGAAAAACATTTCCTTATTCTCGTATATATCTTACCGACTCATTATGTAGTAATAAAATACCAATTATTAGTAATAGATTGTTGGTTAATATCAAATTAAAACTATAGTTTTATAATTGGGAAAATCATACCGATATTCCCAATATCCTGAATCAATTACCAAATTATATTATCAAATAATGGATTCAAATGGTATTTATGAATGACAAAAGAAGTATAATTTTTTTAGGTAACATCATTTATCAATTACAAACTTACTTAAATATTTAAACGGGTTTTTTGTTTTTTAAACAAAAAACTTGAAGTGATTATTCTCATACTATAATTGATATAATTATCGCGCAGCAATAATGAATCATACAAATGAAAATTAGAAAATAGATAAGAGCGAGTAAAAGTAAGTAAAAGTACGCACGTACCTGCATAACAACAAGTCCCTCTTTCGGTAGCATATCCTGGCTGCTCGGTTGTGATGGCTGGCTGGATGCTGATGGTGGGCAGGGTGTAATGGTCGCTTGCATCTGACCGATCTGCTGGGGACTCGAGGCTGAACGATGGCTGTGATGAGGTCCAGAGACCACCGACAACGTAGCTAGATTCGAATCCCTATTCGGTATGACTGTATTGGACATACTCGGTGCTTGTGATGGTGGTTTGTACTCGCGTACAAATGTTATGTCATTGCGATGGTCGGTTTTTAAAATGCTGGATATTGTTGGAGTACCGGAGCTCACGGGTATTGACGAACTCGAACCACCTGGGCTATTGTGATTCCGCTTCAGCTGCATTTCAATGACTCCCAACACGAGATCCTACAGACAATACATTTATTATGCACCTAATTGAATAGTCGTCATGCAATATTTACATATAAAATTTATGAATCGTATAAATCTAGATGGAAAAACACTTTATAATTGACATTTCCAATCATCATTATTGAAATAAATAAATACAACGAGTACTTAAAGTGCTCCAATATAAGAAACGAATAAAAATATATCAACTATACAATGGAAATGTACAATTAAATGAAAAATAACCAAATAAAATATATTGCAATACATTGCTATTAATCAAATTTTTCTAAATTAAATTAATATATAAACGAAAAAATGTGCAATAGAAAGAAAATTTCTCATTTGTAATAGTTCTATTTCTAATAATTAGAAACTCAAAATTTATACAAGAATCTTATAAATTTTTCGTAATAATATGGATTTAAAACCGATTTGTGTATTTGTCTTTAATAGCGCTAAAAAGGATAATTATTATTTTATTTGGTTAAATGTATATAATATCGGCAATAAATGTTATACTAAAATTATGAACGAAATTTCATAATTATTGTATTGAAGTAAGGGTTCGAGATTAAAGAGCATTATAAATAAAAATAAATTTAAAATAAGTTGCCAAACAAGGAATATACATTTATAAATGGGAATACACAACTTAATTGATAAAGCACAACCAACCTTCACCGTAAGCGGATTGTTGTTACTTGCTGCCGAAGGCGGTGATTGTACGACGGCAGGAGGCTGGAGCTGCGTTTGTACGTTCACTTGTGATGGCTGATGTAAGGAACTCACACTACTACTCGTGTTATTCACATTCCCACCACTCGACGTAAGTGTGACTACGACTCCATTATTATCCAAATCCGTGCCACCCTGACCTTCGTCCGCCGTCTCCTAGAACAATCGGCGTACCTCTATCAGACGGTCCTTTCATGGCAGAAGGAACAACGAAAGAAAACCCGAACTTGTTAACAACCGTATAGTTAACTAAGTACCTGAACTCTTGGACACAAAAGATATAACGCATAGATTTATGAAGAAAAATGAATTGTATCTAATTTTGGTTGATCATTATGAGACGAAGTTTCAATGACTATTTTCGCTCATTCCGTTATTCTTTAAATTGAAAATTTAATAATTTATCTATCTATATGAAAAATACTACGAAGGTAAAATTTGATAAAATTCACATTTTGAAATACTAAACTTATCAAACTTCAAGAAACGCAAGTAGACTTATATCTTATGAGTTAAAAATCAATAAGGTGCATAATATCCATGTAAACAAAACGAATTCATTGCTTAAATGTTTAAAGAAAAAATAATAACAAACAATCCTGATTTCAATCACCACGAAAACTTTTAACATTGGTTAAAAAGAGATACATAATACTAAAGAAGAATAGACTAGTAATAATAAAAAAAATTTTAATGGCGGGAAGTGGTGAAAAATTGAATTGAGAAAACAATAAGAGAAGTAATGTAGAAAAAAAAAATTGATTCTCGAAACAATCAGCCTTACCGTGGCGGAACTATCGTAATCTTCCCTTAAATTTGTGGGTGGATTGTTAGCCTGAGGCTGTTGAGAAGCCATGGGTGAAGGTGCAACGAGCGATACAACTGCAACGTCCGCGAGCTTCTCGCCTGCTTTCGCGTCCTGGACCTGGGGAAAGGGCATTGGTAGACCCCCTGCGGTTGCCGACGACGATCCCGAAGCTGTCGGCGTACTGCTCGATATTGTATTCGCGGGACTGCCTGCACTCGCGGTATCACTCGTATCGTGCACCTAAAAACCAATCGTTTTCTGATTTGTCGACTTCATATTAGAATA
Organism: Ceratosolen solmsi marchali; assembly: GCF_000503995.2. Taxonomy (NCBI): domain Eukaryota; kingdom Metazoa; phylum Arthropoda; class Insecta; order Hymenoptera; family Agaonidae; genus Ceratosolen; species Ceratosolen solmsi. Next base: position 182,696 of record NW_011948439.1, read on the forward strand.
AGGTAATGCAACGTGAGTTTAAAGAAAATAGAAGTTGCTCATAATATCAACAACAACAACAACGACAACAACGATAACAACAACAAAATAAATAAATAGCTAAATAAATAAAAATAATCATCGAATCTAGAGTACCTATAAATTACAATATTATACATCATCTCGATTGAAAATATTGGAACATTAAACTAACCAAATGTGGTTTATATAAACGAACGTGATATGAAGATAAATCTTACAGCTAACTCGTCACAGCTGCTGGTACTGCTGCCACTCTCCTCTTCGTCGGTGAGACAAGGCCTCCGCTCTTCACCGAGCGATTGGTAGTATTCGGCGACAACTTGATCAAGACCGAGCTTTTTCCTATAAGTCAGGTAGTAGTTTTTGCACTGATGGTTGGACTTGCCGGGTATCTGCTCGGACACCTTAGGCCAATTGGTACCATGCTCGCGCAATGCCTTCCTCAATTGCTCGAGCTCTTCGTCTGTCCACTGGCGGTTAACCGCATCGGATTCATCAGTTCCATCACCACTAGAGACCGACAAGTGGGGCGCGAGTCGGCGAGATATCCGATTGAAGCAGGCCGAACAGCACTTAGTGGTGTTGCTCGGGATCTGGAACTCCTGGATAATTGGATCGCGTGTCTCGGATGGCAGATCGTTCCACTTGGGCGGCAAGGCCCTCAGTCGCTTGACTCGTGTCTTAGAATTCGCACTGCCTAGATTAGGGCAACCGGGTAGTGGACAGGTCGTGTAACGACCGCGTACAGATTTGCAACGACAGGTATTGCAGACACGAGCACCTGGAGGCACCTGATCTTCACGCAAGCCATATTGGGAAGCCTGGCTACGAGACAATGGTCTACTCTGGTTACCGGCCTCCACCGTTGCCTGGCATATCGTACACGGATGTGGACCAAGTTGCCTACCACTGGACTCTGCAAGTACAAGAAATAAAAAGCCGTGCGTGGAGAATTGAAGAACGTTGAAGGATGTTATTGAATAACGTTTTTTAATTATTAAATTATTAAAATAATTATAAGAAAATTTTTATATAAGTGGTGTCGATTAGACTAACCAACCTAATTCTTTAAAACTTTATGCGCTATTTAATATGTAAATTAAAATATTTCGTCACTTGTTTCGTACATTATTTATTGTGATTTAGAGCATAATCCAAAACTACCATACATCTAGTTAAAGTCATCGCACAAACGTTTAATTACATGATATATGATATACATATATATTTATTATGACACTTTTACTAATTATTAAATATTATTAAACACTTGTAACATAGAATAATAAAAGATTTGGTAAAAGATATTAAAAAAGGCAAAAGAAATGTTTTCCTTTTTACACGTTATGCGATGCTACATCGAAATAGCAATACCTACAGACTTCTATTCTCCTGACCTATTCTTTAGTATTAAATAAATAATACAGAGAATTTTAAAACTAATTTTTATCAAACACACGTTGTAGGAAGGAAAGTTTAGATATTTTATCCTGATAGAACTCCAATGGTGGTAATTTATCTCAAAATTTATAAAGAATTTATTCAGAAAATATATTTAACCTTTTCGGCGCAACATTTTCTCATCGCGGAATAGCATATATAGCATAAACCTAGCATAAAGCATACGAAGGAATAAAGAAGTAAAAAAGTACGCGAATCAAATTTAAGGCACTTGACGTCCAACTCAGATACTGAGATTAAGTTTGTTGCAAAAGCAAGTTGGCTAGTAATCGAGTATTAATTGCTGCGATTCAATTAATGTACACATGCAGCATTGATTTTTGATATTCGTACAGCTAATCAACTATTCACATTAATTATATACTTTTCTACTTATAAATATATTTAATATTGTAAATTAATGACTAAATTATATATCTAATTTATTAACTATGCACGTTGTTTCTGTATCTTAATACTAAAAATTATTTTATTCTATTTTAATTATATCTATTATTATTATTATTACTATTATTATTATTATTATTATGTGGACGATTTTATACAATGATTGTAATTTGGCAGGCAGCATTTCACAGATCCCAAGAGATTTAAACTTTGAATAGAATATTGATTATGCATTGAAAAGAAGTTCCTGTCGCATGTTTTTCATTCAATTTTGAAGTTTTGTAATTCATATTTATTAGGATTTATAAAAATTAAAAAATTAAATGGCTTAAAATAAAATTCCAATAATTATTATGTACAATATTTCAGTACTAGTATTCAGTTACATTTTTTTTTACAAATAAAAGTATATCTTAATGAATAAATTTTTATATCGTGCATTATAGATGTTTTAATTTTAAGTTATTTCTAAGTAAAATAATCCTAATATCATAAGGATAAAGATAATTGGATTTATAAAAAATTAAAGTCATTAATTTAAATGTAAGTATTTTTTTACTACTATATTTGCATTTCGCTTGTCCAAAAGTAAGAATTGTAAGTAACGGGGAAAAAAATTAATCTATTGTTAGTAGAAATCAATTGAAAAAGAGAATTAAGCTTACATTTTATTAACTACTTTTCTATAAGCTACAATTTTTATACAATTTGACGCCCATTTCAGCAAACAAAATTATAGAGTTATTTGTAATATACGTAATGAAATAGTGCCTTGTCTTATTTCACAAAATCTTCACAAAATATTCACAAAATGTCAACTATCACAATCTCTTACCTCTCACATCTGAAAAAAGATTCAGACTGCAGGTGTAACAGACGATAAAAATTCGATAGCCATCTATTGGTAATGGGTAATCAGAAATGGAATACAAAAAGTTATCGTGAAAGCGAGTAAAAGAGCGAGGACGAGAAACATCGCAACAGTGTACACATATAAGAGGAAATATAGTGAGAAAGAAAATAATTAGGTAGGGCGAGTTTATGTTGAATTCTCTTGCCCGCCCATCCCGTAAAATAACTAATTAGAAATTGCCAATTAAAAAGTTACCACTCATCCATCCAGGCATTTACCTTGATTGGACGAGCACACTGATATTTCTACGCACTCAGCGCTTTTCCAGCGAAAGACCAGTAGCACCTTTCCTATACGAACCCAAGTACAACCAAGCGTGCATTTGCTATAAAGAAAATTATCAAAAGCGTTTTGTACAAAAATTACAACAAAGTCAGGATTACTTCAGAGGGACTTATGCTTGAATAAATGTCGGAAGGAACATTTTATTTATAATATACGAATTATTGCATCAACCATAGCATTAAAAATTTTCCTCAAAAATACTGAAAAACCATCAGCGATAGCAATACCAATACCAATCATAGTTAGTCACATTATTACACAGAGGATCAAACATCGGAAACCCCTGATTGACAGTATCTCCCTCGATGATATCATTTACGATGCGTCTCGCCAGGCTTTTCTCTATTTTTTCGCACCAATTATACCGCTCGAAATTCCAATAACCGCCAACACAAACTGACTACACAAATTTACTACAATTCACGGCAATTATTCATTTGCTTGCGTATTTGTTCGTTCTGACATTATACTAATAGGTTTTTTCGCCTATTTGTTCACGGTATTCCATATACAAAGAACTTATAGGTGAAACGATTTTTATCTCGTAAAAAGATTCACTTGTAGAAAACAAATAAATTAATACAACCAGTTTATTTATGTACCTTGTACTACATACGGAATTATGCGTTTTTTTCGTGATTTTTAACACGGACAATACTCATTGATAATATATTACATTATTAAATTAAAAATTTCAGAAATAAATTTATTAAAAAAATATTAAAGTATGCCTAACACATAATATTGTGAATCTCTATTAACGCTCTTAAACATATGAGTAATATTTAGTTTTTAATAATACTTGTGAAAAAAGAACAATTACAGATGTTAAGAAAGAAAAATACTGATTGGATGTAAAATTACCACCTATAAGTATAATCGAGTATTTTTAATATGCGCTAACGAAAGTATTAACCCATTTATGATGTTAAAAACTCTAAGAAAAAAGAAATATCAAAAATAAAATTACGGTCTTGAAAAAGACGCACGCGCGTGTGTTCGTGTGCGCGTGTGTGTGTGAGGAGGGCCGGACGAAAGTTGAATCACTAGAAAGATAAACGAATTAAATAAAATGCACGCGAGTACAAGAATTACAGAGCTGGGAGGCTACTAATTAAACCGCAGCCGTTGACAAAGAAGTGATGTGGAAGGAAGTAAATGGAAATGCAAGTAAGTCACGAGCTGCAGTATGAATCTTTCATGTAAAAAGTCTGAGAGATGGAAAGATAGAGAACCATGATTCGTGAAAACATCCTTTTCGCAGCAAAGAAGAAAGACGAGACTACGATTGCTATACCATAGTGTCAATATCATTTTTCATTCTACAATATTAATTTTTTCTTTGTCCATTCTTTTTCAATTATACAAATAATATATATCTTATCATGTATAATATATATAATATATAATACATATATAATATATAAAATATAATAATATGTATCATCTTCATACGATTTTTATTTTTACGTGTTTCGATCGTTCTTTCCTGTATTTTTTTTTTAATTTAATTTTTGTTTTTTAATTGTAATAGCATCATACAGGATAGAAGCTGTTTCCGAAATGTTTGAATAAAAATGTAAAAGAGGTAACCGATCCCATTGTTTGTTTAAATTAACACGGTTGTCTCTAGCTTTGGTGCGCACCAAAAGAAAGATAATCAATTTTGCACAAAGGACTGTACGAGCTTGCATTCGTACAATTAGTATAGCCTATATTTGCACGTAATCATCGAATTGAATAGTGCAAAGCTCTTATATAACACAGATGAGAGCTGCAATGCAGCTTGACAGAGTCACTAATCTCTTTCTTCGAAAATTCGTATTATTCACTGAAAGAATGAACGATGAAATTTATAGTCTAATTATTAAAAATATAGCAAGTATTATTCTTCAAGTTACTTTATAATACTAATTCCAATATCTTTCTAATCGCTTTAACGTAAAGATATTAATAACAAACGGCTTTATTATTATAATGATTTGAAAATCAATATAAATAAGCAGAACAAAAGTGAACATGGCATTGTAAGATAATTTATAATAATATCTATTCATTTGCCTATCTGTCGATCTTTTTGCAACATAAAGTATACATTGACAGAATTTATTGTTAGACAATGTGAAAATTACAATTCTCTTTGTTAAATGATTGTAATTAATCTAAATTACAGAAGGCTCGAGGGTATTTCCAAACTCTTGCGCAAATCCTGAACGCCTTATTTACTGTGTTTTAATTCCCTGCAAACTACTCCAAGGGGTTCTAACAGAATATTCAATATAGGTACCTGAATCGGCGATTACCAACGCTATTATAGGCTGCTGGATGACGAGGCAATTATACGTCCGCAACTGATACTATCGAATTATATTACAAGTCAAGTATGCGTAATACGTTAACTCGTTCGCTTTTATCTCTGGCTTATACCTTTTGACCTTTTGTACTAGCATTCACTTGCGAAATACTGTATTTATGCATTTATTTCGCTAAACACTGCTTCTCCATTCTCTTCATTTATAAATAAAATTAAAAAAAAATAAAAATAAAAAAATAAAGAAAAACAATTGCTTAATAAAATGGGTTATACTATTTCCGACTTGTTAACTAAATGGTAACTCTTTTTTTTATAATGTATATAAAAAAATAGATATGCGTTTTTCAAACGATGACTGAACAACATAACCTGGCCAAGTACTACATAATATATAATTATATTATTTACTTTTACTTTTCAAATAAATTCGAACTTATCAATGTTTTATTAAATATCACAAACTATTTACAAATAAATTAATATTAAAATAACAAACCTTTGCATAATTAGACTTTACTTTACTCTCGTGTTAATGGCCATTATTTTATACAATAACTCAAGTTCACGAGAATTTGAATGAATTCCGGTGTAATTGCTCGACTCTATATAACAAGATTTTTCTTGTACAGAAACAGATTTCAGAGCAAAATATTTTATAATCTTTTTACGCTAACTTATCTTGTAACCTGCAAAACCATCAATCGAAAAAAGTTTTGCGTACTGATAGCTCCGACCCTTTAACTAGACTCATGATACATGGTAAGAGTCTGCTCCTGCATTCGATTTTTTACTAAAGTTCCCGATGATAAAAGCGAGAGAAGCCTCGAGGCAAAACCTTGTGCACTCTTTTTTATATTTATGTATTTATGAGATTTATTGCTTGGTGAGAGACTCGGCAAAAATGATTAAAAGTAAACATGAAGCAGCAGTAGCAGCCCTTGCTACTTGATATATACGTAACAAATCTCAAGTACTCAAACAAGTTATTGAATAGCTTCTACTGTTGTTCCTAGATTGACTGCCTCATTTTATTTTAAACTACTGTTTTGAGAAACTGTCTTTGTCACGGCCATTCCTATTATATTTTCGTTTTCCTCTGGTCACTGTTCATGAGCTTCTTTACGTAGTCATCCACACATTTAACTTAATTTTTTTATATACATACATACTTATTGGTAAGTAATAGTTGGTTTGCTTAACTACTTAGATATAAAGCTCAAGTATACAATTTTGCTAATAAAATTTAGAATCGAAATTCAGAACGTAAATTTAACATTTAAAAATAAGTACTAATAACTAAAGCATTAGATATAAATAACTTTATTTATATAGAAACAACTACAATATATTTATACAATTGCAAGTTTCTAGAACTTCAAAGATTAGAAATACTGTTTATATGAGTATAATTATTTCTGTGTGTATTAATTATTTATAAATGCACGAGTTAAGTATATATATATTACCTTTTTGATTATAACTATAATTCTATCTTTACTTTCAATTTTTCCTTAAACAATTTTTAATTAATTCAATCAATTTTAATTAAACATTTTTTTTCTTAAAAATTATTATTTTAATATTTAAATTATTTTCTATTTTCAAGTGAATATATTTATATTATAATATATCAATGTTTATATTAATAAATGGCAAGTAATATTAAAAACATAATTAGAATATATTAGATAAACGCAAAGATCGTCATATTTTCACAGAAATATTATCACAGCATTATTATTTGTAATACATGAATGCTAAATAGAATTCATGTATTATAATTAAATTATAAATTGATTATGAAATGTTATAAATTATAATAAATACATTAACAAATTATACTTCATCAGAGATAATAAATATATTACTATTAGTTATTCAAATTAGCAGAAGTTTTAAGAAAAAAAAAAGTATATATATATATAACAAAATTTTAAGATAAAATTAATTAATCATATATTAAACAATGTAGTAATTTTTTTTTCGATTTTCATATGATAAATTCCACGTGCTGATCCTCTTTTTGTGGTTCCCAATAAATTCATAAAAAATACTATAATGAAATTATATTTTTTTAGTAATTATATAATTTTTATCTATAATATTTATATAATTATATAATATAGATTAAAATATTAATCACATGTTTCTCTATTAATCTATCATATCCACGTTTCACTGTATCTAAAACTGTCAAGAAATTAATTTTTTATATTAACACAATAAGAAAGTCGAATATTTATTTACCTTATAAATATTTTGCTATACAATATTGGAAAAAAAATAAAAATAAAATTAGAATCGATCGTCTTCTCTTTGTAGGCAGTTATTTATGCAAAATTTCTAATTTTTTTAAAAAAAAGTTATATCAAATTTTAATGTAAATTGATTTTATGTTTACACTTCTTAACATGAAAGGCCATTTAAATATACGACATAAAATTTTTTTATTGCCTATTTGACATTACAGTGGTAAACTTATGTATATAAAAAAGTAAAAGAAAAAAATTAAGTAGAATAAAAGGAAAATTTTCAAAAAGAGCAATACGCGTGGTAAGTTTATAATACGAATCTTTAGACTAGCAATCTTACGTTAATTGAAATTTCAAATATCAAGAGTCTAATTGATTCAAGACGTAGCGTTTAAACGATGAGCGCAGCTCATTGGCTCTACTATTCCCACTGTAAAATGATAAATAATGAGAAACACGGGCAGAGAGTGAGATGCACACAAACATGTTCCGCAACTGGACGAAGAGTCATGCGTAAGGCCCTAGTGAGTCGCCTAATTGACAGATGTTATTTACCCAAGCAGACCACAACATTGCCACCGCGCAATCAACCCCAGAGTAATGTAATATATTTGCTAGGCATCCCCGCAGCTTGTTTTCTGACCCTTACTAACGCACTGAGCATAATTTTTACCAATTACGACCAAAAATCCTTTCCCTATTTATTTATACTTCTTTTCATCGTCCCTCCCCCTTCCCAATATTGTAAGGCAATTTGATTTTATAAAGCCTACTTTGACAGATTCTAATCCAAATCAAAGTGTTTTTCTTCTAATATTTTTAATTATGTGTTTTGCAGTTAGCAGTAATGATAAATGAATAACAAATATATATTATAAATATTTTCAATGAGTCTCTTAAACTAATGAGTCTTGATTTTACTCCTATCATGGGATCTTTTGTATGTATAATTTTTTTTGTATTTAATACTTTTCAAAGATCTTTTAATTTATATAAATCAAATAGAATTAAAAAGTAAATTTGGAATTTTTTATGTATTTAACAATGTTTATAAGCTTCAAGATAAAAATGATGTACTTAGAATTTCTGTAGATACATCTACAGAATTATATTATAAAGTTATTCAAGTTTGAAATTGAAAAAATAATTCACCTCAAATAGAAAATTCTAAATTAAGATTCCAAACAAGTTTCGCCTAAGAAACCATAATGAATTGAATCTGCGTTAGTGTATGAAACCATTTAGAAATAATTAATACACACGCAGGCGTATGCAAAATTTTAATTGCATTTGAATATTTTATTTGCCTGGAAATTCTACATTTTTATTTTTTAGTTTTGCAACTACCATTATAGAGTGATAATGTATTTACTTCGTATATCCACAACCAATTTAATTAAGTTATAAAAAAATGCTCTTATTATTAACGTAATAAAATGCTATTTATAAATGCATGTATTTAACATTTCCTTTAAATTTAATTAAAGCTTTACTGTGAATGTTAATAAATTGAATAATTCCTCAATAACATTTATATCAATTGCATAGATAGTTAATTAGATTAAGATTAGATAATTAGAAAAGTATTTTACTTTGTATATGAGGTTGTTATGAGATCGATATTATCATGCTTGAAAAAATGACGGTCGCTAGCTGTACTCCTACCCTCAAAGTTGACATAATAAACTCTATAAATTAACAACTTATGCAATTATATATTCGAACAATAACTAGTTGCCCATTGCATTAAAAAAAAGTGGATAAAGAGTATAAAACTTCTTCCGGTGAATGAAAAAAAATATAAGGAAAGAGCATATGAGAATTAATGACAAGTTTGACGATCTAAGGCTACAGCAATAACGGTGAGATAAAACAGATTTCACCGCAATCTCAGAGCCCCGGAGAACCAGGCGTCCGTGCTCCCTGGTCGTAATCTGGTATTCACTCACCCACTGAACGTCAAACCACTCGTATATAATCCGCTATTTACTGAGCAAGTCGGTAGGGGATAGCGGGACGTAGTTACCTGTCTAGTACACCCACTTTTAGCGAGGAAAACGAATGCAGTTGCAGGTAGGGGCAGAGGAAACAGTAGAGGATGAACGAGTAAGAGAAGGACATGGCGCACTATTAATTGGGATTAAGTAAATCAAGACGCTAATTAGCTCGTCCGCTTCCCAGTAGCTCAACCAACCAATACACAGAGGAGGAGAAAATGAGAACGAGAATGGGTCTTTCTCTGCTACTGGCTGTTTGTTCGTTCTCTCTCTCTCTCTCTCTCTCTCTCTCTCTCTTTCTCTCACTCTCGCTATCGAGGAACTTTAGCCCTCGCTTTACCTTCATTTAATTTTGCCCACCAATTTGCTACGGCTTCAACACACACCGTCCCTCTTCGCCCCGCCCAAACGTACTAGTCAATATCTCAACGTGTGTGCATGGATGCTTGGATACGCAGGCATACATACGCATCACTGATTCATTATTTTTATAAGCTCTCACAACTCACTTTTTCTCTTTTATTTACCTTTTTCCCCAGCTTCAATTCTCTTTTTAATACAATTATAACGCGAGAGGAACTTTATTCTATAACATGCTAGATACGTTCGCTTGTATCTTCGGAACAGGATGTGCTCAATTTTCCGCGGATGATTTAAAATTCACCTTACCCAATATCATACAAGAAAAAATTGATAAAACTCCAATTTAACTAATGATACATGTATGCGATTAAATAAAACATAAAATAAATCAAAATTAAAGGTTATTATCATTATTTTATATTAACTTTGTAGTATTATGCAAGAGTGCATTGTTTTTCGTTAATATTGAAATACTCAATAATATTGAAATAAATTAAAATGAATCTCTTCTTTTATTTATTGGAATGTAGTATAACATCTTGAAATTCAATGTCTAGATCTTAATTTACTAACTACGTTAGTTATATCAATCAAATATAAAAACTTTTGCTTGAATATGAAATTTTCTTTCTTTTTATCCTAAACTCTGGTAAATAAATCGAAATTTCTGTCATACGCTTACAAATTTTTTAACAGCTAAACATTATATTTCATAACAAAAAGATCAATTCAGATATAATTTAATGAAGAAAAATTTAAAAAATTTTGAAATCTAAAATTAATTATTTAACAAATTTCATTAATTAATTTTCAAAATAAATAAATAATTGTATTAGTTCCATGTATTAATTAAATAATGATCGTAGTAAATTTCTAAACTTGAAAAATGTAAATATTAGTTTTAAAAAATTATTTTTGATCCAATACAATTAATTAAAGAATTTCTAAAAATTCAAGAAAGCGTGCATAATATTTGACATTAAATAAAAAATAACTATTTTTGAATGAATATTTCATGAATATCTAAACTCTAATTTCTACAATTACATAATATAATTGAACGATAAAATCTATAATATATAACATTAACATTAAATACATTAATTTAATTAATTTTCAAAAATTAGAAAACAATCTAAATAGATTAAAATTATCTTTTAAACCTTACGATAAAATGAATATTATAAATATGCAGCTTTAAATAGGAATTAGAATTTAACATTTGACTTTTAATTGGCTACTTTATATCATTTAATACTATAAGAAATATAAAGTTGTTTTGCCTTTTTCTCATTTTTCATCTTCCACAGAAGCCAATCCATGTATCATATATATTTCAAAAGAAATATAAAGAAGAAAATCAACAAATATACATTATGAATTACTTCAAATGCGCTTTAACCAATTTTTACTCGTAAAATTAAAAAGCAGTATGTCCCTGATATTCATAAAAGCTTTCTGCATGTACATTATCTGTCGAGTAATTTTCCATCGAAATACCTATGATAATAATTGGCAAAAGAAAAAGAACGAATTGGAAACGGCATCATCATTATTCTCTTTTTTGCTTTCGCTAGGCAGAAGCAAGAGTCCCTGGTAAAGTATCTTCGGTTTAATGCTCTAGCTCGAGTCGAGACAAGCTAAGCAAACACTTTTCGCGATATTACGAGGCACACGCTCTCGCTCCGGGGAGAGAAAATATCTCGAGGGTTTTCATCCGGGGCAAACGAACGCTCAACGAGATTTACTTCTGTCTCTGTCTGCCTCTCTCTCTCCCCCACCCCCTCTCATATTGATATAGAAACTCGATTCACATCTACTTTCCAATATATGTATATACAACTATAGTAAGATATTACAATGTATACATAAGAATCTTTTTTCGCCTGTCTTTATAATTTTCTATCAACGCAACGCATTTTCATTCTCTCTCTCTCTCTCTCTCTCTCTCTCTCTCTCTCTATATATATATATATATATATATATACCTCTTTGTCTCTCTGTCTCACTCACTCACTAAAAATAAATATAAATTGTCGAATTTTATAGAACCTAAATATTTCATCTACTACACAACTTATAATTTTTCTCTCTTGTCTTTTTTGTTTTTATCTCTGATACAATTCTCAAAGTCTGATACAATATCAAATTCTAATTTTTTATATTTTTTTTATCATAAGGCATTACAATTATACATTATTACAGATTATAACCAATTAGAAGATAAGTTAAATTGCTTAATCAAACACCTTAACTGCTGTATATTGCAAACATTTTTTTAAAGTAAATTATTTAATTATAAAATTAAGCAAGCTTATTTTAAAACATACGAGAGCTTCGCACTTAATATTTTTAACTATTGCTCATAATTTTTTTTATTTAAGTTAATTAAATATCTGTTTATAATTATTATTATTTACAAAAATAAAAAACTTGGATTTTATTAATAATTTTTTTTTTAATTAAACTATCATTAAAAAGATCTTTTAAAACTTAAGATTTATTTATATTGTAAATTAATTAATATCGTAGGCTCTGATAAAAATAACTGTATTATATTTCTGTGCATCTACTTAATGAAATATTAGATGAATAATATGTATAATTTTTTTATAAATTCACTATAAAAATTGAAAAAGCATGCGGTACTTTCCTGTTCGTTGTATACATATTCGGTATGCCGCGTACCAAAATTAAATATATCAAAACCCGTTATTAATTTTTCGTTATTGTGACTATATCGAATTTTATACATTTTAAATAATTATATAATCGTCTACTTTACAAGTATAATTCATAATAAAAAATGGTAATAAAAATGGCAATTGTAAACAATATTGAATATAACTACATAATATTATAATTTATTCATTGTTAAATATTATTTGAATACTATGGTTATAAACATTTATTATTGATATTAAATCATATGTAATCAAGCGATATTTGAAATTGCATACATTTAATAATGTTTAATTAGCATTTTAACACGAGCAGTCAATAGTTTAGTTTTTAAGCAAACAATCGAAGGGTTAATATGCGTATGCAATTATACTGAATTTTGAAGTGTACTGCAATAGCGGAATTGAACTTTTACTATTGATGTAGTTGTATCACAGTGAAAGAAAAGATGAGGGACCATAAAATAAAGCTAGAGTCGAGAGAGAGAGAGAGAGAGAGAGAGAGAGAGAGAGAAGGAGAGATGATGATGATGATGAAAAGCCTATTCTTGTTATATTCTCTAAGGATATCATACCGCACTCGACGCCTTCATTCACCTTGATACTTATTCTTCTAAACGTACACAGATGTTTCAGTACGAAAATCAAAGAAAGAATAAGTCAGAATGAAAGAGAGAGAGAGAGAGAGAGATTGATGGTTGTTTATATATTAAGACAATGGCAAAGGGAGATCGAAAGGTTTAAGCCAGCGCTTTAATAGTTAATCGAAACACGAATAGAAAATTATAGAAGCGGCGGGAAAGAGATAGAAGCAAGAATGAGGAGGATGAAAGAGGAAGCCTCTGGGGAAATGTGCATAATCACCAAATCCATTCCGCACATCGCTTTCTCATGACCGTTTGTTTATTATTGGCCCTCATTTCCCTCTGCGCATACGGTATAACTACTGTCCCTACTACCTCTCTCTCATCCCCCACCCTTTCTTCTCAATGCAATCGTCCTTACGGATTCAACCTCTAGTGTGTGTATCTAATGTCATGACAGGATATTACGCTAACGCTTGCCGTAAATCTCTTAATCCATCGTGTCCATCAATTTTGTCAAAGGCCGTGGGGTTCCGCGAGACCAATAATTAACATACGAGCCAATGTACGTACGATGCCTTCGCTCGGATTCAACATAATTATAATATAAGCTCAATTGCATGCTCGAATTTATATAATACATAAACGATGATCGAAAAGCAATAGTGTTTACATATATTTTTTTGCTGTTCTTTAATAATTTGAATTTTTTATCAATCGAAATGTACCTTAAGAAATATAGGAGTTTTTAAAGATATAAAATGCATAAAAGAGTGTCTAAAGTCAAACAGTTCGTCCATCTAACAATGTCTACTTTAAAGGGTTTTGAATATATAAATTAACATGAGCTTTCATATAATAGACTTTTTTATGGTTTAAGAAAATTTACCCAATACTGAAATTTTTATAGTTAATGAATTTTCAATTAAGCAAAACTAGTTGCACATAGTCAATATTCAGACTGTATAATACAGTCTAATATGTTACATAAAATGTCTAGTATTATAAAATTTCAATTAAACAATAGTCTATCGACGAATATAATAAAAGTGAAATTGCAATGGATGAAAAGAGCGTGTCTCTCATCCTCTCAAAAGTCTAAGAGTGCAAAAAAGCTCTGGAGAGATTAAAAGGACACCACAGTTGAAAATTAAGAGAATGGAAAAAACACGCGAGCTTGATTGCTTACAGCCAGCAACAATGAATTACTGCCAAGGTTATTCTACAAAAAAATGCATAAGTATCTTGTATTTTTTAATAATTTCACAAATGTATGAAAAGCCCTTTTTTCTTTTTACCAAAGTCGTTTGCTCCAACTACTTTTTCGTCTCTTTTTATCCAAGTGATGTTTACCTTGAAATCTGAGTAGCACACCTATAGTTAGAAGCTAATAAGGAAGCTACTGCTAGTAAGTTTGACGACACGAGTTCCCAACTCATTTAACAAGACTCGAAGTATTTTATTTTTTCCTGATTACACCTCATTACATGGCTCGGTTCAATGTCTTTTAATTTTATGTTATTTTTGCAGTCTATTACCAAATAAATAAAAAAAACCTAAATTCAACTTTCAGTTTTTTTTTATTTTATAATTTTTTTTATAGAAAATATGTAAAACAATGAATTTTTTCCTTCATTTTAGCGCTATGCATATACTTATTATGAGTGTCGATATTATCCCTCATAAATTAATCAACATTTATTTATGACAAAATATAAAGTGTACTCCTCGAGTATCTTTGTTAAAAAAATCCTACGTGAACATATTGATTTATTATGAATTATATTAAATAAATTAAATGATATTTACATTGAAAATTTCCCCTAATGCTCGAATAATTTAATTAATTGATTCGAGGCAAAAAATATTAAAATAAACGTGGCTGCAATTTATATATGATATATTAAGCAAAGAATTAATTATAAAAAAAAAGAATCGCACAGAAAACGTAATATGCTATAAAAATCGTTACCAGTACTATTTATACATTTTTTACGATGAAAGAAGTTAATAGAAACTCTGGATACATAATATACTGTAAAATCAACGTTTAATATATGCTAGGAGACATTTTAAATTATACTATCAATAAGTAAAAAGCATTCGTATAAATGAACAAAAATATATACTAAAAACATAACAAAAGTAAAAAAATTTTATTTACAAAATACGTTTGTACATATAAAATTATATATAATTAAAATAATTTTTCTTTCTTAATAAAATATTTAATAATATCAACATCAAATATTTAGTAATTATAAATGAAAAATATCTTGAGCTAAAGAAAAACTAAATTCATATTAGTAATCTAAAAAAAATTATCAAAAAAACATATATTCAAATAGTATTTTGTATTTTTCAAATTTCAATTCATATCACGAAGCGACGCTTATAAAAAATCTTTGTAATATGAAATCCTATCGCTAATCATTTTTTCAATTGAAATCACAAGCAAACATAAAGATAGAGATACACAGGGATGGAAATAAACAGAGAATCTGGAAAAATGAGGCTCGACAAATTGAAATGAAAACAAATAAATGAGATCAAGAAGTGCAACGGTGGCACTCCAGAGACTCGGCTTAACTTGGCGCTTCTCAATCGACTATTGCAATTGTCAGAATGGGAACGGTGCTAAAATACACGAGTGATAGAGAATGAGAAAGAGAGAGAGAGAGAGAGAGAGAGAGGGTGAGAGAGGAGTGAAATAAGGTCCAGTTTGAAGCTTGGAGCAAGGGAGAGGGCTGAGGAGCACGTGCGGTAAGCGGCAGCCAATGTGATGGCCAGGAGGGCGGTTCTCCACCCTCTCACAATTGCCGCCGCAATGGAGGCAGTAGTGGGGCGCAAAAATTCCTGGCGTTCCAGCGTGCATCCGAGGCACCCGCTAGCGACTTCTGGCGTTCAAATCACAACCGCGCGACGGTTCACCCGGACGCGCTCCCAACATCTCTTATATTGAATTTATCCAAGTGTACATCATGTATAGCCTGTACAGAGCGTGGTTTGGAAGCGAAGAAAGCTACCCAAGACTGGAATCGCTTTCGCCACCAGACACCGTGGTTAGGGTTGGAAGCGAGGGCGAGTATCATTTCGTAGCACATCGAGCTGTTCTCGCTGCACATAGCGGCTACCTTAAAGCTTTGCTGACGAGCGCAACGAGTACCACCGCTGACAGTTCTATAGGCGCATCCTCCTCACACAATGGAAACCAACCTCTCATCAGCTCTGTCGTCGTCCCCTCTACCATTGGTAACTAGCCTCCCTTTACCTTTGACCCTCCAATTAAGTAAGTAATCGCTTACAGGGCACTACGGGAAATGGCCATCGCTAGTTTTCAGAACAATTCAATGTATTGTGTATATCATAATTATCATAATTACATTTGTAACATCAAACCCAATTTTATTTATTCTAAATATCATTGATGAAATGAGTTTTTTAACTTAACCAGCGATAAACAATGATAAACATTAAAAGTGCATCGTACAGGTGGTGAAGCGTTTGCGCCTCTACTTAACTATATGTACACGGGCCGACTGGAGGTCAGCCTCGACAACATCTACACAGTTTTACTGGCCACACATTTGTTACACATGCCAGGTGCTTTGGAACAGTGTCGCGCAGCCCTTCTTAGGTTGCGAGAACCTTCGGTCATCCCAGCTTCTGTTTCACCAACATCTCAACCACCACCGCAATCATTACCACCGTTACTTCAACCACAACAGCAGCAACAACTGAACAGCGTTTTACGGCCGGTACCCAACCGTCTCTTAGGGCCAACCTTTTGCTGGTCTCAAGGCAGTGCCACTACAAGCCACCTTTACTCAGCGAGACAACTTGAGTTTTCGCATCTACCTTCTATCCAATTACCATCAACTATCTCCGTACAACCAACGCCAACGATGCAAAAAACGGGTTTCCCCTACAGGTGAGCCCTTAATCTCTAGTATGTATTTTCATTCAAATATGTATTTTACTTATTTAACAAATAAAGACCTATACACAAAGATCTCCCAATTTAAAAAAATTTCAAAATTCAAATGCGTCGTTTAATTAAATTGAGATCCAAAAATTGATCGGTTTTTTTATTAAGGTTTGAAAGTAAAGAGCCATCGGTCTCGCCGTCATCCAATAGTTCTCAATTGCAACAACACTCAACTGGCAGGCGTTCGCCTTCGACTAGTCCGGAATTAGTAGTCGCCTCGTCCTCGACGAGCTCTGTAACCCAGCGTAGTGACGAACAGCAATCTCTACTCCGTTGTTCCAGCCCCTCTACCACCAATGAACGAGCATGCGATGGAGGCGAAAATAATAGACAAAACCAGCAGCAGCAGCAACAACAACAACAACAGCAGCAGCAGAAGCAGCAACAACAGCAGGAGCAGGAGCAAGAAGAACAGACGACTCATCACAGTAGGTCCTCTCAGCAAAAAACTCAGTCTTCGCGCATAGGCCGCGGCAATAACCAGCGAGAAAAGTCCTCGTCGTCCTCCACCATAAGTGGCGTCGCATTACAGACTCCCGGAGTCGTTTACGACGTTGCTTGCTGCGATGGTCCGGTCCGCTTTCATCGTGTACTTAATGAAAATTACTCACCCTCCGCCGATCAGGTAATTATTGTAATAATGTTTTTCTTTAAATTTATATTCATCATTCTAAAGTAAATATGTTGAATGAACTTTACATTCAGGCTTCAGTAAGTAATAATCAACAGCATCAAGATAATCATGATCAAAAAAAGCTGCAGCCAATGCAACGCCCGGTCGAGTATCGATTATTTCCAGGGCAATGTAATGGTAGAAACTCAACCTGTCACCAAACGCAGGAATCTCCAGCTAGTTGTCGCGAGAATGATGAAAACGAACACCACAGTATTCAAAGTCAACCACCGCTTGCATTTGGTAGCATCAGTGACAATCGATTGGGTAACTTCACGTGCGCTTACTGTCAGCATACGTTCAAGTCGCAATACTGTTACCGCAAACACGCGCGTCGGCATCTGCTTCCGACGGATGCCGAAAATGCCGTGAACCTCCAACTTTTACAGCAATCACAACGACAGCCCCAACCTCAACAAGAGCCACTAATCCAACAGCAGGAAGTAGAAGGTTCGCAGCTAGAAACCAGGAAACGCGAGGTCCGTCTCCTCGATCTCAACGTTCAATATTATCCATGCAAGATATGCGGCAGCAAGTTCCCAAGTTACTATTTCGTGCACAAACACCGAAAGCTTTGCCACGCAAACGTAGAAGAGCCGCATAGCCGTTTCTCTAGCGCAGAGGACCGAATACCCGTCAAAAATACGGTTTTGTCTCTGGTTCCAACACAACAGCATCAACCCAGCACTAGTGAAAATATCCAAAAACCGACCTGAGCTTTCCGACCCTGGGTGCACATGGACTTCCATCGGAACACCCCCTTCTCTATTTAATTTACACTTTTGAATCATTACTTTCCTTTCACAAATATCAGAACTGTGACCCCAGTGTTTTGATTATATAATGAGAGAAGTTATGATTTATTTTGATGTTCTGTGCAATCACTTTTTAAATAATTCACCTGTACGTATGATAAAGATATTTATTCATGAATAGCCCAAGTGCTTATTGAATTCAATGTTTATTTTAGTATTATATCAGCAGAAGTTGCGCTTTAATCGAACAATTTGCAAATGTAAACAATTGCCAAAAACGGTTATAAAACGAATTTAAATTTGTACGTGAAAAAGTAAATTACTACTTCAATCAGCACATTATATTAAGAAGAATATTACATGTAAGTAAATGAAAATAAATGAAAACCCATTAAACGTGAATTGAAGTTTTTTATAATGCAACTAACGTATGTAACATTGATAAAGGCATTTATAATTAAGAGGCATAGTAATTTGATTTTTAATCAAATGCGTAATATTTAATATTTCTGATGTAAAAAAGCAAATAAAATAACGAAAATTCTGTATATATCGTTATATATCGTCGATTATCTGTTAATAAACGAATTACCACATTTAACTTTTGTTTATTCTGGTTTAAAATCACTATACATTTTATAAATTTTCCTTCACAATACATTTCAGAAACATTTTTAAAATAATTTGAGTAGCTTTCTCATTAATACATTTACATTATTTTAAATATAACTATGTGTGCATATATTTTTTATCTGCAATTTATTTGATTATTAATTTCGAAGTATACATTTATTTACCAACCAATATTATTATACATTTTATTAACCGGCAGAAACATAAATTTTTAAATTTATCCTTTAATTTATTTAAAATGTAAAATACTTCTTCATAATTTATATCAAATATATTTTTAATAGCTCTCAGGCTTAGAAATCATGTTCTTAATTAACGTATTTAACCTTCGTAATGGTATATGAAATATAATTAACTGAATGTCCAATAATAAATTTATTGATTTATAATTAAACATTATTCAACATATTTTCTATAAATCTTGGAACTCACCTAAATACATAAAAAATAAAAAAATAAGAAAATTTTATAGACTTCCAACAAAAATATAATAAATCACATTATATGTATCATGACCATTAAATAGTATATTGAATTTGTTAATATTAAAGAATATTTACCGAAATGAAAAATATTAAATCATGAAAAGATCACAAGCATGTGAATATAAATTTCTATCATACTGTAAATATTAAATTTTAAACACTGACAACTAAAACGATATGATTAACAGAATTATGGTAACGGATACTGATTCAACTATATATCCTCCTTTCTAAATAAGACTCCATGTATATCACATAATGAGTACTGTAAAATCACCGATTATTATTGTTGCATTAATAAGAGCACTTTGCACGAGTGAAATGCTTTTTTAGTTATTTCTCACGGTTACAATTTTAATAACTGTTTTATGTATCAATAAAACTCAATATTTTAATATATATAATATGATAATATTTGCCTTTCATAAAAAATTTTCTAATAAATAAATGTATTAAAAAATTAATACTTATTTTTGTATATATTTAGACTTATTAATGAATATAAATCAAGAATATTAATTTTTAACCTATTAAAAAATTTTTAATAGTTTTTACCGTTGAAATGTTATATGCATTACGTAATTGAAAATGTTAAATTATATCACAATTAAAATTTAGACGAAAAAAATTAATGGTTATTTGAAATATTTCATGTAATTATCATGAAACACTTTACCAGAATATACAAAAACATTTTTAGGTTTTAAAATTTACAAATACCTTTTTTCTATTTTTTATTGGACATTTATATTATTACTAATTTAATTTAAAAATAAATGCAGTAATTAGAAAAACACAATCTACAACGATGTATAGATAATAAAACAAAATTTAAATATTTGTTTAAAAAATACATATAACTTATTTTTAACTGTTTTTCACTTTTGAATCAAATTAATATCATTAATTAAAATAGGACTATAAATCAAATTTCATTTTATACTTGTCATACAAGTACAATTATTTTTGTAATATGGATAATATGGACCAATAAATCAATACAGAAACAAAATTTTGAAGATAATATTAAAAACTGGCCTTATTATTTATTAATTATTAAAAAAACTAGTATGTAATGGGAATATATATATAAAATTTAAAGCATTTTGAGAATCCTAAACATAAACTTGGCATAATATAAATTAGATCATTATTACCCGATATTAAATCATTACAACTTATTTTTTACTTCACTATTTGTTTTTAAGAAACTATGCTTTAGCAACAGAAAAAATGATATCATTTATGTGAGATACATCAATTATGAACGTAATTTATGATTAAAACAAAATCTTTTTAATAATTTGCAAATTGTATAAATCTATCGTAAAAATGCTGAAAAACTGCTACTTAATCTGATCGCATAGGCATTGATAAAATAAAAATGAACATCTGATTTTTCATCAAATGATTTAATTCTTAATTTAGTTGAAAGTTAAAATAAAATTATAATTGAAAAAAGTAAAAAAATTGATATTGATAATATAAATTCGATAATTATAAAGAATATTGTTGACTTACCTATCGCATCTATGGACTGTGCTTCCTCGTCGCTAGTTTCCATGGGCACCGTGTGATTTTCCTTTTTCTTATCTTTTGATCTACTAGTGACGCTCGAGCTTCCTCCTGTAATACCAGCATTCTTTTTTTTATCTTTTTGCTGCTGCTGCTGCTGCTGCTGCTGCTGCTGCTGCTGCTGCTGCTGCTGTTGCTGCTGTTGCTGCTCCAATTGAAGGTTAGTACTTGTATTGTTAATATTCGTTACGCTCGTATTCGATGATGAAGACAGGGCGCCTTTACACTCGACCCTGGGGGAAAGCGAATTTCAAATTGTAAATATACAAAATTATGAGTTTAGCTTTAAAGTAAATGAAATTATAAATGGATAGTAAATATTTGTGCAAATATCTTTCAATGGTCATAAATGTAAATTTAATTTAATTAAAATAAGTGAAATCAAGTCAAAGAAAAAAAAAATTATATATGTTATATATAGTAAAGATACAGAGTTTTTTAAGTATATTGAATGAATTCTCGATTTTCAGCTACAGGAAATATACAGATTCAATATAATAAAAAATGTCCATGAAGAATAAGCATAAAAATATAGTAAACTTTCTTATTTACGATAAAGAATACAATTTTTTAAACGAATATCCTAGGCGATTATCATAAAAGAATCGATTACTAGCTACCTTGAATTAACGCGAAAATGCAAATCTTTGTTAAACTCTACCTCTTTCCGAGCCGCCATCCAAGTAAATGAAATCCGTGAATTCAACTCAATTAAGATGATGAACATTGGGTGAATATCCAAGCAAACATTGTCCGCTAACCAATAACCATTGATTAGCATTGCAATCTGCTAATGACTGATCTACCCCCCTTTCTCTCTATCCCCCCTCTCTCATCATTCATAATGGAAGAGAAAGAGAGGGGGGGCCTATACCCCCAGACAAACGTTGAACTAATATTCAGAACAATGTAGAGAAAGAGTAAAATTTTAAATAAAATTTTGCATTTTTACGAGATATATCTTCAAAATTTGATTGTACTATTTTTACAAAGAAGAAATGAAAAGAGGCCGGCTACCTACTTTATCTTTATTGGAATATATGAGAGAATAATAGACTGAGATGCCTAGAATAGGGAGGAAGAGAGTTTTTTATTTGCTTATAAAATCTCTTTCGATTACTGTTCGCACGTATGACATTTAATTTGCCTACAGCTCGAAATTGATTAAAAGAAGAATTATTCTTGTCACTTGCAATATTGGTTAAATCAACTAATACATTATATTTTTTTCTTTAAAGTTTTTTGTTAATACTTTTAATTTATTTATTTTTATTTACCCCTTAAATATACATAATATTTTTTAACATACATACTTTAATAAAAATTTCAAATTTTGATATGGCTTTTATAATTAATAAGTGAAACGAATCTGCGTATTTAGATTAAAATTTTAATAGATTTGAATTACAACATGGGAGAAAAATAATATTTATTAAATATGTTATTAAAGCAATTATTTGGAAATTAGGAGTGAAAGAATAATTACTTTTATATCAATGATAATTTTGTATTCAAATTAATATATAAGTAATTAATTTTAATAATTATGAACATCAATTTTTCAAATAAATTTCCAAATTATTTTTTTTTATTCATCATAAAAAAACGTTACCAAACAAAAATTTCGAATAAGAATTGTATAGCACTTTGATATACGTTATAAGATAATTATATGCTTTATTAAAAAAATAATAATTTTAAAGTAAGTTAAGATAAATTGAAATTTACATTTTATACTAAGTAAAATCAATCGTATAGTTATGAAATTAATTAAGAAAAACAATAATATGAATTTTACAATATAGTTTTTCAATGAGCCATTTGCTTTGAATGTAGAATTATAATAATTATTACATAAGCATTACTATTTAATTAAATAATGATATTGATTTAATATATTTATTTATTTAATTTATTATTTAATAACTATTATATTTTTCTATAAGAGATTCAATCAAAATTGCTTAAAATCATATTATCATCACGAAGCCATTACCAATTCAAAATTTAAAAACAAAATTAAATTCTATCCCCTTAACGAGAATACAAAACTATTATAAATTACTTAATGTCAGTATATTTTATGTACTTAGAATATTACTTAATCTAAATCAATCAATGTATATATATACATATTAATTATTCAAAGAAATATAATTGAAATAATAAAAATATTAATATTTTTGAATATGTTAATGAATTATTAATTTATAATAATATTGATGTTCACATCTTATTAGATGTAAGAGATATGAAGTGTTCAAGGATAAGAATAACTCACTTAATTTCTCTGCTGGAAAGTGTCTCAGAACTCGACTGCGATTCCTCTTTGATATCCTTAAGAAGTAGTGAATCCTTTAACTCTGTCTTAATTTCCTTGTTTTCCTTGTTTGCTTCACGGGCATCCTTAGTGCTTGTCGACGACGTTGATGTCGTCAGTACGGTCGACGTCGTTATCGTCTCGTTTATACTTGGGACGGATGCTGACGCTACTGTTGATGATGTCGATGTTATTGTTATCGCTGTCGTCGTTATTATCGCCGTCGTTGGCAAAGATTCTGAAGTTAACACAGCAACACTATTATTGGACGAAATAGCAACAGTGGCGATAATTGATGAGGATGGCGTCGAACCGTTTGCATTCGTAACTGAAGTTGACGATGATGAAGGAATTATCGTCGATGGAGTCGATATTGTTGTCGTTGTATTATTACTACCACTTGACGATGCCGAGGTGCTTTGTGGATTTTCTTGCGTTTTCTGTTGCTGCTCACGCTGCAGCCTCGTAGTTACTCCTGTCGTTAATATATCTATAGGTCCGATAGTGGAGTTACTATTATTTACCTAAACAAAGTATAAAAATAATTATTCCTTATATTATGTAAAGAAAAACTATGAAATCAGGTTTTTTTCTTTCTTGTTTAGCATTATATTGATTGGGAACTATGAACTGTAAATATGTTTTAATGCAATAATTCTAAAGTATATAGAAATTTATATATTATGAAATATAAATTTAACAAAAATTGGTTTTAATAATTATTTGGGAATTATACCGGTGATTAGTCTTTATTCAAAGATCACTTATATTTATAAAGATATTTTTCTGAATTCATATTATATTTAGTACTAGTCATTCCTCGTTGACATTAAAATGATAATATTACGTGTCTTATTGAATTTTAACTTAATAAACAAATGTTATTTGTATTTATAATAAAGTTCGTTAAGAGTTTAAGAATTTTGTCTATTATTTAAATTGATTTAAAAAATTTGTAATTGTAAAACGCAATAAAATGCTCAATCAATATTGAAGTAAAACGATCTATGTAGAATAACGGAATTGAAAATCATTATTATTACCTTATTGTTAGGGTTGTTTCGGGAACTACGGGTGCGCCTCGATTTTCGCAATAGCTGCTTATAATTCTCCGCTTTTTTAGTGAGGTAGTAATGATGCACGCAATCCGCCACGGATTTGTGCTCGAACGATTGGGCTATCGCTCCGAAGTTCTTAGGGTGCTGAAGGTACTTTTCCTTAAACATATCGTGTTCTGTCGTACTCCAAACGTTAATAAGTTTTCTTTCGCTGTGCAATGCTTCAAGTTCTTCCGGCTGAAGCAAACCATTTCGATTCTGAAATGCGATTTTCCGCTGCTTCGCATCTAACAGCAGCGGTGGAATAACAGCGTACGAGCGCATCTTCTTATCCTCCATCTGCAAGCACATTATTCGACGTCCCGTTTTTTCAATTTTTTAGCCTACATTCAGGATGTAATATTCCGACGCGTTATCGAGCGCGAAAGAGAATAAGTGACAAAGACTTTTATTTAGAACTGTCCAGCAAAATAAATAAAATAAGTTGAAAGTTAAAATGTAAAATACATCAGCTGTTTTCAACATTTTATGTGTTTGGATGTAAACCAGTAAGTTTAAAAAAGTGCACAAAAGTATTACATGAATATAAACGCATTGTTTATATACGATAGAAAGCAAATATACATTACTAACCTGATGAGCTTTCAACGCATTTTTTAACTCGGCCGACAACTCTTCCTGAGGAATTAGCAATGATAAGAATCTTCCATGACGTGTGTTTCGCGAGAAAATTTTTGCCAAAAATCAAAGATCTTTCAATATATACACCAACCTAGTTAATTTATATATTTAAAAAATAATATAAGTAATTTACATTTGTTTTCAAATTTTATAAAAAAAATCTAATGTACTGAGAATATTTCTGTACATTATGGAACATTCATCAGTAGATAAATTTGTCTTCTTCATCCATTGGTTTTAGTCGACCACTTCCTGACCAGCACTTAGTCGAGACGGCCGACGTTCAACAAGAATGAACAAATTATTATCCTAAATATTCCGCGAATACCGGCCAGTTATCTGATATCGTCATCACAGATATCTTTCGTACCAACCAAAGAAATCAATAATCCTGAACTATACAAAGTCTCATGAGTCGATGATGCAATTACATTTTAGATGACAAACTAAAATCAATGATGTTACATAAAAGTCGTAGGTGCATTATTCTAGTATTTGCGTATAAATAGTTAGCGAATAGAATATTGATACCGCAAAAGCTATTTATTTTCAGTAAAACGTATTTGGACATCATGTGATGACGAACAAAAATATTAAAAAGCAATGTGCTTGTTAGTCAGATGTGAGTTTCTTAAAGCAGAAATATGAATTAATGTGGATAGTTTGGTGCTCTTGAGAAAGATGTTTCGCGGTGGTTAAAATTTCTTTTCAATAAGAAAAGATTAGATATTTTCGTAAACGATGAATCAATGAATATAATTGTATAATGATCTCAGCACATTGATAAAACATTATAAAGATAAAGAAAAAATTCCGTAGATAAAACATCTACGAAATTCGACAAAAATTAGATTAAATATTAAGCCTTCGAAAGATTAGCAAAGCACACAAAAATTTAAGCTTAAACACAATAATATAACGAGCACAATATTTTCCTTCAATTTCGCTCACCTTTTCTCTTTCGACTCGAATTTTTAATAATAAACATTCAGCGATAATAGAATAAAAAAACACGCAGCATTAATAATCAAAACTAATATTTTTAACAAATTATTTTAAATATTATCACAATTACTTTACCCAGTTATGGTTCATTAATGAAGTTTAATAAAACTATATTAAAAAATGATTAATACATTGCACAGATATTTTACGATTATTTACAAGTATATAATACTAATCTTGATTATTAATGATTCAATTATTCCCAATGGAAAAATTACAATAAGAAAGCCAATCTTGAGGAAAACAGAAAAAAGCAATATTATAAAAATAAAAGGTGTGACGTTCTAAAATACCTCCTGCTCCTGCAGACCATCCATAATCTCTTCAAGGTCGGCCTCGCTCTTAATGCGTGCACCGACCCTGTTAAAGCGTTCCTTATCCTCGCGTTGTTTGCGCAGCTCCGGAAAAACTTTCTCGAAAAACTCGCGATTTTTAGCCTCCTTGGTTTTGCGTTTCTGAGTTGCTTCCAGTTTTTCCACCTTTCGGTGCCACTCCTGTACAAGAATTGCATAGGTCTGAGATTGTTGATGATGCAAGGAGGCACGTTCCACATGCTCTTTACGCAATCTCGCAACGAGACGCGCTTTCATGCACTGATGCCTTGTGCGATTCTCCTGGTATATACTTGTATCCGATGGTTGATTGTAAAGCGGCAATTTTATCTTCGGACCTAACTTCTCTAGCAGCCTGTGCGCCTCCTCAGCTTTTTTCTGAAAAATATATTAGTAAAATTATTAATTCATTCGGACGATAATAATGTTTAATAATTGTTAATAATAAATTTTCTTATATTTCATTCGTAGCTTTTGAAGCTTTCGACTAGTGCTTATTGATATACAGCTTCTGTGCTTGATTGATACAATTTCTTGTAAAGGAAGCATTTACAAATTTATGAAATACAGTCTAAGAGACCTTTTTCAGATCATTTCTCAGAATAAAAACATTGTGTTATATTAAAGACAATTGTATTAAATATGGATTACTTATTTACATAAATATGAGATTTTTTATTATATTAAAATGCTACTTATGTATGCATTGTAAAATAGTTGTTACAAATATTTTTACTATTAAACATTTATACCAAATTTGAAATATAAAATTCTCTTTAATTATATATAATTACACGTAATCGCACATACACGCGCACACACAATTACACAATCAGTTAATATTTTTGCTAATATTCATGATAAATTTTTAATACATCATATTTTCAAATATGTTAACAGATAAATTTTTATTTATTCAGATTGATTATGAAGTTGATTTATCACAATAGATTATAAAATTCATGCAAATTTGACAATAGTGATTGCTTTTATGATAATGATTAAAAATATTTTAGATTATTAACTCATCTGAAAATAAAGTATGTATTTTGAATAATATATTTATTTTTAGTCATATAAAAAAAAAGTATTCTTTAATAATTTGAAGAAAAAAAATTTATAATCTGATAAATGTACTCATTTTAATTATCTAATTCGAAATAAGTTCGTATAAAATACTTTCCACTAAATAGACATTCATATTGCAATACTTATTTAAATATCTTACCCTATTTTCAGCATATATTTTTTGTACAAGCGACTGATGTTTAGGTTGTAGAGATGTTTCTTCCACGGGTCTTTTAGTCCCAGGTGCTTCCAAAGGTTTGCTCGCAACTTCTTCCAATTCTTTAAGTTTTTTTCGTAACTTACTAATCTGAGATTCCCTTTTAGCAATTTCCCGATCGACTTTGGCGATCTGCTGAAGGAGATCGTCTTTGGTACTCCTAAATGCAGCGTCCTCTTGCGTATTGGGCTCTGGAAGAGTTGGCGAGATCGCTTCTGTTTGTGGTGTATAAACACCAGCCGTTGGCTGTAATAAAAATATACAAATACATTATATAATAAACAAAATTATTTTAAAAATTTAATAACCTCTAAACTACAATAGTGTTTGATAGATTAAACATTGTTAATAAAATAATACAAATGTATCATTAACTTGACAATAATGTTAATAAGCAATCTAATTAAATGTTTTATAAAATAAAATAAAACATGTTAATATAAATTATTTAAAAAAAATATCGTTTAAAAAAATCTTAATCTTGTAAGATATAGATAATTATCAGAGAAGTCAATCTTAAAATAGATTGTAAATTTATTTAATATGAGGATATCATTGGTATTGAATCAAATATTTTATAAATTAAAATGTTTTGGATTTTATTAAAAAATCAAAAATTAAATTATTCAATTTATACTTATATTTAAGAAAATGACGAATCTCAAAAAAGCATTTGAATAAATATCATAAGTATTGTATATATTCAAATATAAAATAAACTTACAAAATCATGTTTTTATATTACGTTAACATTATAAAATATTTTCTTAAAGAATAAAAATTTTTAAATAATAACTTAATAGTTAAATTAAAATAAAAAATTTAGTCCTTTATAATTAATTTAACTCTGCCTTAGTTATTAAATTTTTTAAAAAAATTTAGTTCAGCGCTATAATTATAATTTTCTTGTATATACAAACAATTTCAATTAAATTTGAGTATTTAGAACTCAAATTTTTAATTCAAAATTAGAATTACTCTATATATATTTATAATTATTACAATGTTTTTTTATAAACATATAATTTTCAAAATATAAAACAAAATTCATTTTAAGTTATAAATTTCCACAATTTATAAAAATTATTTTTATTGTTTTTCAATTGATAATAAATAATTCAATACGAATAATATTAAAAAATATTAAAACTCTCAATATTTTTCATCAATAAGATTTAGATGATCCATTTTAAGTAAAAATATTGTTTATACCTGTAGATATTTATTTCCTACATTTTAATAAAATATATAATCTAAAATGTATTGATTCGTGGTAGATATTTGATATTTGTATTACTTGAAATACTTGTATTAGAACATAGGTTAATTAATATACAATATAACCATAATTATAACAGCTTAAGTATTTAGAAATAGGGTATGCAAATTTATATTGTTTTTATACCTTTCTACATGGTATCAACTAAGTTAATAATATTACATGATTACTTGATAATTTGATTCAAGTTTGTTTTGTAGCTAAATAAACTACTAACAAATTAGCCATTTATAAATTTTATCTCAAAACTGTTATAATATTTACTAATACTATTTTTTATAAAATTATGAAATCTCAATAATTTGTTCCATTTTTTCTTAATATTTTATTGTTATACATTACTAAAATTTCTAAAATAGTCATTATATCATGATGATTTCTATTGTACTAACATTACTAAATTATCTTTATAATTAGAAGTACATATAAAAAAGTTCTTGTAAAGCTTAATACTCTGTATAATTTAGTCTAATATTTTTTACAATAATTAATAAGTATATTGCACGCAGTGTTTAAGCAAATATTCCATCGTTATAGTGTTGTATAGATAAAATTTATAATACAACAATCTATTCATGCATTTGTTCAATATAAACACACCCTTGTATCTATCCTGAGGGGTTGTTGAAGATGCTGCACATGTTTCTGCTTCATCAACGAGTCCTGTGTATTCGTGATCCGTTGGCATTCTGTGTGCGATATCGATTGTTGTTGCTGTTGCTGAGATGGTGGTAACTGCTGTACAGGCTGTCCGAGACGGATCTTCTTAAAAGGAGGCGAATCCTGCTGCAGTTGAGCCATATCCACAGGACTCGGACGGTAATCCTGAGGCTGTATCGCCAAGATCGCAGGTCCACCGTTGCCACCGCCGCTGCTGCTGCTGCTACGATTGTTGCGTACAGCAGCAGCGTGGTAATCTGTGGGAGCTGTTGGTGAGGCCGCAGGTGCGATGGAAGCCGGCGCTGGGAGTAGAGATATCCGAGGCCTTTCGCCCCGACCACTGACCACGTACTCACTGCCGACGTTGACGACTTGCGAGGACACGGGACTGCTGCTGACACTTATCGCTACTCGTTCGTTTACCTGAAATATAATAAATCTTGTGTTAAAAATTACTTGTCATCAATTCATCGTGGTAATGTGCGCTTATTAATATATTTGCTTTATGTGTATCTTCTCAAATACGGTCGAGTTAATTTAAATGAATTTAAATGAATTTATCATATATTATCCAAAATTCTTAAATATTGGGATATATTTTTGATTTTTTAAAGCACAAATCATAATGAAATACTATACATTCAATAAATCAATCATAACATTTGTGTTTTTAATATATTATTATAATTATAGATTTTTAATACAAAATTTTTATATAAAATACAATTAACATAAAATAAACTGCTCGTGAAAATTTTTTTACTTCAAAATTTTTAATATTTAAATGATTTACAGAAATAAACTCTAGATGAAATATATTTCATTTCTGATAAATACAGTTACAATTTTAAAAACTTAAAATTATCCCGCTTCTCATTATACATGTGAAATGAAAAAAAAATACAATAGAATTATGCAAAAACCATTTTTATCTAAAAAATTTTATTTGAATAATTCGAAGAAGAAAATAAAGAATAAAATGTTAAGAAAAATAAAGATATAATAAATTCAAGAAGATTTAATTGGTATCCGTTATTATAAAAGACTCGATTTTATATAAGGGTAAAATAGTACGGTAGGGTGAAATAAAGATTTATATAACATGGTTCACGAGTACTAATATAGTTTTATGGCTATGCTCGTAATGCTCGTAAAATGATAGAAAATGTTATAGGAACTGATCGGATAGATAGTAGCTATGTAGTTGTATTATACAAAATATAATGCTAATCAGAGAATTGTATTGCGATAATTTTTCCTAAGCAAGTAAGCTGTCAGAGAAAGCAAAGAAAGAGAAGTATAGGAAAAATATATATGAAGCACGCGTCAATTTGAACAATAAAATAGGTTCGAAGAAACACATAGGTGAAGACAACCTTCAACCACCCACTTAATCACGTGATGACGACGATGACGATTATGACGTAAGCATTACTCATGAACCATTATTGGGAATCAGTTATGTACGCGAAATGAGAAAAAAAAGCAAGAGCGTGACTCCAAGTCCGCGTGTTGTAATTACAGTACAGGTCGACGAGCTCGGCAGTTGTAAACAAATCGATATCTAGCACGCGTGTGCGCGCGCGCGGTTAGAAGTGATAAAGAAGAAGAAAATAAACGAAGACAAAAATGAAATAGAAAGAAATATATAATTAAAGTACTTAGCAACATTTTCTGTCTGTAATTTATATTTTCAAAAATGGCTGTTATTAATTTTGCTGGAATACTGGGGCATACGAAGTTTGACTAAAATTTATCAAGATTTCATTTACTCAATATAGTTAGAACTACGTCTAAAAATGTAGAATTTCTTGATAATCAAAAGGGCCTCTACATATTTATACACTCGAACAATAAATTGTTATGACAGTGAACTGTCAATGCACTGTACACTGTAGATGTACAAATCATCGACTCAATTTTTTTTTTTTTTTTTTTTTTGTACAATGTTCATGAATTAACAAAAATATTTAAAAAACTGGTATTTCTAAATTAAGAAAACATATATTTAAGAGGTGATATTGAAAAGGGTGAAAAAAAGAAAGGAATTATAGGTTAGCTTAGCTAAGAGAAGGGGGATAACGATAAAAATAACACGACCGATGTTTAAATGCTAGTAGCCCGTACTTAAGATGATAAACACTGATTTATAAAAGCGCATTTGATTTAGTGAACAAGTGAATACCTCCATGGGGCACCATCCCATATATCCACGAGCATCCTCTCGGTCATCTATCCCTGCCAAATTCGCAATACTCACATTAGGACTGGCATTGCGATAAACGTCGCGCGTGTACGCGGCGGCGGCATTGCTGGCGGCAGAAGCAGGTGAAGGTGCTGATGGTGGATGCTGTCTGTTTGGCACCTGCTGCTGTACGATAGCGGAAGGTCCAGAGGAGGCAGAGACTGGCGAGGCTGAATTTGAAGAGGCGACCTGCGCGACCTGAGCCACAGAGGTGGCCGATTGAGATGAGGGATGTGGATGGGGTGGTGGCGGAGGTAGATATGGATGAACGAAACGGAGGCCAGTAGGCACGGGTACCACAGGAGGTACCGTAATGTTCATTATCGTGATGTTCAGGCCACTCGGATCGTTTCCTGACTGCTGTGTCACCAAAAAGCAAAAACAAAGGATAAATTAGTATATTTTATATGAAAATGCCGAATTTGTTCGAGTTGCCTGCAATCGTTGCCCTTTTATTTATTAATTGGAATGTAGTCGATAAAGTTATGTATACATCGCAGCGAATAATAAATGTTTCCCCTTACAAACCAATGACCAAACCCTTTTCCCTTTCCTTGCTTAAGATTCTCTTATGAAGGTATATTATTAATCATGTGTAATGAAGAAAGATGAATGAACGAATTAATGAATGAATGAACGAATGAATGAGTGAAAGAATGAATGAAGAATGGACGAATGAGCGAATGAACGAATGAATAAATCAATCAATCAATCAATGAAAGAATGAATAAATAACAAAAGGAGATTAATAATGAAAAAGATGATTTCAAATAATGCAATATATTTTTATTCGGTATAAAAATACAGAGATAAAATGTGAAGTATTTTATTATTTACATTTTTCAATAATTTAATTTATTTTATAATTAAAGACAAATAAGAATTCGTTACATTCAAATATTTAAAGAATTTTTTATATTATCTTTTATGTATTTTTTATTTTTTACATAAATTTGTTTAAAAATAATCTTCATTATTACATCTTTAAATGAAAATATAAAAACCCTTTTTATTATCAGTAAGAGATTGAGAAAATCATCAAAAGTAATATTATAAAGACAAATTTAATATTTCTTTAATTGTTTATCGTAAAAGTGAGCCATATCTGTTGGCTAAGCCGTTATCTATGACTGATCGATGTTTTTAAATGTGATGATTATCATTAAAAAGCTATAATATTTAATTTATATTAAACTGGGTAGATAGTAGGTTGAATAGAAGCAATAGGCTCAATTGAATGTGTTACGCGATAAAATTCAAGTTGCTTAAAAGGTTTATTTATATTTAATGATATTTAGTAGTACTTGAATATTTACGACCAAAATAAATTATAATTTTATTTAAATTTGAAAATATCCTAACACCCTTCTGAATTATAAAAATGTTAACATTCAATATAAGTCTGCCCGATAGATTATTAAAACAATATTGGATTTAAATAAAAGTTCGACGTGCACTCACCGCGTGTTGGTCGCGCGAAGAGGAACTTGAAGAGGTCGCTTGGAGTCCCGCTGGTGGCTGGCCAGGGCCGCCAGTCGGGCCACTATTCATCGCCAATGATCCCGGCGATGATGAGGTGGCGGCGGCGGTGGCAGCGGCGACCTGATGGTGCTGGAACTGGTGGTGCTGTTGTAAGTGGGGGTAGTGATAAAAGTGATGGGCCGGGGGGTGGGCCTGGGGCCCGACTGGGGCCGAGGTGGGGGCCGGCTGCTGGTGGTGCTGCGGGTAGCGCACCGCGCCTGCGCCGACGACGAGGCTGCCAGGGCCGCCGCCAGCGCCCCCGCCGCCACCCGCCGCAGCAGCGCCGCCGCCCCCGACGCCCCCGACACCGCTACCCTCGACCGTCCGCGGAGACACCGCTTGACGTGAGCTTGAACCGTAGCTCTGCTGGGGCCTACAACAATGAAACCAACCTTATTTCCATCGTTTTAGATACATTAATTTATAGTTAAATCCTTATTCCATCAAACTCATCTATTTTTCTTAATTTACAATTATATTCATTAAATATGTAAATATGTACATAATTATTTTTAAATATTTTCAATTATTTTAATTTATTATTTTTATATAATTTTTATATAATTTGATGCTCTCGATGCCTAAATATAGAAATATGGCTTTATGGGCGTGAATAGCAGTCAAAACTTTTTTTTTTAATTCAGAAATGTATAAAATACATTAATATAAAACATTTTATAAAACATAAATATTACTTTTGCCGATTATTGTCAAATACTTCAGTGTAATGATTTAATCAATTTAATGTAATATTAAATATACGCATGCATAAGAAAGTCCAAAATCAATATAAACTACGAATATTATAACTAATTATATTATATCGACAATAATACCAGAATATAAATAATATATAAATATCAATAATACAATTCTTAATCTGATAAATTTCAAATGATTTTTCAATAAATTTTTAAATTTTACATCTTCTAAATCTCACACATTGAATTATAAACTACCAACAATCAAACATGAAATTTATATACATAATAACGAGGGTTATTAGTTTAAACAATAATAAAATTCTACTATTGAATGCATCTGAATTCGTTTCTTATCGCACCCTCGATATTTAATACGAACCCTTGATATGTATCATAATTCTATATTATTGGACAACAATTCTGCAAATTAATATTGATCATAGTTTATTTACTTCTTTGGTATTTATCGAAAAATTGGTGTAGGTCTAAGATACATTATGTTGATTTCGATTACATATTTTATAGAAAAGCTTTTAAAATTAAACTTTTCTTAATTGAACTGATGAAGAACGAAAATATAAATTTTCAACCAATAACTGTGATAAATCTATACTTTTTTCTCTAATTAAGCAAATTAGAAATTTCTTTTAATTTATATTCCAGGGCATTAACGAATATTTAATATATTTAAATACATTATCAGTTTCAAAATGACAAATTAATCAAAATTTAAAATAACTTTAAAAATTGTGCAAAAATTTATCAATCACAATGTTTCAAAATATGTATTGAGACAAAATTATTTAAATCTAATAAATATAGTAGATAATAATGAATAAAGAAATTTTTTGTTAATACTAGGCATATTAAAAACAACATTGCAGTATTTTAAAAATATATAGCGCACACGTTCAGTTAGTTATACGTTTACAAACAAATATATTCTCATGGGAGAAGTAAATAATACAACTTCCAATATTTACATGAATAATGAGAGATATAGAGAATAAATTACGTACAATACATCCTCCCTCTTGTTTGAACAAAATACAACTACACAAACATGAAAGATAGTTTCCTATCACACTATATTTATATTTCTTTCATAGTTAGAATCGAACTAGTAGCTCAATGATATAAACCTCGTAACAAATTTCAAAATCTTAATTGGTGATTCTTTTAAATACAACTAATATATTATATATAATAATATTACGTACTCTTATTATTATTAAATATTTGTTACAATTATAACCTAAATATTTAACTAGGTAAATCAATCAATTATTTACATTTCAAAGTACGTTACTTTTTTAGAAAAATAACTAATTTAAAACTACAGTACAATGTTAAAATTATTTCTAAAAATTAGAGTGTTCTAAATATTTTAGTTCACTAAATAAAAAAAAGGTAACCACGTTACGCCTAAAAAAAATTTAAATAATACTCTTTAAATTATTGCATCATATTTATACATAAATAATTATTAATAAAAAATGTATCGAATACTGCTCGTTATTCATTTTCATATCATTAAAGATATACAAAAACTGAAATTATCATATTGTTAAAATTTTCTTTTTAATTATATTATAAATTATCTCCCGTTTTATATTCTCAAATAATTATTCGCTAGAGAATATACAATAAAAATGTAAATATAACCATTAATTGCTTTTCTTAAGTAAATAGATGATTCTTTTGTCAAAAAAATATTTATACAGAAAATCTATTATAAAATAAACTTTTTTTTTATGACAGTTATTTAAAAATAAATAAATATAGCAACAAAAGAAATAGTTTCTATTTCGTACTATTTCACTCCTATTTTGAACTAAGCATAAATGTAATAAAAAGGGAAGAACCATTGAAACCACTATCGATCCAATCAATGTAATCTGGTATCTTTATTACATTAATTACGGAGAAAGTTTC
This sequence comes from Ceratosolen solmsi marchali, assembly GCF_000503995.2. NCBI lineage: Eukaryota > Metazoa > Arthropoda > Insecta > Hymenoptera > Agaonidae > Ceratosolen > Ceratosolen solmsi. The sequence continues at coordinate 219,088 of NW_011948439.1, forward strand.
AATATTTACAAAATAATGCAAATAACCCAATATAGACGCAATTACACGTGAATATCGCAAAATAAGCGGTGACTTGAAAATAAAAGTAATTTTAATATCAAATTTAGAAGGAAAATAGAAGTTTATGAAATCACAATTACTATACGAGATGTCGACTACTTTTATAAATTATATTCATAATTAATGTAATTTTCAAAGTTGTTATAAATACGTAGTTGGGAAATGCCGGCCATTAATTAAAATCCAATAAAATAATTACTCTAATAAAATTTCAATTGCTCATATTCAATCGGTTAATTCTTTTAATCAAAAAACTAAGAAACTTTATAATACTACGATAGTATTACATTAATAGTCATACTAAATTAATATAACTGGTAAATACAAGAAATAAAAATAATGAAAATAGTACAGTATATTCTATAAAACGAATAATGATTGTCACCCCATAAAAAATCAAATTATAAATGCGCATTAAAGTATTATATAGAGTGTAATAGAAGTGTTGGTGGTTTAAGACGCAACCGCAGTCAACGAATGATGTTGTTCGTCGCAAAAATAGTATGTAAAATAATATGCGCATATCGGAAAGCTTCGAACGATACCCTCCCAGATTGACCCCGGACAAGTTTAACAAGCTAAGGCTTATCAATAACTTCCATTTCGTATAAAGCCTATTTCCAATACTTTTCTACTATCAACATTTATGCCAAATACTTAACAAAATCCTTTATACCTTCCTCCTTGTTAATAAACAAACTTTTAAATTTATAATTAATTAATATAAATTATAATTCAAAGCCCATAGTTTTAAATTATTCATATTTTTAAAAACTAAGAACTTTAACAACTAAAATTCTTCTATAATAAAAAATTCGAACATATTAAATTGAAAATATAAAGACAATCAGACAAGTGTACTTGAGCATAATAATGAAATAAAAATATTTATTGATAATTAATAAATGTTTTGAGAAGCAAAATCAGCTGTTTGTTAAAATATAATGTCGGATCATTTATAAATTGTGCTAATAGTATAAATTTCAAACTAACGATACAATCGTGGGAAAATAAAAATATTTATTGAAAACCTATGCCGTACACACACACACTCACTCACTCACTCGCACACAGGCAGAGAGAGAGAGAGAGAGAGAGAGGCAGACAGAGACACAATCTAATATTTTATGGTTACTTATTAAGATCAATTTAATTTTTTTATTTTTCTAAAGCAAAGGTGTAGTCGATAAAATTTGTTTCTATATCCGAGACTTCTTGAGCAACTCGCCTTTTATCGTCCTAATTATTTTAATTCCACCTGTTCTACAAATTCCACGTGTGCAACATTTGTGGTTCAGAACTGTCTTCGACTGCATTCAACGATACATTTCCGCAAAATACGTCAATGGACACTGAACTCATCTTTGCGACTCCTCCCTTTTGGGAAAAAAGCGTCAGCGACGAATCGAAAACAGCTACGCGGGATCGTTTCTGTAGCGATGGCCGCCGCGCATGTGCACAATACAATGAACAACCACGTGGCCGTATCACACGCGCATGCGCCTTCCAGCGTCTTGTCTAATAATGTACCACCCCGACGCACCAAAAATATCTTGGATATTCTGCATATCCCCTAACTCGAGGAACTGTACCGACAGCCTGCAGCGATGACACCACCGAGCGACCAACGCTCCGTTCCTTTCTCCGTGCGAACAAGAACGTCGTGTGTACAAGAAAAGAGGGAGCGCGTGGGGAAAAAGATCGACAGTGTTGCCAGGTCGTCTCAACTCTGTTTTCACTACCGCCCCAACCTCCCTCTTCCTATCGCTCTTTCTTTTTCTCTCCATACCATTCTTTTTTCAACATTATTTCTTAAAACTTTAAAAATAGAACGGCATATTTTATTTTAAAATCCAAACCGTTTCCAGATTTAGCTATATATTCAGATAAAAAGCGTGTCCTGAAAACTCATCATAAAACACACCTCTAATATTCACGAAAACCAATGACGCTGAAAATGAATGGCAATGGCATATAACAGGACAAGATTAATTGGAATCTTAGTTTTTCAGATATGAGACTCAGAAATGTTAATTTCGATTACAACATTTGCTATAATAATCGGCAAGAAAGGAAAAATTACAGTTATAGATAACTAATTATTAATTTAGGAAATATCTTACGTGACATTGAAACCCCGTTAATAGAATATAAAGTAGTGTGCTAAATTTGATCAGAAAAGTCAAACATTGAAGGTACAATATGCATCTTACTCAGTGTGCTCACTTTCGTCACTCCTCTATTTACTCTCTCTCCCTCTCCCTCCCGCCCTCGCTCATTCTCTCTCTTTCTCTCTCCCTCGCACTCTTTGAAAATGTTTATGATGTAACGGACATTGGCTCTATACTTCTGTATATATATTTAAACCAAACGATCGAAAACGGCAGAAAAAAAAGAAAACTATATATGACGCTAGTATGCAAGTCGTTTGAATAAGTTCAGGGGCTGCAATGAAAAAATATTTCGACAATCTTGTGCAAAGGAAGATCTAATCAAGTTGGGCGATGACAACGTATGTTACATTCCTGGAGTCCGACATTTTCTGCTTACATGTGTGTAGCCGCCATTTATCGTTCGAACTTCCATCGAAATGGCGGTGACGACTCATCGTCTAATATAGACGATGAATTCACAAGGGGTACCTTTCGATTTATTCAGTCTTTAATTATTTTATACCTGTTAGTCATTTAAATGAATAATTGAGAATACATATCTAATAGAAGACGAAAATACGATTGAGTAACTGTAAGTGCACAGTATATAACGAGAATTTTGTTATGCAACTGAAAAATTTACTCACTTTATATATGTATTTTACATATTTCCATATTTCATATTACCGAAATATTAAAAAAAAACTGCTCTTTATTTATAACTAAAGTAAAAAAAGGTAAAAATGTATCTACGCTATAAATTTAGAAATAACATAACAAAAGTAACAATATAGTAAAGATACAGAATATGAAATTGAGGTATCGTTATTCTTTTGAAATCTGCATTAAAAATCATCGTATAATGTAAACAAAATTATTGATTTGAATAATCTATTAATTGAAAAACAATTTAACTAATTGTTTATGTGCGAACTTTAATGAAATCTTCATAATAAACAGTCCAGTACCTTATTATACCAATATCTTATTATAGTTAGTAGATTATACTATCAGTATAATCACAAATGCGTTTCTCATTGTATTTAGTTTTATAATGCAATACAATAAAATATAATAACGACGACGACGATGATGATGATGATAATAATAATTTCAAATGCTCATAATAGATGATAATAATAATAATTTCAAATGCTCATAATACACAGATAATTACGCGAGAATATCAATGTTATTTTTTAAGCTACAATAACGTTTCAACCAGATAAAACTTATTAATAAAAACACGTAACTTCCGTTACACGGCAATTACATTAATATTGTTAAATTATTTGTAATTACAAATTTAAATACAATTAACGAAATGAAATAAAGCAATAATGAATAATAAGAAACTCCTATTTTAATATAAAAAAATAGTCCGTATATATATTATTGATACGTGAATTCTATAAAAAATAAATGATGTTTTCACTGATGAATAATTAAGAAAAAATGATCAAGTTATCCAAAAATAAATTATGGATTTATTGCTACTACAGATAAGATCTTTAAAAAGTACAATTGTAAAATAATGAAAAAAGTAAATAAATGCCATTAGAACCTTCCCGGAACAGAAAACTATACGTGTAAGAACAAATGTTAAAAAGAGAGGAATGATGGCGCGATGAACTGTGAAAAAGGATAACGAAAGAGAAAGAGAAAATATGAGACGGTATTGTCCTATTTTTAGACAACGAAGTATATAAGTGCGCATGGAACTTACACTTAGTTTGTGCTTCAGAGAAAGAGAGATAAAGCAACATTAAGTTAGGTTAGTACATATCATGAAATCAAGGCATGGGTACATCTAATGATAATGATGGTGCATGAAAGAACAGGTAAGAACGTAACACCATTCGTCATCTCTTTCCATTCGTCTGTTCAGCAAGGCTATACAAGTTCATGAATTGAAGTAATTATTTTTCCCTTGCCTATTCCTTTCTTTCTAACTTTTTACACATGTAATATATAAAATCCTCCACATTTCCATAATTTAATGGAATGCATTAAAGATATTAAAATGTGGATATAAATTTTTTATTTAGCATTTGCTTTAAAATAATTGCTGCCTTGTTCATAGGTGTAGAAGCTTTTTTGATTTAAAAGCCGTGAAATGGAAAGCTTCGTTCTACATAATATTAAACTATTGCAAGTACTAACATTGTGTAACTTTACAAGATCTATAAATATCACACGATATTTTTATTGGACTATTATAAGCTCCTTTATCTTTGAAAAATAAAATATATTAGATCTTAATTGAAATATAGCTATTCTACATGTAACTTTCTTAACATTCAAGTAAATTACACTTCTAAATCGACATAAATATTTTATAATTTTAAGATTTTTCATTAATTTAAATGAATGAATTTAATGAAAAGCAAAATTATACACAAATGAATTATGTGGTAATCAAACTATATCTGAAAAAACTATTCGATATTGGTTAGTTGGTAAAGTGATACAAGAAAATTTTGCACTTTGTTCAAATGAATTCTCCGCAGTATTCTGCTATGGAAAAAAAATCGATGAAATGAATCTTTTGGATAACAGAGGAAAAACAAATTTCTACAATGCTTGCTTAAAATACTTGTTTCTGTTCCTTTATCTCAATCACCTCTACAATCTCCTATTACTCTTAATGCTCCTCTTGTGACTTTAATACATTGAGCATTATCAGATATCATAGACATCCGTTCACATGATTAAATCTCAGGTACAATTTTTCTTTGTTTTTCAGGTGTTTACCATGCAGGAAAATTAAAATATTTTTAAAAACTTGATTCTCAATGCACATTACTTTATAATTTTTAAATTACGAAGTTTCTATAATATTTTTGTGAAATAAATTTCGGATAAGACTTAATGCTTTGCTTATCCGCCTGACAGATAATTTGTTTAAATAAAATTGTATTAATAGATATCTAATAATATGTAATGATATATTATGTCAAAATAAATTTTACATAAAATGTAAGTTGTACATAAAAATATCGGCCAATTAATATACAGAATATTTAACATAATTAGGTATATGAATAATTTCAATATAATTGAAATTTAAAAATAACAATATGCATTTTTCCATTCAATTAATTTTTTATAAATTTGACGCGTTTATATATAATAAATCTATAAGCTTATTAATGCATACAATTTGAATATAATTTCATTTTAATAAATATAACAAAATTTTCAAAATTATATTTTCAACTTTTTTTGACATTTCTTATAAATAATGATCAAATATTAATCGCATATAAGCAATATTTCAATATATAAAATAAATTGTATATAAATTTGTATGCAGAGTAATTAACATATTTTTAATAGTTTCTAGAAATAGCATCTAGTATCTTATTGCAATTGAATAGTCTCTTAGAATAAAACCACTTGTTCGACTAAATTTCGGGAAACTCAAAATCATCAAAAATTCTTTGAATTAAACTTAGAATTATTAAATAGTTGATAATAAAAAATATTGAAAATTACAAATACCTAATAAGTTATTTCCAGCTATAAAACGACTCTTTGTCTAATATTTATACAATGAGCAAGTATTTTTATCCAATAAAAGTTACTCATTGAATACATTTTATATAAAATGAAAATTTTGTAATTATGAATAAATAAAATAATAAAATTCAATCTATACATTACAAAACTGTACGAAATATTAATCTCGGAAATACAATTGCATATCAAAAAACAAAATTTCATAACACAAAAGTGAGAGGAAAAGTATACAGTAAGTTGTTCACTAAAAAATCGTTAGGTGCTTTCGTCATTCGATATATTATGGAATGATGGAAAATTTTACGTAACTATTGAAATCGATGCTACACGTAATTATGCAAACAGAGAAGTATAGTAACCTTTTCCACTCCTTTTTCTTTAAGTCGAACTGATTAATGTAAAGTATAATATTCGCGTAAACGAACCCTCACGATCAAACGAACATGAGGTGTTTGTCAATAAAACAAAACTAAGATTTCTCGTTCAATCATACCAAATCAACCAAATATGTCGGTATTACATACCATTCACATCTCACTTCCGTATTTATCTGTCTACCAAAAAGTTTTATTTTTATATATACATCATCTTAATTTAATAGAATAATAAAAGTTTAATTGTATTGAATATAATATGACATAGAGATAAAGTTTACAAGACTAAAAAAACTACGGTTAGAAAACAGAATGGACCAAAATATAAGAATACGTCAATGCTTTTCTATTTTCATCATTAGTATATATATATATATATATATATATATATATATATATATATTAAATACAATCAAATCAATAAGCGTTTAGTTGAGTCTTGAGATTTGTAAATTATTTATCATCCAAAGATTTCCTCACGGTAATGCAAATCTATGTATATTGATATCGCAAATAATATATATATATATATATATATATATATACGTATTTTTTAAAATAACTATTTCCAAACATTATTTTTTTTATTTCTGCTGAATGCCTTGAATTACTTAGGTGAACAGATTTTTAAATATATCCGTAAGATATGTATCAATAATAATGGATAGTTAAACAAGAGTTGCAATAAAATATTTTGAATATTTTTATAACATAACCGAAAAATTAATACAAATACTTCATTATTGAATTAATAAAAGTTGAAAACAGTACTTAAAATTTGATGAATGTATAACAAAAATCTGAAATAATTTTTATTTAAAATAGAAAATGAAAAACATGTGTTGCTATGGAATTGATTGAAGTATAGAGTATTAAACGAAAGAGAATAGTGGTGCAGGATAATTCTAGTTAAGGACAAAATAAATCTTTAAATTGTTAAAGTGATTTTAATAGTGTACTCTACATCTAACAAAGTTTGGAAAATCTTAGTATGTTGTAAATGTTATGAAATGTTCAAATAATATTTGTGAAATTTTTACAAATAGCATCGACCGGCTACGCTTCATTGAAAAAATATGTGTGTGCGCGCGCGCGTGTGAAAAACAACTGTTTTGTGATATTATTTTTTAACAATAATTCTGTAGTATTATCAAATATTGTTGATCATATAAAAATATCACGACGTATACAATATCTGTACATCAAGTCAGTTCTCAATTATATAAACTATATATAGCAATCAACATCATAAACTCATTATAGTTAGAACTTTTTTCCATTTTCCTTTGGATACGTTTCACGTTTGAATAACAAAGAACTGTGCGTTGTGTTCATGAAATCAAAAGAAAAAATAAACAGTATTATACGATAAAAACCTAAGTCACTTGATAAATTCATCTTTACGCACGAATTTTGTTTGCTAATTTTTTATGAATCACAATACTTAGAACCTTCAAGGAACTAGTATTACTTACCGTTGTCTCCTGTTGGACTCTTGTATATACTATTAAAGTATATCATTATTTTATAGACGGATTTATCTTTACTTAACGCATTTTTCCTTTTGATACATGTTTATTTATAGATCACGGTAGAGACTCTAGCATTGGGTGTTGCACTTCGATCATGTATGTTAATCTTTATGGTAAATTGTGACAAAGCCGAAGTGGGAACGTGTAAAATTTCTCAAATAAAAATTTGCTCGCGATATTTCCCGAAAACTGCATCAATTTATGAATTAAAAGTTAATTATTTGTATAAGACTAAGATATTTAATTTTCTATTATTATTATTAAACAAGCTAAAATTACGTGTTTGTAATCTTACTGTTTTTTATGCAAAAAATGGCTTGCTTCGCCCAATGAAGTAAATAATGAGTTGTGCAAACAAAGGTAGTTAAATTAATTGTGTGAAGTTTCAGTTTTACTTTCTCTTTTGGTGGCGCTTGAAAAATAGAAATATAGTAGAAAGAAAGAAAAATAAAATATTAAGAAGGTAAAAAATTACTTGTATATTTAGCAAAGCACATTTGTAGATTGAATGAATAGTGTATGAATAGTGTGCATCTCAAGTCAATGCCGTAGTATGGCAACAAAATTGTAATGTCCTTTCATATAACGAATCGGCAAGTCTGTATTCCACATAAACATGTAGATACTAAACACGTTGTTGTTAAATAATCTCTATATCTCTACTGAAGTTTCTATCGGTTTTTCGTTGGCCGAAGAAATAAAAAATTAAAATATGTACAATCATTTATGCTATTGTTGAAAAGCATTGAGGTACACGTATAAATGCATGCACAGTAACGGTGAAACTTACTTGTCCATCGTGTTGACACATAACCTCGACTCTCTTCGTTTCTGTAGCTTAAAATTTCGCGCTAAGCAGTCATATCGTAGGATTTTCTGAACTCAAGTACAAGCACTCGAACTTGCACACACATTCATTTAACTTCCATAGTCAAGGTGTATATTGCATGTATGATAATTCAAAGCCCAATTTAACCTTAACTGAAGTCCAAGAACGAAAATTAACTGGGTGAATAAACCGGGTACACCAAGCAGGCGAAGGAGGGGGCGGTCGTCACAACCTATGACGACGATGTTGAAATGAAAGTAGCTCGTTGGTAAGGTTATGCGCGCACGCATATTTATTCCGAGCGTAGTGGAGCTGCGTTCGCGCACGTTGACGTTTAAGGTTAGAATCGACGAGTAAGCAAATTTGTAGTCATCGTAGTACGCAGGCGCCAACGTCTTTGCACGTGCCAAGTTCTAAATTCTGAAAATGCGCACGCGCATTGACAAGGATTGCGAGATTGAAATCGAAATGTAAGTTTTTGCAGAAACTTTTATTTCTAGCCATTGACAAAATCATTTATATTCATATGTAAATATACGAATGGAAATGGTTCTTTCGGTTTTATGCCATTCGTATTATCTACCATTCGTATGATTGTCCATTTAAATATACATTTATGCTATGCACAAATTGTTTATCTATATATTTATCCGTATAAAATGCAAAATAATTATAAGAGTATTCGATATCTTAAAAGTTCATTTTTGTTTCTCATTATTTATTATTTTAGATCTGTAATTAAATTTATAAGATATTTTAATGTAAGTAATTAATAAGCCTTTAGGATAAGAATAACTCATACAATTTTTTATAATCCCCGTTTAATCTAATAAAATTAATTTAAATCAGTTGTCGCATAATCAATTAAATATATTTAATTTCTTACGTAAAATACTTTTACAATTAGAATGAAAAAAAAGTATTTTTTTATTATTGATTAAATTCTATTTTAAAAATCCTAATCTTAAAAAATCGATCTTGGTGTGTAATGATAATTTTATACATTCGATGCAAATTGACAATATTTAAGATAATTTTATGTTGTTACAGTTCACTAGTATTGTTATAAATAAATGAATAAATAAATATAAATTAGACAATTTACAAAATCATCTCGTATATTCAACTTACAAACTAACTTGCATTTATTTATACTTAATTTTAAAACGATTTAAACTTCATGTATTTTTGAAACCATAACAACTTGAAAATCCTTTTGATACATTAAAAAAGCTTAAGCATGTTCTGGCAATATGCTAAAAAGTTTGAAGAGACAGACAAAAAAGATATAAAAAAATTATTTATCGAGTTAAAATTAAATATCTTTTCAAAAACATATATATTGAATAACTTGTGTTACATACTTTCATGTATACGAACACAAGATTATCTATATAGAATTAGCTTGTGTTCGTATACATGAAATTATAGAATACAAGCATACACGTGATTCAAGCATACACGTGACTCGGGCACGCAACACCCGTCATGAAAAACCTATTAAAACCTCATCAATGAATCGAGACATATTTCTACAAGTATATTATACTATTATTATTTATATGCTTTTACAATGAAATATTCACGTGTTAACGTGTCATTATAAATAAAAATAAACAAGCTGCATGTAATTAATTAAAAACTTATTTCTATTTCATTTTAATATATAACATTTATTTAGAAAAACTTATCACACTCCAAAAAATAAATCTTATTTAAAAAATAAATGTTCAAATTAACAAATATTATTGTTCTATACAAATTACATTATCTTTAAGTAGTTCATATTAGCACTAACAATTATTAAATACAATATTATTAAATAACAATTATTAAATTACATTATCTTTAAGTAGTTCATATTAGCACTAACAATTATTCCAATCTAATTAATGATTTTATTCCTCAATGATAAGAATCAATTTATCAATTTTCACAAAACACACATATATTTTATATATCTATTTATAAAAAGTAGTATAACATTGTGCACTCAATCTACAATTATTGAAATTAATATCAATTTCATAATTTATGGTGGTGCTGTAAAAATATTTTATGTAGTCTAAATTAGAAATTATTGATAAATACATGTCTCATAAATTTCTTAGAAGTTTTATATAATTATCTATTAAAATGAGTTTATATTGCATATATTTATACACAATTTATATAATGATTTTTTTAATTTGACATGGTATAACTTGTTTGAATAAATTCCATCGTATTATCTAATCACGTTATAAACCCTTACGTTGATTGTATTGTTACACAGTAAGTAAGTAGGTAATATTGAAAAAAAAAGAACAATATAAAAGTATTTGATGAAATATAATGATGTTTGAACAGTACGAATTAATTTTACAATATTGAATGAGGACAATAAGACCGTCCTTGATATATGTTTAACATTAAGAAATTTAATAAAAACGAGTTGAATATTTAATTTTTTTACTTATTTACTATTAAAATTGCAATAGGTCTATAAAAAAAAATTTAAAAAATAGCTTTTTACAAAAGTGTTTTAATACGTACTGAAATTGTTAAGAAATATAATGGCAATTACAATCATTCGACTAGTTTAATTACCTAAATTAAATAATTGAAAAATAATATACTTTATTTATAAATATGAAGGCAATTTACAATAATTATATATTCGACTATTTATAGGCTATAAGTCGATTTTCATTTTGAATTATATTTAAATAAATTTTAAAAACAAACTTTATGCAAAATCGTTCTATTTTGTAATAAGCAATACATACAAAGTCAACAAAAAGTTCAGATCATTTAAATCACAAATTTTTATAAAATTATTAGAAAGCGATACTAGGCATTGTATTACTTTTTTACATCGTATCATTATACATTTATATATTAAAGTTTTTAAAAAATAAAAAAAATTAGAAGAATGCGTAGACGATTCTATCTTTAGTTTTGAAGTATATCAACTACTAAAAAATTCATTATGAAAATTAATTGAACATATTATTGTCACTTAGCAAAGTTCTATAAATAATATATATTTAACTAGTATAATATAAATTAAAGATAATTAAAGATAAAAATACAGAATGAATTTCATTTGCATGAATTTTATTTTCGTTTAAATAGAATATTTCAGTTACAAGTTTTAAACAATATTATAGAATGAAATTAAAATAATATATTAGGTTATTGTTAGGTATAAATAACAAAACGAAATAGATATAATTAAGATAATCGATAGTCAATAAAGTCAACATAGAAAGTGATTATAAAAATTAATTTCTCTTAAATCTATTTTAAATATTTAAATTCGTTAATAATAAAGATAAGAAATATATGTAGTAAATGTTTTATATTTCATAATTTTTAAATTTATACATTCAAGACAAAATTAAAAATAATACTTTAATTAAATAAACTATTGTATATAATGTGTTTAAAAACATGAAAATGTTTAAACATTGAACGATCAAAATTTATATTCAAGTATAAACCGTTTATTAGAGAAAATAAATATTAGATAATTTATTGTAACTAATATTTTTTGATATTTTTTTTATCGATTCAGTTTTATAGAATACTTTCAACGTTCTAATCTAATCAATCAAATAGCCCGATATATTATATACTATAATAGGATTTAGGCGTAATCCAATTGTTTCCAAATAATGTAAATTGTATTTAATTATATTAAACACAATCTATATTATACTAATTTATTTTTTAATTTTAATTATTCTAATTATTTTTATGTGAATATAATATCAACTATATTCTATTTCACTGTAATAAGGCTAGTTATATATATTAACAATTGATTAATATTTTAGTTATTAATTTTTAATATTTTAAAAATTTTTATGTTCAGTCACTATGCAAAGAAGTATAATTTTACATAAATAAATGAAGTCATGAAAAATATTTACAACATTTTCTTTTTAATATATACCTAAATTATCTGTATGTAATTTATATTAGCGGTATATTTTTAAAATTCTGTTCACCTATCAATATAATGAACTTTCTGAAATTATATTTAGTTTCAGACTATGCATTCATCAAAATATATTCCAGAAAATACTATTAGAATTTGAACAATTATTTTCATTATTTAATTTTAGTAGAAAAATATATATAACATCAAAATCATATTCGATTAATACTTTTGATTACTTAATGAATCTTAATAACTTTATTAATTTATATATAAATTAAATATGTAACGTTGTCATTTAATAATTAGATAAACTTGCGTTTTAAGGGTGAGCCAGGTACAAAATACGATGTAATTTAAATTTAATATATTGAAAATATATAAAACTTATGAATATGAAACATAGTATATCTTGTTCTACGTATAGCTCTTTACCCTCTTAGCTATAACTTTTTTTATGCGAACAACTCACCCGTTATAATGTAATTTATAAAGTTCATATAGTAATAGCATAATAAAAATATAGATAGATCAATTATATAATTCTATATATCCGAAGCTTCAACGATTAAAGAACTAGAATAAGTGTTGATCACGGAATACGTCGGCTCTTAGTAAACTTTCGTCATTTATGCCGAAATGCGAGTATTATAATTTACTTTTTTAAAAGCCGCGTAATGGTGAGAAAAATCTGATCTCTTTTTTCGCATTAATAGCAAAAATACTTATGTTTGTTTTATAATATACCGACGGCATTAATATGTTTTATTTTAGAACTGGGATTGCCAAGATTTCAGTAATATTTTGTAGATATTCATACATAGATCAGTTTTTTATTATATTCGAAGTTCTGATGTATTAAAAGTTTTATTATATTATAGACGTTAAAATAATACCACATCGGGATTTAATTGAAAATTTTTCTATTTATATTCTATTTTGTTACAATGTATTAATATTAATTTTAATTTGTTCATTAATACTACTATTATTCGTTTTGGCTTAAGAAATGAAGCTAGACTAATTGTTGAATGTTGGTATTATCTATCAGTATAGAAATAAATAACAAAAACACACTATATGAACTGTACGGAAAAACGTTATTACTTGTATCAATTTTATCACTTTACCTTACTTTATTGAATAACTATTATACCTATTTTCTACTACAATTATTTTCTAATATAAATTTACACTGTTATTTTCATTCTCAGTCTGTCTTCTGATCATCTTACCGATTCGCTCGGTACGCGGTAACGCCTGACAATTTCTACATTTTAGTGAATCATACCTCCCCTCTTTTGTACAGTCATGCATTTCCAAATTACTCTTTCTTCATAATTCGTCAAATTCTATATTTTCATTTCTTTCCACTCCCCTTCATTATAATTTTCTCTTTTGATGCACTTTCGTTTGAATGAAATTAGAACTTAGCATACGACAAACATTTCAAATTTTCACGGATTTTCGATACAGAGAGAAACATGTATCTAGAATTATGAAATTATGAAAATAGAAGAAATAGAAGAAGCGTACAAAAGCATCTGCTGACCATCTAATGCAACGTTTTGTTATTCGCATGCTTATATACGAATACGTGTGCAAATGTATTTTAACGCTTGTTAGGCGGCAACTAATCGTCCGTGACCTTGACCGCGCGATGTGTGGAAGGCCACGAAACACTGCCTTGAAAAGCCGAGAGAAGTAGTAGCAGCCGTCCTCGCCGGAAGGAGAGAGGGGTAGGAGGCACTGTGCTGATTCAAATTCGACGAAAAATCGCAAGTAATAAAACGTAATTAATCCCTATAGCTATTCGCAAATTTCTCTCTTTTTTTCTCAGTAACTTCTTTCTACTCTCCTACTCTCTTTAGCCTACAGTTGTTATAGCACTCATGTAAGCAAATTTTCTCTATTCTTTTAAGTAAATCAAGTCAATGAGTGCAAGAACGATTTTAAAATATTTAATAAATTGTCTCACATATATGATTATTTCATTTTTTAATCAGTACGAATTTCTTCTCGAAGAATCACAGTCGTTTAGTCATTAAAATAATTTAATAAAATAAGTATATATTTAATAATTTATAAAATGTTTAAATAAATTGTAAATTCAAATTTTTAAATATTAATTTCAAATAATAATTGATAAACAGTTCTGTAAATATACTTAATATAAAATAATTTAATATTTTATATTTTAACATAAATTTGGATTTTTTATATACTCACAACTATAGTATTTGATCAAATATTCATAGTTTACTTTAGTAAGATTGGATAACTTTTTTGTCAGAATCTCATTATTGGATATTCAACTATAAATATCCCTATGCTCAATAATATAATTGAGAGCTCATACAAGATAAATTCAAAGGAAATTATTCTAATATAGAGTATAATTTAGAATATAATTTAAAAGCTAAGTATCTGTGATTTGCTGTTAAACAGATAGAAAGTCAGAAAGTTAAACGATAACAACTCTCGTTTTGATGAAGATATTACACCTTCATCAGTCTTAAGATATTTAAAATCTATTTATTTTTATTTAATTTGCGAATTTATATTAAAATTTATATTTGTGTTAAGTTTTAAAAAATATAATGTGTTATATAATAATGTGTTAAATATAATAATGTGTTCGCGAGGAATAAGAGTAAAGAAGTCGTTTATTTGTACTATCTTGATATGTGTGATTATTAAAAACTATATTATTGCTGTTACAATTTTGAATTACTATAATACTAAATTATTGCTGTTACAATATTGTACAATATAAAAAGTTAATGTCCATGATTTAACGTAATCTAGAAATACACTTATGGTATTAGAAAGAATTAAAAATAGTGAAGAAAAGTTTCAGTATCACAAACAGCAACTGATGATAATGAAACTATACATCAGTCCTTGTTGGTGTACTTCACCAATTTCTGTAACGATCTTTCTATTCTTCATAATGCTTCCTTTTTTCCTGTTTTACCTCCCCCCCCCTCTCTCGCTCTTTCCATCTCTCTAAAGTATATCTAGATCTTATCATCGTTTTACTCTATTCCTCTATATACGTAGGAAAGAAAATTTTAAAATACGCCAAGTTGAGTTATACAATTGTTATTATTTGTATTTCTTATATATCAGAATAGTATTGATCGGATTAAGCGTAATATTATATAAAATAACATTGTACAAGTAAGATAACAATGATAGTTAATCGAATAATTATTCTAGATTTATATGAGTTAATGATATTTTGATCTTGACAAATCCATTTTGCATCTCATTTATGGCTGTGTAAAAATTTTTATGTAACATTAGTCATGCTCTACGTTTGTCGACTGCATTTGATATTCATAACGCGCGTAGTTACAGACAATTATTGCTCTTATGAAACAATTCTATGAATGAAATATATAAAAGTAGGCATATCCTTCACAATCTTACTTTTATATGCAGACTACTTTTCTGAAAATATTAATATTAATTAAATATGAATTTTATTTTTTTATTAATGCTAATCTGACGAACATAGCGAATAAATAACGGTGATAAACAGAAATTAGTACTTTTTACTACTTCCAATTTATGATTACTAAAGCAACTAATGCAAACCATATTATATTCAATGAATATTGCAAATTTATTAATATTTTATTTCTATTAATTTATGTATGGTTGAGTACGATACTGAATTATAATGAAATTTAGTAATTATAATAATAATAAATTAGTATTAAGTTACAATGAAGTTTATAAAAGAATACGATAATACACCCTTTTCTCTTTCCATGATTTTCCAATTTTTTAATTAAAGCGTTTTTGAATTTGTAAAGTTAAATACAGAAAGTGTACTTGAGATACATAGTTTACCAGTCATACATTGTACACAAATAAAAGATTACTCGATTTAATTCCGAAATGAGTATTTAAAAACTTATTTTTCATATAAATTATTTTAACATTCATCGATTGCAAGAGTAAGGTTTACATTTATAAATTCACACATACATTTGAAAAAATAAGTACCAACTGCCAATGCTTGGTCCCTTTTCTCTCATAAATTCTATACATATATTAACAAAATTCAATATTGTGTAAGTAAATTCTGTGTTGTATGTAAAAAAGGACCCGTTTCACTTGCTTGTATTGTAAGTCATATCTTCGTATTTCGTATTATTTTATATTTCAGATTCAATTCTCATCATTATGAGTTATTCTACTTCCATTTTTTTTCTATTAGCCACACATACGTATAAGCATTTCATGTAAATGCGTTTTTTTTAATATTTCATAAAATTTAATTATTTACAATTTTCTACATTTTACTTTAAACAATTATATTTTATTTTTAACTTAATTTATATTTCGTCACATGACAGCATTAATTTATATAGCATTAATCTGAAAATTATGTTAATTATAAATTTGCAGAACTCTGAGATTAATTTGACATAAAGTTAATAACTATAAATCTTTGATATTTTGCTTTTGTAATAAAAAATACTATTCTGTTATTATATTTAGACTAGAACTATAACAATCCTACATGATTATTAATTTATTACCTTTATTATAACTTATTCAATTATTCTTATTACTTTAGTTATATAAATTTTCCGTTATTATATCTATTAATAATTTTTTAACATAATAAAGTGTATACAGTAGAGGCACAATTTTTAATTAAATAATTAAAATTGTAAATATTCAAACGTTTCTTTTATACTCATTCATAATGTAGAATACATCATTTTAATGAATAACAATATTAATTTTAAAATAAATCGTTATATTCATATTTGAATAGAGAATAGACTGCTATTCTCTATATTTTATATTTTCAAATCAGTCATTCTTTTTTTGATATGAAATATTAATTAAAGTTAAAAAAGGATTTTCTAACAAATTTATTTACAATTGTATAATACTATAATCGATAAATGAGAGTTGAAGTATATTTCTGTACTAAGCAGAGTTCACAAAACTATATATAATATTCAAATATTCAAATTATTAAAAATGAATATGCATGTTCTAAAAGAACAAAAAAAAATTCTATAATGTTACTATAATACATACTTATAGTGTAACTATAATGTTGATACATTTATTTCTTCTAAAATAAAAAGAGTTGATTCTATCAAAATGTTACAAATATGAAACGGGTTTTCTTTATTAATTGAATTTTGATATCTAATATCTATATATCCCTCGGGTTTTAGTCAGCCCGTGTATTTGTATCGAATAATATATTAAAATAATCAGATTAAAATTAGCAATTATCGATTTATACGTATAGGATCTTGGAATTTACCAGAATTTTGTTGAAAAATTTTAAATGATGTAAATGCCAATACACTATTTAATATTTGGTTATAATTGTCTTTCAACAAGGATAATTATAGAAATATATCAATGTCATGTACATAAACCTTGTGAACATACTCGAAGCGATTTAATAGAAGAAATTTAAATGAAGCGTGAACAGTGAATCTATGTTTTTAAGTACTATCACGACTCTAATTCCATATAAAATTGTGAATTTTTTAAAGTATTACATTTTGAAATTTTTATATGGTTATACATTTATACCATAAATCATTGAATACGTACAATTCATAACGTTGCATACGGTTTTATTAAGTTCAAGATATATATATTTAACAATAAATATATGTTAAAATATGAAAAACGTGCATAATAAACCATAAGAGTTACAAAAGAGTCTTTCAACATACTATTTGTATCCTAAGTATTTGTACAGACAGTTTGTATAAGTTAGTTATAAAATATAGTTTTTATTCTAAAATATCTTATTAAAGGAAAAGCAATTTATATTACAGACAATTATTAAAAATGTATGAGAATAATATTGAGATGAAGAAACTTTATCGTCTAAGTTTGAATTTATAATATTGGATCTTTAATGAAAAATTGATGAAAACAAGTCATAAGTTAAGAAAAGTTTAACAATTTTCATTCAATTAAGGTAACTAATGTGAAGTTGCATATAGAGGTTATTTTCGCCTTTATGCGTGTATAGAAACGAGGATTATTGTATTGGTAGTGTCCCTGAACTGCCTCTGAAAATTGTGCGCAATCCATTGCGCAGCTTTCGTGTGCAGCAGCGGTGATGGCGGCGACAACAGTGGCAACTATGCTCGGACAACTACTAGTTACAATTCAAAAAATAGAGAACACTCAGGGATATACAAAATCTTTGTTATTAATAAATCTTTGCTTTTATATTAAGAGTTAGACAAATTCATTCTTTATATTTTGATAAAAATATAAACTCTTTATACAATACTATGTATTATAAATATAAGAATTATATGTCACTGACAAATTACCTGCAATTCTCAGCTCTTGCGTATTTGTGAATTGTTTTTGTTATGATTTCTAATAATCTAGTTATTAATTCATTTAATATACCTTAAAGGTACATAGATTTATCTGCGAAGTGTGAATATTATTCAAATATTGAATTATAGAAAACAATATATATACTTATAAAAAACTTTTTATACGTAGTTAAAAAACCATTATTATAAGCTAAAGTTCTTTTTTAACTTAAATTATAGTATAGCTCATACATTTAATGTTAAATTAGTAATTACAAACAAATATATAAAATAAATCAATATTTATATGTTACAAGTACCAAATTTTGTAAATGATTATTTAAAAGATATACTGTATCGAATTAAGCAAGTATTATTTACTATTAATGAAAAACATTATTTTTTTACTACACAAATTTAATATTTAATTATATATTTAAAATTAATTTCATGACAAAAAATATTTGTTAACGTTAATTAGTATAGAATATATTAACACTCAGTGTGTGTCTTGAACGCAAGAGAAGATGTGTATGAGGCGTATGTATGATTCATTTTTATAACTGAAAATATTTAAATATTGCAATAAATAATAAGCCAAGTTGATAGAAGGCAGTATGAATTGTACTTATATACTTCGATGAAGAGAAAACGAAATTTGATGAATATGACAAAAAAATGTGTAACGATTTCATATCAATGCATAATTTAATATTTATGTAAATAAGAGGCACCTATGCCTTAGGGATAGTCGAAAGAAAGGGAGCAATGTTCAGTTAATCAAATTTAACGAGACGAATCAAATGTTCGATAGTCTAAATACAACATTCTGTAGAATATCTAAATCCTCCCACTACATATCTTCAGATAAGGGAGCTTACAATTAAATATGTTAATCTATAAAAATTCATACTGATATAATAAACTATAATACGATTTATGAATAAATAAACAACAAATTTCTTTAAATTTAATTAATAATTCTAATATATTGCAAAGATAACATGAATGATTATTATAATATGTGAGATGCGAATAATATGCACTCTATGCGAGATTAAGACATATACACCAATAGCTTTTTTTAACATTGATTAGTGATTATTTTATGAATACTTCTGGGATCTTTATAACTATATTAAGAACAAAAAAAAAATTACTATTTAGCTACCATTGCGTCAGGTGTATTTGAGAAATTGCTTTTTCTACTCTTCGTGATTTTCATAGTTTTATCAACCTTCTATCTCTGCAACACGTCATATCTTATTTTCAATATCAAAGTAAAGTATCAGTTTGTTAAACATTTCTACGTTTTTACAATTTAAAATGACTCAGTTAAGGTGACTGTATAGCTCTGCGATAATATTGTTGACATTATCAAATTCCTAAGACTATTTATTCGCTATTATTTGCAGCTTAAGAAGCCGAGACAAGTTTGTGGACTTCCAACTCATTGTCAGTAACAATTTAAGGAATCGAGTCTAGTAAGTTATAACATAATAAGCAAAGTATACATTTTTAATTGTAAATATCAAGAGATACTTACGTAATGACGTCAGCTGCGCCGTGAAGAAATTCGAATCGATCGTCGGTGCAAAGAATAATTACCCGGACACGACACGAATAAGCGGGCGATTCACCGCCTCGTCTTCAGTCTCGCATAAAAATCATGTAGACACATGCATATTATAGTTCCACGCGTATCTCCAGAGGTACTCATATAGGATATATTTATCATGTATATGCGTGAGTGTACGTATGTATACGTGAATTTCAGTTGCGAGCTCGATAAGGCATATCTATCTCTTTTTTCTTCGTCACTCTTCTCTATACGACAAATATACTGAGTTTTTCAATATGTTTTTGCTGCTTTCGAAGCTACTATTGTTTTGCGTACACAACAATAGGCGTGTTCTAGCTCTTGCTTTTTTTTCTTTATACGTTTTTCACTGAAACCACTTTTTTCATATATTTGAATTCACTTTTTATTGAGACTTCCTATGCTGCTCACTACACTATCTAGAAATTGATTTATAACATGCTCTCCTTTACCTCTTTTTCTGCCCGACTTTCCATTTATTTACACACATGACGCGCACTGCACCCGCACTCGAGCATCGATCGCATTTACTTCCAACGATTAAAAAACAAAAAAAAACTCGATGTATTTGTTCTGCCTTCTCTGGCACACTGCTACTGCTAATCCATACTTTGCACTTTAAATACGTGTTGATATCTGCATTAAAAATTAAAAAATTATATTACAAATACATTTTTATCAAACAGTCATAATTTATCGATAACAACAAATTATTATATACAAAAGAAGATGAAAATAAATTAAATATTATTTACGATACCAAAGTGTAGGTTTATCGTATATAAAACTTTATACGTTCTTAGGAACGTCAAATATCGCATCGATCAACGGCTTCGATTAATACGTTACGAGTATGCAAAATTTTAAATTATATTCATTGTTTATATCTTTTTTACTCAAGCTAGAGCTGTATGCAATTAAAAGCATCAATATTGATATGCTTAAGTGGAGTGTGGGAGAGCGAAATGGGAAAGAAAGTTACCATCGATGACTAATAATTCGAACGATGATCAATTATAAATATATTAACCAAGCATCGAACTAAAAGTGCATAATATTTCCATTTATGGTAAGTCAATGCTAAATATAAATTGTACATTAATGTATATTATATATTGAATAGTAACATAAATTATATATTGAATTTTAATATTTAACTTCCATCATATTAAATTTCCATGGGACTAAAAATTTTACTAGACACAGTTTTCATCAGATCCATTCAAAATTAATAATAAGCATTTGCATACTACTTATATGTAAAAATTTACTTATTACATACATACATGCTTTATAAACATATGAAATAGTCATAAAATCAATGGACACTTAACTATTTAAATAATAAAAAACATTTTTACAGTAAACTTGCGTACATATACTTTTGTGTTCAGTTAACTCGCGCATCTTTGATCTTTAACAATTGTAGTTATATATACAAGATGACATTTGATACAATTTTTAATAATTTTGAATTTTTAAGATATCGGTAATGAAATGATATAGAAAATGCATCGAAGTTGTATCGATCAGAATATGGATCAATATATATTCATGTAGAGTAATCGACTGTGCTCTCGCTTTATGGAACCAGAAATTTTAAACACATGCATTAATGATTATTCAGTCATGAAAATATCTTCACTAAACGATAATTGTATACTGGTACTTCAAAATATCAAATCATTGTAAAAAATTAAAAAGCTGTATGTAGATAGGAAGCTTATTGTCCATTTTATGACATCTGACACCGATGTAATTGCAATGACTAGAGTCAGATATTTCAAACTAAAATGATCCAGACGATTCACATAAAAATGACGCTACCAATTTGTCCCATTATATTTTCGCTAATACTTCTTAGGAATAACGAATGCTTCTTGGATCGGTCATATTATTTACTTATTAATAATTTTTCAGCTATTACTTATTTAAGATACAATAAGATCAATTTAATCCTATATGAAAGCTTAGAGTTTGAAAAAATAATTCAATTATAAATTAAATATTCAATTCTAACCTTTTATTATTTTGATATTTACATAGATTCATTTGATATTAACAAAGAAAACTAATTAAAACATAATAAATTTACTTAAATACCGTTGAAATATAACTACTGCTACTTCACTCTTAAGAACCATATTTGGTAAAACAATAAATTCAAGCATCTGGGTTTTTACTGAAATTGAGATAGTATAAGTAAAATTTGTAAAATTTCAAATAAAAAGTGTAAAATCATATCAGATAATGAAAAAAGTTTTTATAACAATTTTATAAACATTTTAGAATTCTAGAAGGAAATATATATAAAATATATCCAATTTTCGGCAAGTAATGTGTAAATTATTCTCGTATTGAACATTCCACTTTAGATTCATGTAATATAATGTTGATTAAATTCCTAAAACGTTGATAGATATTTGAAATATTGAGCTTTTTAGCTTGATCAATAAGTATTACAATTTCAAAATGGAACAAAAATCTTGATATAAAAAATAGGCGAAAAACGAAAGGGAAGGTAGAAAATTAGAAATTTTTTTTCTAAAAAAGTGAGACAAAAGACTGGTTAATTTTTTTAATCGTCTTGTGTATCGGGGACATTCTCTTCTTATAGTAGAATGATCAGAAAAGGTCAGTGACTCGTTACGGAATCATATATGTATACGGAAACAGATTAATTGCCGCGTAACTTGCGTCAATTTTGTTATTCTGCCAATCTGTCTTCCTTTATCTATACATTTACAAGCTCAACTAGTTTCTTTTCTTTTACCTAAAATAAAAAATGGTTGAAAAAAGCCATTGATATACTAACAACTGTTTGCCGACTAACAACGTCATAGTTAATTGGATATTACTAAAACATTCATTCTTTTATTTATTATAACCAATGCGTATAAATACATTTGCCTTTCTTACGGAATTATATTAGAGTATGTAAAAATAATTGATAGTTTTCATAGTTATAATTTATATTGTTATTGAATCTTACAGACACTTTTGTTGAAGCACTTTGTAATCAATAAAATATTTAACTATAATATACATAAATATTAACTTGCATAATATTAGCAAGTACAAAAAAATTTATTAAAAAATACAAAACATTGAATTTACGTATTTATCATTATTTAAAAAAAAAAAGTTAAAATTGTTTTTTAATTACTACGTAATAGAGAAAATCTTATATAAAAAACTTTATTCCATTTCATTTTTAATTTATATATATTTTTCTATCAACAAATTAACGTTTTAACATAAAATTTTCTGTAATCTGTTATTTAATAAAAACTGAAGTTTAGTTTTTGGAAATAGCTAATTAAAAATTTTAAATGTTTAAAACCATATCTTTTAAAGACTTGATTTTTCATTCTTGAAATATTCATTTGATAGAAGATTTATATTATTTATATTTCGACTATTATATATTAGTAAAGAATTAATGTTATATGAATATCGAGTTTTCTAAGTTCTTAATATCCAGGGGAAGCAAATGTTATAAACGAAAATAACACGTAAAACTGTAACAGACCCCATAAATATGATTGCATAAGACGAAGCACATTATTAATGATGATAATTTTTCGTATTTTTTTGTAGATAGCGGGTGGGAATAAATGTGGTGGCCTCATCCTGCAGAGAAGGAAGAAGACTTTGATAACGTTACTGTCAATATATGTACTGATCTTGTCATTAATTGTATCTCCTCTCTACCTCTCTTTACTTTTATATTGTAAATCACTTAATCCTTTGCATTGTGGTCAGATTTCTGTCACTTTGTATTTTAGCTTTTTTTCCTTTTCTTTACAATGTAATGGAAAAATCAGTCTGGTTCATGCTCATTAGCTCTAACAGTGTCAATCTGTATCATCTGAAAAGAAAAAAACAAAAATTATGATTTATATTATCAAGTTTTGGTCCAAATGATTGTTTATATAATTATTAATTTTCACCGAAAATGAGGTAAATTAAATATTAAATTAAATAAATTTGCCTTTAATAGATTCTCAATGAAATTAATGTTTATACTGTACACTAATACATGTAATTATTATAATAAATTTTCGATAAAAATATTTCAGAATCGTACATAAAAATTATTTTCAAATGTGAAATTAACGTGTCAAAGTGAAATAATTATTATATATATAACGAATAAAAGTTATTAAAATACTATTATGTTTAAAATATATACTATTACTAGAAATTTTTTTGTTTTGTATTTACAACATAATGTCATATTTTATAAGCCAATGCATATTTCATTTACTTTTGTGAAGAATTACATTACTATTTCATATTATTTAAATACATTTTAATGCATATAAAACTATTACAAATGATACGATTATAACCCACTATTTTAAATTAAATATTAATGTCATAGATACAGTTGATTAAAAAGAATTTTCCGTCATTAAATGATGTAAATATGTTCTTAGCTATAAGAAAAAATTAATTTTTGCGAAATTGTGAGAATATTATATTATATTATTGTTTTTTATATAAGTAAACTATGAGAAAAGCTGAATACCTACAAAATGTAGATTTATATTTTATTTTAAAATTATATTGTTTACAAGTTATAATGTAAATATAGGCATAATCATATGTTAGTACAACATCCAATTTCAAATTATTTTTGTTTTGTTTCAGTATTAATTATTTGTTCAAGTTATAAACAAATATTATAAATATTAAAGAAATAAGAATATTAATATAACTTCAAATGTTTGCACAAATAATATCAAATAAGTATAAAATTCACAACAATTTTGTTTTTTACTTTATGTATTTAAATCCGTAAAAATAAAAGCACATATAATTAAATTTATCTTATTATGAATTTGCTAATAATAAATTTAAAGTAGAATGTAAAATTTTTTAATTTTTAATCTCTGTTTATGCAGAACCAATAATATTATTTATAATTATTTAGTTTTCTAATAACTATATAAAATTACAACGTAGTAATACACATTTCAAATAGTATATAGAGAATTTAACAAAAAATTATAAAGTCTCCCTCTGGAATTGAGAAAATATAACTGCTATATAAGAATAATAATTATACACTCTTCCAAAGTATCAATTCCAAAGTAATCAAAGGGTACATTAATTACATTAAGGGAGATGCAACTACGTAAGCCCCAAATATTAATTTAACTCTACCGAAATATGTCAGCCAGAACTTAAACAGGGTTACCGCAATTCTCTGGGCTATTATAAGCGACATGACTCTCATAAGTCTTCGCTCTTTGCATCTCAATTAAACTGGTTGCAAGAAAAAAAAGGGAATTAAAAAGATTCGTCGATTAGTTAGAAATGGAATTTTGCGAAGTCACGTAACATTTTGACAACTCACGATGTTGCAAAAGGCTGATTGATCTGGACGTACTTCAAAAAAAGCGTGAAGGGACATCAGCGTTTTTTAATTACACTGAGAAGTCGAAAAGAAGGACGGAGCGGCTGCCCTGCTCTATACATATGGAGGAAGTACTTTATATTATTTTACATCTATTTTCGAGAGCTATCAAGTCTCGATATTTTAAGCACAGGAATTTAGTAGCTTATTCTTGTAGTTTCCATTTATGCTTTTAACGGCCTTTCAACAAAAAAAAATTGTATATCAAAGCTTAAATAAATTTTCATTAATGTTGATTTAAAAAAAAGCTAATTACTTGAAAACTATTTTTTCAAGCCTTAAGTCATGACTATTTTATTTATCATTATTAATTAATAAGTATTAATAATGAATTAAAAATATATAGATAATTTCTAATTATTATATACTTGAGTATTCTATTTTATTTTTCAATATACAATTTAAAATATTAATTACATAAATACGATATAAGAAGTTTAAAAAATAGAGAAAAAAGAATTAAATCAGTTTTTTTAATTCTACCATTTCAGTAAATAAATTTATTTATTATGTTAAGGTGTTTTAGGCACTCTTAGATTTAATAAATAATTAATTAAATATAATCATCCAACCAGTATAATAAATCTACATAAAAAGGAAGACTACGATGGATTAAGTGGCAATGCGATTCATAAACTTTCTGTTATTGCAGAAATATTTGTTCTGTTTTATTTTAAAACTGATTTCTAAGTTTACCGTTGAGGTAGAAAATGGCGACATGAGGGAAAAGCAAAAGAGAAAAAGTAAAAAAGAATGAACCAGAGATAAATATGCAGATAAAACGGACGATCTTATCTAGTATGTAATTGTGAGTAGTTCATGACGGTATTGTGATTAAACTATACAAATTATTGAATCTATATAGTCTAAGAACATTGAATGATGAGAAGTAAGAAATCATGAGAATACGTGCATTTTGCGTATGGACTAATGGATGGTGCAAATGAGATCAATTTTTCTTTCTAATTGTTGATAACTTAAAGACAGGATTGATTTCGAAACTAGTCTTTGAACAATAGGTCTAGGTAATAAACAGTAGGTCTAGAATAATAATTGACATTCAAACTAATGTAATATCTTAAATTTTAAGTGTCTAGTTGATGCTAAATTTTAAATAAAAATTTGCGATGATAACATTTATATGTGAATATATTTTCAGAAATTATGAGTATTTTGGCTATTCAATGTTCTTATTAAAACCCTATGAGTAAATATTCTAAAAGTAAAATAAAGTAAATAAGTGCCCGACTTGAAAACACGTTTTCACCTTAATTTCACGTTAATAACTTACACATCAAATCAATTTTGTTTAAGAATGTTTATTAATTTGAGATTTGGTCATTCATTTACATTATCAATACATTGATAACTCTAGATAAATCTTTTTTTATAACAAATTGTAACAAAAGTACAAATGTTTGCACATATATCTCTTTACATGCTTAATTGTATAATACTTTGCATTCATACGAGGATTCACTACATATTTTAAAATATTCATATCAAAATAAAAGTAGGCTTCGCTCGAACCGCTAGCTAAAGATTGTTCAGTCTTTGGCATAAGGAATGTAAACGATACCGGTGTAATTAATGATCAATTCGTAGTTACCGAATAAACGTACATAAAATTTGTCTTGGGCCTTTTATTTCAAATGCAGTAAATTATTTCCTTTTTAGATGATTAATAATATTAAAATTTCGAGGAAGTTTCGCCGAGTAAATAATTTAAAGAAGACCAAAGGTTAAAACTTTTTGCATTAAATTTTTTTACCTATTTACAATGTTAAAAAATGAAATTTCACTAGTAAATATTTATAATGTGTATAATGCATAAGATAATCTGAAAAATTCAAAACAGTTTGTCACTAACTTGTAAAATCACGATGGTTACTATTAAAATTATAAATATTTAGATAATTTCGAGAATAAATTATCTTATTGATTTTTATAACAAGAAAAAGGTTTGGCCAACTAATTGAGATAACGATGTGTATTTCAGAACCGATGAATATTCTATTACTTTCTACTATTTTCAAAAATTTCTTGTCAGTAAAATGATTTTTTAAATTAAATATAGATTGTTAAAGTGTATCCAAAAATCTGATATCAGAAACGAGGAGAGCCATGCCCGGTATCTGAACTCTACAATCAAATAAAATATTGTCAAAAAAATCCGAGAACAATGCCTGATCTTTGCTTGTGAAAAATGTGGACTTTACTTACTGCGAATGATATAAAATCACAAAGCCGAATATTGTTATTCCTATCCAAACTTTTGATTTAACATTAAATTTTATGTCGCTTTACACAATTCACTCATTTTATATTTAAGTAATTAATTATTACATTCGTAAAAAATTATCTACATTTCATCGTATAAATAATTAAAATAGTAACAGCAATTGAATTTAATAAATATTAAGATGCTAATTGTAAAACTAAAAGATTGTATTTTCAAAAGAATCAATTGAAATATGTTATCTATGAATGTATATATTTATCAACTAATTTAATTTAATAAATTGTTTAAGATTTAGTGTAAAAATAGATTTATTAAATTTTTTAAGTAGTTCCAATTTCAGAATTCTTTATTACATGATAATTGAGATTTTCTTGTCTTATTCGTAATCATAGATATAATACAATACTAATCTGCATTGATAAAAACTTTTCAATATTCAATACCGAATATAACAAGATGATTAATATACCTAGAAATATTTAGAAGAATTCTATATAATTTTGTTATTATAATCTAGAGCAAGGTTTATCTTTATGATCTTTATGATATCAAAAGTAAAAAAATAGTACATAATCAAGAAAATTTGCAATATTAATTTTTTTGATTAATTTGAAATGGTATTTATTTGAAATAATGCTTAAAATTACCATTACATAAAATTAATTTATCGTAATATTCTTAATATGCAAGGGTCGCAATAGGAAAGATAGGAACAACCTTTGATATTACACTTGAAAATAAGAAAAAATTTGATATATTTATGTCTCTATATATCCAATTTCTCTTAATCCACAAAAATTGTACATAATATATCCTTGTTAACGAAAATTAATTTTGAAAGTTGCAAGTGTTGTAATGGACCATGTTGTAATTCGAAATTACTGCTCTTTATACATACAAATGAAAAAATATGTATTATACGCCTAAGAGTTAAACAATCCAGTGCAATTATTAATAATTGCTTTTACTTTCTATTTAAGTTTTTACAAAAATGATTCTAGATTAACAATGCTTTTAAGTGGCTTTTAATGGGTATAATTGATGAAGAATTATCGTAATTCAACAAACCTTTTGATGCTTCTTTTGTTGATGTGTTATTTTATTATACTCTGGTAAGACGTTATAACCGCATATAAAAGTATATCGCAAAAGGGCTTTTGTTAGCTAGTTATTATCGCCTTGTTATATTATATATCATATATATTGTTCATCGCTTGTCATTTTCATGTATTCGTTCGTTAATTTCGCCCTTAAAAGTGTCAACAGATGAGCTTTCATAGACATAGATTGAGTTCGGGCAAAAAAGAACGAGCATCTCTTTAAATAATAATGTGAATGTAACACTGGAGACGCTTATATTAATTCTGCCGCAGCAGTTGATCACGAGTTAAATGACTCATGAAGCATGGAATAAACACATGCTTAACCAGTTACGATTAAAGATGGCACTTGTGCTTCAAAGACAATATTTATAAGAAAACAAACAGGGTGTATGTTGAAAAATATTCATTATATAATATTATAGCGTATGCGTAAACTAAAGGGGACGTGAAGAAAATATTAAATACTTCGATCCAATATTTACAGATTTACAAATTTAGTATAAAGCTCGGAAGAATAATTAAATGCACGATACATTTAAGAAAAGGAACATTATATTTCCACTACCGTATTTTATATCTAATGATTATATTACACAAAATGCTACATTTACTATTTATGTAACGAAAAATCAAACCTATCATTGAAAAGAAAAAATAATTTAATGTTTTAAGATTGTTTCTTTTTAGATTTATAAATTTTTTTTTTAATTGCATTACTGAATTGTAAAAGCTTCTAAACAAATGAGAATAAACCAAATATACTAGATCTAAAACACATGACATTTAAATTTAATATAGAAATTTGATCCAGTAATTAAATTGTTAAAAATATTTTATTTATTTATTTATCCAGGCAAAAGATAATTTCGACAATAAAAAATTTTTAAGGCTCTTTTTACAAAAAATAGCTTAATGGCTAAAAGTTGTGTTTTACTTTTTCTGACTTTATGTTCGCGTGAAACGGAGCTATCTTCTTATGTCTACATTATTTGTTCTGGACAGTTTTTTCTATTCTCAAATCGTAATAAACTGAATTTTACAAAATTAAGGCCAAAAATAATTTACTAAAAACTATTATCAATATCTTCTTCATCGAATTTGACGAACCGAAAGAAATCTTAAATTCTATTTCATGTAACAACGTCAAAGCTCTTTTATAAATCATATAAAAGAATAAAATACTTGTACTTTCATAAACGCCCATGGCAGTACTCTATTCGTAAAACGTAAAAGAAAAAAAAAGCGGAACAGAAACATAGTTCATTTCTGATGTATTTTTGGCAGAATTACAGCAGAAACTACTTGTTTATGTGACATTAAAATGTTTCGTACTAATGCAAGCAATGCATCCACATATAATACTTAGCAGAATACGAAATGCTTCATGAACTATTATTGTTATTAGTACTTGTGTTATTATTATTGTTTATTAGTTATTAGTTATTGTTATTAGTGTTATTAGTACTACTACTATACTATTATTGTTGAGTGCATTTCTAACGCATTCTTGTACATTGCTAATAACAATGTAGTAACATTGTTATAATATATATATTGTTATAATAATATAATGTTATAATATATATAATGTTATAATAATAATAAAAATAACAATCTAATAACCAATGAGTTCATTTTTTATTTATTTTTTATTTATTTATTATTTATTTATTTTATTTATTTATTTATTTTTCTAATAATCACTAGTAGGACAAACACTATTTTAATGCTGAATAGAATCTCCGTTTTTCAAATGTATATGTATATGTAATTTTCTTTTATTTCCTGAAAGAGACATTTTCTCTTTTCAATATTAAGAAAAATTATATTTTTATATCATTATAATGATAAACATTTTTTAATGTACATATTAAAATGCACTTTCTAATAAAATGAATCATAATGATTTATTAGTATCATTATTAATATTAATATATTAATATAAGGGGGCTATTTTCAAGGTGTAGATAAATGCTTTGAATAATGTTTTAGATGGTAAATATGATATTCTCATTAAATTATTATTCTTATGATACAATAAAAAAGAATTATCACTGTAAATTGTTTTTGAGGAATCAGAAAGTTCTTTTAATAAGTTCAATCTTACTTATAAAAAAATTAATGTAAAACTGAATGTAAGCTGGTATTTGATAATTGAAAAAACAATTATTTTTTTAATTATTATCAATATCGACACCTTTCGACAGTTAAAATTTATTTAAAAATTAAAAATCGCGTCAGATATATATAAATCTTTTACATAAATATAAAAAATTATTAATTAATATTACATAACAATATTTTCACATAATTTTAAATTTTCGAACCATATTTTGCTTCCAAATACTTAATAATAGATACAAATTTATAGCAACCATTATGATAAAAATATCATCTCACATTTATGAACATGATAGTACGAATTTAAAATTGATAATCGAAATGTACTTGAATATTATACATTTATACAATTGTAAGCCTGCCTAATCAACAAACATTGCCCGTACAATCACTAATTATTATATTTTAAAGATAATTGATATAAGTATTTACTATATATACCTATGTAAAACCTATATATTAAACAAATTTTTAGTTTTAAATAAAGTTAACTTTTTACCAAAATATATGAATAAATTATTCGCTCATTTTTAATAAAAAATGCATATTTAAAAACAAATGACACAAACTCACTAATTACATATTGAAAATTTTGTATTTTATTATAAGCATTTAATTAGATGGATTCTGAAGATCAATTAAGAAATCGATAAAGAAATCATTTGCAATTGAAGAACTTGATGATTTAAACATCTTAATGATGTTAAACACTAGAAATCTGAATAACATGATGCCTATAGCCACACGACGCCAAACGGATAAGAAACACGAAATGGCGGCCACATAAGCAAGCAATCCAATATCTGACTTAAGCTGCGTCATTACCTTGATTCTCACTACTATTAAGAACAATCTCGAGTTTTGTTGCCATTTCTAATGGGACAAAAACAATACCATCCTTGTTAGTATTAGCTTTAAAATATAAAATAATACTTTTGTTTTTGAAGGTAATTCCTTTTTTAATTTAAAAATGCTTATGCTGAAAATGAAATACAAAACAAAAAAAATCATTTTAATGACAGAATTTTTAACCGACTAACTTTAGCATTAACTCTATGCTAAAAAAAATTGAATCATATTTGCAAATAAATGTCTTCTAACGAAATTCCTATAGCAATTAATCAGACAGTCTAGTGCCAGGCAATTGGCCTTCTTTTCTATTTAATTTTGACTACGGATGATAATGAATATTGAGATACCATTATTTCATAAGTGTATAAATACTTTTAAAATATCAGTGTACTTTTTCTTTGCTTTTAAAACACATTGAACTGAACACTATTTTTCACTAATAGTTTTCATTAACGAATTTCAAATATTACCAACGTAATTTTCAATTTTATGTATTTCACTTTCTCAAAAAACTGATATTTTTCTCTATAATTCTCGATATTTCATTATAATACTGCGTACAAAATACTTACTAAAATTATCTAGCCAAAAGCCAAGAACCTAATGACTTGTGTAGGGGAATTAGATTTTCCTATATAGGATTCAGATAGATTTTGAGATTTTTTTTTAGAATAAGGAAAAATAAGAAGCGAGAAAAAATTAAATACAAATTTACGTGTATTCGTTATGTGCTTTTGGAGAATATACAAATAATAGTATTGATTACAAGGGTGGAGTATGATGGAGTACTACATGTACGGCATCGTCTCGCACGAATGATTTTCTCACTCGTTTCATCATGTACCTTCAAAGAAACACAAAAGTACAGAAAAGTAGGCAAAGACAGCAATTGAGAGATGAGAGACTAATATTCATTATAAAATGTACAATACACAATCCTTTCAATACTCGGCAAAGCGTAGCCTTTTTTTTATTTTAATTTCATTACCGTGATTTTCATTCAAGGTTATCAGAGGAGTACTAAAATGAAGCTGTAGCACTCGACTTTCGCTTATACGGACACTGAGTTGTCGATACTTTTATCGCGCCTTTATTACCGTATTTCTACTGCATACTGTAGAAGATTATTCGGTTATGTTGGTAGTAGTAACAATCGACGATTTGAGACTGACTACCCGTTTGTATGTTCTCTCTTTCTCTCTCTTAATTAAGATTTCTGTTATTATCCCTGTTAACATAATACTAACTGAAAATTAGGAATTAACGGAACTTCGTCGATATACTTCACGTATCAATTATCAAGCACTATAAATATTTAGACCATTGAGCTAAACTTTTTCAATCTCTAAAAAAATAGATAGACCGCAAAGTAAAATAAAAAATTTAACTTATTTTAATGGACCAATATGAAAGTCACTGATCTTTTATTTTATTATACTTTAATAATTTAATGTTTAAAAGGTGTGCTATAAATGCTGAATTGCTATTCAATCAATAAATCTAAAAACAATAGCATTATCTTGTATAACCCGATTGGCACATTCGAAAGTTTCCAAATGAATATTTTTTAAATTTCGAAAAAACTTTGTTTACAATAAATACTTAGTTTTGAAATTTTACAAAATAACTTTAGTTTAGAATTATAAATTTTAGAACAAACATGATTACAGGTAAAAATATCGAAGTGGCTTTATTAAACTTTTTCACATTTTTATAAAAACATTAATATTAATACTAGTGGTAAAAATTTCACACTATTACTTTATTTTAAGTTGTTTAATTAATACTTTAAGAATCTCATATAAAATATTTCATGCTTTTTGTTAATAATTTATAAGTTCAGCTTCGGTCTATGACATACAATTGTCATAATGATTTTGGCCTACTAATTCAAGTAATACACTGAAAAAATGTGAAACTTAATCTGATTAAACTATAGTTAAATAATTCTTAATTCATTCATTCTATTTTTGATTCTTTAACAAAGTCTTGATATATCGTTGTAGTAAATTTATTCACATTTCAATTTCAAGTTCTAATAATTATTAAAGTAATAAATTTTTTGAAAAACATTTCTGCTGTTCAATACATACAATTTAATTACAATAAATTTTGGAATTCAAATTATAATAAGTATTTTGGTTTTTGCTCTCCTTACTTATATCTCAATAATAGAAAATAAACAGTGTCAACGAAGAACATCAAATTTTATTAAAGTATTAATCTATCGATTGACTATAAAAAGAATATAATAATCTATTGCATATGGGTTAAGTTCGTTATAATTTTTTTTTTAATAAGTATAAAATCATATATTATATTGTAATATATATTGTTTATTAAAAATATATACTTGTGTTTGAATATTACAAAACGTTTATATTTCTTCAAATTTCTAAATAAATTATATTAACTATTTTTTCAGCAATGAATTATTCAATGTTTTCAGAAAAATAATACGCTGTTAATATATGTCGCCATTCTTTATCCACTAAGTATAATTGATAATAAATATCGTTTCGTAAATTTCGAAAGAAACTTGCTAAGTACGCCATCATACGTTACTTGTAATAACAAATTTAATGTTTTAATTATATTAGATCCAATTTCTCATGCTCTCGCGTTGGCAATTTTTGCAGAACTTTTTAAAATTTGAACATCGTAAAGAATATTTCAAGAAAATCAATGAAAATATATTCATTTTCAGATTCACAGAGATGACATGAAATTACATGGAGAAAACAAATGAGATTATCAAGTGAAAAAATCAGAATAAACACTTAATCATACGTTCTAACAATGTGAGCGTAAAATATATGCGAGCGTAGTAAGAAACTAAATTTTGAAATTCGGCTTTTTTATCAAGGACACGAACGCTATAGAATGACGGCCTTATTTAAGACATGTTATCTATAAGGTAATATTCGTTTTCAATTGCATGATCATACAAAAATATGTAAGGAGTTCATAAATTTTTATTTTTATTGTCCCATTTTTGCTTTAACATTATCCTCATTTTTTAATTGTTTTACTTCAACATTCATTATAATCACATTTTTTTTATTCGCATAAAACTATTTTATAATTACATTATAGATTACATATTAATTAACAATAATATGTTTCCTTATGAATTGAAAATAAGTACTACACATAAAATATGAAAAAAAAATATATATTTAGTAGGTATAATAAAAAAAAAAAAAAACTTTCCAGGTCATTTAGAAAAAAATTCACTTCTATTGAATAATAATTTACAAATTATAAATAACCGTTGTATTTAAAATGATTTTTTATTATTCCTTTATTATAAGAAATTGTAGAACATGTAAGTATTTAATTTTGTCTGATAAATATATAAATTGCTCAATCTTGCCATATTTAAGGAAGACTTAAGGAAAATATTTAAGAATTTTTATATTAGTTTCTAACATTTTAAAATAAAATATATTTTTTACGCATGATATAAGAAGATGCATGAATATTCCAATGTTTAGGTATTTTTCGATAAAGCTTATGCTGAATAAGGATGTATGAGCTAATGAACGAATACATTTTTTATTAATTAGAATTTCTGTGCATACAAAACCTGGTGAAAATTTATTGATAACAATTTTACACAGTCTTTGGTTATGATTAAATTGAAGAAAGAAGTATGATATCAAGAACTGTTCTGTTGTGACTATAAGAATTTTATTGCTAATGAGAATATTGTTGAGATTTTTTTTAATAAAAAATTCATGTTAATTACGTCAAAAAAACTGAGTTGGATTAGAAGTAGGATTGTTTACAATTAATGGGAAGCATGCATCCTTTTGATCCAACAACAACGACAATTGATAGAAAGTTCTGCATTTCAAAATGATATAAGAACAAGTAAAACAGCAGGCGTACCACCAAAAAGAGTAAAGTGTACCAATGGAAGTATAAACGTAATATTTGCAAAATGATTGCAAATCGATCTGCGCTGTTAACTCGCTCAATAATACAGTAATGCTCTGGATGCGAGTCTTTCTCTTTCTCTATCATAAAACGATGAAATGTTGCTACCTTCTATTTTTCTTATTCGTAACTTAATAGAAGGGCAGTTTTTTTTTTAAATACTTTAAATTTAAATTGCTTATTTATGACTACACTTCTTACGTAGATACTTTTATTAATTACAGAATGATTTAAATCGAAGGCATAATAACAGTTAAGCTTAATTTATGTGGTATAAACGTAGATAATTTAATTATGTTTATATTTAGTTGAATATAATGAATGTAATAATTTCTATTATTGAGTAAAAATATTTAAATAAATTTGAATTAATGGTAATCGTTTATAATTTTAGAGTTAGATAAAAATTTAATTAACTGTAAGAATGTACGTTTTAAAATGAAATTAGCATAATGTTTTGATTCAATTTCATAACTGTTCTAAAGAGCTTTAAGCAATTAAAGGAGGATAATTGTTAATTGGAATTAATATTCATAAATTTAGTGGTTAGATTTCTTTATCACAAATTACTACTGCGTAATTTCTCTAAATTTCTTATATATCGTTGATGCTAATAAAAAATGTTGACTCGTTCTAAAAGTAGATGTGTTTGCGCGCGCGCGTTGGTGTGTGTGTGTGTAAATACATTATTTTGTCTCATAAAAATCAATTTTATAGATAATAAATCCCAATAAACTATATTCTTAACAGACCTAAGGTTGAAAAACGCACTTAATACTTAATTCGGCATATTTTCTTCCGACATTTAAAAAAAATAGCTGATCCTATTTCAAAGGAATTTCTGCATATCTATGGAAAATAATTAATAATGAACTCTAGTAATATTTAATTTGAATATTTAATTCGAAAAAACAAATCGAGTATTAAAATTATTAACAACTCTGCCAGCAAACAGATCTAATGTTTTTAAATAATGCATTTTTTTTAATCTAACGGCTCAAAATATAAATTCCAATTATATTTCAGACAAAGATTACTCATTATTCATTAACAGCCGGCTGTTAAATTCACTAGCAAAATTAAAATATTGATTACATTTTTTATCAGAAAACTACAATAATTATGGGGGAATTTTCAATACGTTGCTGGGTTATCGTGTATTAGCCATCATAAAATCGTAATCTCCACATAAATGAGAAAAGCGTTGTAAGTTCTGATCACAATTACACTATAATATTAAAGTAGTTCAATGAAACTTAGTGTGTACATCCATATTGGGTCTCCAAATTTCATGTATTTTCTTAATTCTTAGTCAACCATCGACCAGTATGTTACACGTAAGTAAATAAAAATTGATAATTCCATCTGAGAATCGAGCCCTGTAACACTTTCATTCCAAAAGCCAATTAATCAGCAATCAAATTTAAACAGCTTTAAACAAATATTATTTTAGTAGATTCAGGCAGTTCATTTAAAATTATTTAACTAATATATTCATAAATAAAAATTCAAATATATTCTTTGCCAAATATTTGTGTAAATAAAATTAACTTCATAAATATATGGACAAGAATAGTGTTAAAACTGCAGAATAAGAGTAACCAGTTGGATGAAATTAAAAATGATCTAAGTAATATTTATAATATGTATTGATATTGTGGTATCGGTATGGATATATATCAGTAATCTTTGTGTTATACTTTTTATAATTCTGCCATATAATTACATTAACATAAAAATTTGCACTTGCCCTTCAGAGTCGAAGATCACAAATGATGAAATATAAATGCCTCGGAGAAAGACGCACCGGAACTAGAGTGCGTCATATGGTATATACAACAAAATTTTTGGGGCCCGTATAATTTCAGACTCTCCGGAATATAACAGAATTCAAATTTATGCAATTTTTCCGATAGGTAGATGCTCGCCGAAGAATTTACACATTCTGAACCTGCTATGCCATTATTGTATATTACATGGCCGGTCATGAATTATCAAACGAATTTTTATAACGAAAACAAACTACAAAACAGAAATAAAATCGATTGTGATACTTCTCGAGTAGATGATTTTTTTATTCATTAATGGACATTTCTGTTAATATATATTAAGCAAAAAGAAGAAAAAAACGTCGAAACACAACCCACAGATTGCAAGCCTATGGATCTTTTAAATAGTGTATAAGAATAACGCTCGCTCCATCGTTTTTTTCTTTTCGTTTCACTCAATACTCTACTCTTTTTCCCTGTCTCCTACGTAAAAACACAAGCGTCTTATGCAATACTTCCTCGCACGAGATAAGCAAGAAAGTCAAGAGCTAACAATCTTCCGAAAGTAAAAAGCCAGCAGGGAATTGAAACTCAAACTCGTGTTCATCCTGGTCGATAACTCACGGGCATTAGGAATTGCAGCGGTGGTCGTGACTCGTTTGTGAGGGACGATTAAAGATGAGGGGCCACCTGGGGTAGATAAAAAGAAGGACAAGGTCTTTTGTCACATACCAAAGACACGAGGTAGAAGGAGAAAAGAGAAGAGAAAAAAAACAAAAGAGAGGCTTTCGATTGTAAGCCTTGGCGAGACGCACATGTGGATGATGGAGCGTGGAAAAAGGGGCCGATGACAAGAGGTTCGGTTCGTAGAGCAAAGCGAGAAGAGCATTGATTCACCTAACTGACTCGCGAAGTACTGGATGATCAAATTTTTTTTACACTATGTTCATTTTTCTTTGGCCGATAATAACAATCTTTTACTTGTTTTTGTACTACCTTCGTAATTTGTATTTTTATTCAGTACAAATCTTCTTGAAATATTCCATTGTTTTGAGATTAATTAAAATACGTGAAGTTTAAGCGAAAACTTTAAAAAAATTATTGTTCGATGATCCTAATAGCTTGTATCTATTTATATAATAACTATTGCTTTCACAGATTTGTTTAATTACACTATATGTATGAGAAAAATTAACGGAGAACAAATTTATGAAATCGAATTTCATTTTGAGAAAAAAAAAGCAAAATTTGCCTTATTATATATACTATATGAAATTTTATAAAAACAAGCGAGCGAAAACAAATGATATTCAATTACCAAGTCAGCTAACAAGGAAGATCTACTAAAATATAATGGATGAGTGAGGAATGAAGAGGCATGTTACTTCATTAAGGAACGAGCATGTCGGCAGCTTTAACATAAAGTAAAATTATATTAGTGAAATGGAATAATCTTTTTATTTCAATAATTAACATTTATGAAATATCATCTAAAATATTAAAATATATTTTATTTCCTAATATGAAGCAGACAATGAACAACTTAAATTAATTGTTAAATGTATTTAATTATATAAGTCTTAATAAAGAAATGAAATAATAATAGTAATGATAAATACACAAATTGCTTTATGACGGTCAATGAGATTTTTTGCGCAAATGTGTTATACGACCTCTTTCTACATAACGTATACAGGACGAAAGGCTAAATGATGAATTAAAAATACCCATTTTTACTTATTAATTGTTTAAATCAGGACAGTTTATTTATTATCGCTGTACGTTAGATGTTTACATTGGGTCTATGTTGGAGATATAATTTTTAAAGTAAGCAACTAATAAAGAAATTAATCAAAATATTTAATAAGTATGTAATATATTTTTTTATTTACAATTCTTATAAAGATTTATTCAACAGTATATTAGATATGCATGTATAAATGTAATTGGTACCAATAGTGTTTGAAATTCATGATAAATAAAACATTCATACGCAGAAGCATTGACAAGTAGGAAATATATAACGAGCAATAAGAGACACAATACATTACACGCTTATTTTAATTTTAACTATAAAAATTCTTTCTCGCTGTTCTGTATCGCTTTTATAATTTAATTAACCAAAGTCGAATTTAGATAAGCTAATGGCAGTTAATAAAAAATTTTATATAACCTAAACTGCAAGGACAATTTTTAGTATGTAAATTCATTATAAGAATTGCAAGCAATTCAATTTATCGCATACTAGTTAAATGTTAGATACATACTTTTCTTATTTTTTATTTTAAATATTATTGGTCTGTTCCAAATCTGTTTACATATATTCATAATAACATACTTATTTAAGTAACCCGAACGACAAATTTTAATTCCATTTCAACCATAAAAACTATTCATAATAATATGAATATATAATCTATTACATTAGTACTTTAAAGATAGATATAAAAAAAAATTAAATTAAAAAATGAAAAAAAAAATATAAATGCAACTAATAAATATAAATGGTAATGAAATCAAAGTATTATAATTATTATTAGATCTTCAATTAACATTATATTTATTGTAGTGTGAATAGTATGTAGGTAACATTTTTAAATTGATAGATAAAATATCTCGAGTTTGCAATTGTTTTCACTGAGTTCATCTACGAACATAAAATAAATTACTTAGAGAATAATTTAAAAGATAATAGTGAAATATCTGCATGGCTTTGATAATATATTCAATATGGTCATAGAATTTAATTAGATAGCCGTACTCCACTGTTCTCATAACGTAAATATATCGCTCTAAATGATAAAAAGTCGGTAATAAATTCTTCTAATTTAATACAATCATGTACACTTTAAATAAATTTGTTAAATGAAACAAAGATGAAATCACTCTTAGTTTATGCAATTAATAAGAATAATGTAATGTAAGATAATGTATAATATATTATATATTATATATTATATATTATATTATATATATATATTATAGTATAATAATATAATGTACAGAATTACAAATTTCCTATTGTTCTACTTTTTTCATGTATTCATATAAGCTGTTATATTAAAAACTTTACTACAAGATTCATTATTAAACTTAAAATTAATTTATCGGTCATAATTACAGAAAAAAATACGTTTGCTTCAGTCGAGCATTGCGGAGTCCAGTTAATTAAGTTCATTTCAATCTGTTTGGATAATGCAATTATACGCAAACACTCGAGAGAAGGACCATAATATTTTCAAAACAGCGCTTACTTAATATGCATCTTCGCACAGAATGCAGCAAAATCGTTGATGTAGAAGATACCTCAAATGATGGAGTATAATAGCTATCCATGCATGGCGTCCCATTTTTCCCACCGCAACTCCTGTGACTAAGCATCACTTTAATGTGAGAAAACTCTTATTTCTATCCAAACCTTTGAGCAAATCCAAAATTTGATCCAAAATTTGACTTTTTAAAAATATTTTAAAAGTGTCCAAAACTTTTGCAATTCACACATTATCGGCGCACCCTATAATTCTTAACATCTTTACATGAATCTTAGATGGTAGGCAGAAAAAAAAAGAAATAAAACAATGATTTTACTGGAGAGACTAGAGGGCTTGAAATTCTATCTAAAGCTCGACACGGACCACGTACTACGAACAACCAAAGTAATCGCAAATAATTTTGAATTAATGCCACCTTGCAGACATAAATACTAAAAAAAAGCCTGTAATTGAATATTTAGTCAATCGTTTAATCTTAAAATTCCTTAATATTAAACTCCAATATTGCATATCAATTCATTAAAGATAATACTATCAAATACGATAACTACTGTGCGATTAAGTAAGATTTTAAATAATGAAATATGTATGAAATCTAACGGTTTTCTATATTTTTATAAATAATGATTACAGAATACGTTAGATTTCCAATTTTACAAAATATTTAACATAAAGCTGAGTATTTAGTCAAATTTATTTTGAAATTGGTGTTCGGAACGAGTCCCAGAAACTATACCGCAATCATGTTTATTAAACGGATGATGCCATCCTGTACACAATTAATAGACAATCTATATTATTCTGCGCCAGAGCCACGGAGGTGACAAACTGAAAGGATAATGCAATTATTTGCAGACATTACGAGTTACTGGTTTTTCAAGAGACAGGTAAAAAAATCAAGGAATAAGACTAAAAGATAATGAGAGTGCAACATAATGGGACTGCGACTCGTAATACTCGATCTTTTTTCTATTCACATAGTTTTTCGGGCGTGACCGTCATGGCGCGCATGCCTCCACAAGGTACTGCCAATATATTTGGCGGAATTCCAATGGCTGCTAGCATAAATGCGGAACTCGGCTCAATCATCATGGCTGCAGTTTGACCTGGTGGTGCGTTCTCTTCACGCTTATGATAACGGGGTCTCGACGACTAGCGTCACAGAAATAACTTAGAAGCTGTTTACATGGGGACATTGGTGAAATTACACAAGTACTATACGTGCCAATGTATGACTTGTAATCAATTCTGATATTATCAGTATACGCGTGCTTGAAGAATTTAAGACTACAATATCACTCTCAAAGCTTTTAAGACTTTATTGAATAAAAAATGTAAAGCTTTTTAAAAATAACCAATTATTCTACTTGATTTGATCCTTGTCTTGTGAAGAGAAAAGAAAACGAACAAATTGCAATTAGATATAGTATTCTTCTTATTAACTGTTCGTTTTATGATGATTCTTATTGAAATATTTCTATTGACATAAAAATGAAGCTATATTTGGTTAAATAGTAGTGATACGAATAAGCTCGAGTCATGTTTGTATTAACAAACAGCCAGTTAAAATTAATATGAAAATAAGGGAGCGTCGTAACTAAATATGATTATTCTATAAAGCATTAGACTTAAAAACAGACCGCGAAAATAAAATACTAAATTCACAGAGAATTGCAATTATCTGTCGAACAGATCAAAAGTTACAATTACAAAAATATTAGATTTCAAAAGTAAAGTCAATTTGCCGTGGCATCTTCTTTAAAGGGTGAAAAACATGTCTCCTCTGTTCAATGGAGCTCTCTTCATATAGATGTTCCAGCCACGCCCGATTGTAGTCTTCCTACGAAGTACTGCTGGACGTAGGTGGGGATCAACAGGATACCAGTTTTAAAATTGGATTCTTAAGCACACTCTTACGTGTTATGACGACAATTTAAACCGTGCCAGTTATTGGCTATATTTTTTATAGCTTGGACTTTTCCTAATCTATGTTCGAGAATGGACGATATTTAATATCTTGTAAAATATTTATAATTATAAATTGGTTTATATATGTAAAATATGCATATGCAAACCTATCTCTTACAATTACACAGACTTATTTATTTATTAATTTTTTTATTATAATTTCTAAGTTATTAGGATAATAAAATAATAATTCAGCTATTGTGCATACTGCTGTACTGACTATCTACTTATATATTTTCAATTATTCATTTGTATTTTACACAATTATTCGGACCAAAAAAACTTTCTGAAATATCAATAAAATAAAATTTCATTAAATACAAATTTTCAATATCTTAGACGTAAATCATGTCGATGCAGTCGCGATATGATCAATTAAGTATGACGATTGCTTCGTGTATTTTTCCAGAAATATTAACTATTTTAACGGAATAGTTTACAATGGATTTTCGTATCACAAAGCTCACTGTAACTCATAAAGGGAAGCCTTATTAATTTTATTCATAATTGGTGTAACTTTTCAGGTGTGTTTTATGTCATAATCATGACATTCTTAATGTAAGACTCCGATAATCACTAGGAATAAAAATTAAAGCTTTGTGTTGAAATATAATATATTTTTATCATATACTATTGGTAATGCTACATTATCTTTAATGCTTTTGTCACATTGAACTTCAAAAGATTTCTTTCCTTTTTATTGATTATCAACAAAATATTTAATGCTTCGATATTGTCAATAAAATAATTAATAAGATCTACAACATTAATATACAGCATTTCTCTTAAACTTACATTAATCTGGAATAATTTATAAGGTGTGCAAAATATACAATTATTTAAGAAATTATTATAGATTTATAACGATTTTTAAAAAATTGAAAAATAAATTGTACATTTTATATTGCACATATTGTCAGTTAAGATGTCAAATTAAAATATCCAAATTGATCACTTAACAATCAAACTTAAAAAAAGTTTCAAAATGTAAAATTTTTCTTTAATACATATTAACAATTTTTATAACATCTGATTACAAGATCAA
The DNA here is from genome assembly GCF_000503995.2 of Ceratosolen solmsi marchali. Taxonomy (NCBI): domain Eukaryota; kingdom Metazoa; phylum Arthropoda; class Insecta; order Hymenoptera; family Agaonidae; genus Ceratosolen; species Ceratosolen solmsi. Next base: position 263,157 of record NW_011948439.1, read on the forward strand.
CAAATATCACATTCAGTCCGGACAAATATTGTAGTCTAATTGCGTAGTTGTGTTATGTAAATATTTATCTTGCACGAAGACAAAAAACGTGTCTGTTATTCGTTCAAATTAATTATGCTAATGAGTCACGATCAAATTTATCATTACTCATCCTATTCATATGGAAAAACTTTTTAAAAAATTCAGTAAAGATTTCAGGTATATTTCAATTGTTTTTTTGTTTTTTTTTTTTTAAATAATTGGTAATCAAAAATAATAAACGAGCAGTTGATTTGTCTGCCTTACGACATTAGAAAGAACATTTTAGAGGGCATCCTTCAACTCGTTCGGTTGAACATCTAATAAACTGCAATATTAATTTTTAGTTGAAGAGTACAACAAAAAACCATAATAATTCTTAAATATGTACTTTTATTTAGCTCGTTTGCACTTCACACGCCAATGCATACCAATTATCGTCATTTGAAAAAGATGTTTTCTTCATTCTCCACTATTCATTATCACATTCCCAAGACATCTTAAAAAATCGATCGTGGTCAAAGGTAGAGATATATCAATGCTGGTAAGACAGATAGGCATGTGTTGAACATTTTATTAATTGCAAATAGGAATATGCTATTTCATCTAAGAAGATAAAACGAGCCAATGAGCAAAAATACTGTCTGAAAGATCTATGAAATTTACTATAAAGCGACATGAGTCATCCAAAACTTGTTTAGTTCTGTTTGTCCCCATGTACGTTTCTGTTAAACTGTTAAATTTATGTATGTTAAACTTTACAGTATAACAATTATTGTCAGTGAATATCTATTAATTATCACGCTGTAACAACATTATTTTATTCGTGATACAAACAATAAAAAATAAAAACAAAATATTTATTTACTTTATCTTCTAAATAAATTAAAAATTTTTGTATTCAATACTCATGTTCGAATAGTTTAATGCATTGACTGACTGTCAAATTAAATATAATTAGTAATATTTATACACATTACTTACACTTTAATATACTCATCAAAACTCAAATTACAAAAACTTTATTTTTTTGCAACTATTACGTACATTCAACTGTATAAAACTCTATCTATTAATTAATATAAATATTTATTACTTTGATTTTTTATCAGGCATTTAAGAAAAATAACTATACTTTCTATTAATAAACAAAATATTAGAAAATTCATTGATCATCAGAAAAATGTCTCGTTTAACCTAAAAATTTTTAAAACGTTAATTTACGAAAAATTTTGTTAATAATTTATTTTGAATTGTACATTCTAATTAATAACATTGTTATGAATTATATATATATATACAATAGATACCATGCGTCTATAACCAACAAAAAAATTTTGAAATCATAATGTAATCCAAGGCATCAAACATAAATATCCTGGATTTTTCAAATATATAAGCATACATCTACACATGTAATTCGAACCCTAAATACTGAAATGTTTTTATGCAAGCATATTGTTGTACTTTAACTACCAGATTTTACATTAATAAATGTATAATAAACTAACTATTAAAAAAGAATTTTTAAAAGTGGTATTTGAAGAATGAGTAAATCTTTTATTATTTTTTGTGCTTTTCTTCAATTTTATTTTATTCTTATTCTATATCAATTAGCCGAAAATCCAGAGACATTGAATATTGTGACGCCATTCTTATTTAGACCAATCAAGTCCTGAAGAGAAAATATGCACATGCGCAACTTAGAAAAAGCGAGAAATATTCTAGACATCAGCATTCGAAGTGGGTTACAATTATTTCTGCTAAGTATATATATGAAATTCAACCATTACTTCTCCCACCTTCACCAATTAAAATTAATATATTTTTAAATTCATTATTAGATTATGAACTTTATGATTTGTTAATGTTAACTTCAGAAAAATGCAAATTTACACTTCCCCGTAACTGCCAAATTAATATGGTAATTCAAATTAACTTTAAAATTTTCAATACATTGTCCCTGCATCTCTAAATAGAATTTAAGGTAAATAATTTTAGTAAAAGTATATTTTAAAAAATCAGCTAATGGATCATCATCGTTTAAAAAAAAGCAAAAAGTAAAGATAAAAGTGAAAAAAAAATTAAAGATAAATAATTTAAATGGTAGCTGAATGATAAATGCAATTAGAGTGATTTGCTATAGTCCTCATTCCTCTCTTGAAATATTTCCTATGAAGTTATTTTGAATACCGTCCGATAAACTCACGCATACAAAAGTGGTCATAATGACTCGCGTCCGTTTAAGGTCGACTGACTATGTAGAGGTTACTTGTGTGTGATAGAGAGGGAGAGGGAGAGAGAGAGAGAGAGAGAGAGAGAGAGAAGGATCAGGGAAATGAAAGGAAATGGCGGGAAGAGAAGTGGGGAAGGGCAAAGCAGACTCGTTCTAAAATTGCGTGAGCCAAGACCAAAATACCCACATGCTTGGACCACAATACACACAAACTAAATCCTCACGATTTGCGAGAAGATTTTCACCTTTCACTTGTACTATGTGACCGAGATGCTGGTTTTATTCTAGGGGTCGTGTCGCATACATACATAATCATAGATTGAAAATGTGTGAGAGCCAGAGGAGAAAAAGAGGGAGCGAAGGTCAGGATAATGACGCAATAAAGTCGTTCCGGATATATCGATTTTTCGCGTCGTTGTACTCACACAGACGCACCGAGGCACACACTCCCACGCAGAAAAGTATATGTACCCAGCCAGACAAAGAGCGGGTGGGAGGAAGAGCATCGAGACGAAAACCCACTAAGAACGTATGTTAGTGCGTCGGCCGCGGAAATTAATTGGACGAGATAATTGAGCGTTGACTCGACAGACACCCACGGACTCAGGTAAGATTCCTTTCTTTCTTTTCTTCGCATATATTAATTAAAAGTTTATATGCATGCGTGCCACTGTGCATGCATGCATGCGCGTATGGGGGGGGGGATTCACTTTGAAAACACAATTACCACATCGCGGAAGCCATAATTGTTCTCTTGTATGAAAATTTGAGTGTGAGTCTTGCTTTTTATAGGTGCACCTATACTTATAACTGTGTCTTTATCAAAATAAAACTGGACGCCGTGAAACGCGGTATTTATTTATATTATGCAAACGGAGTGTTATATGGATACAGACTTCTTCTACTCTTTTTTTGGAATTATAAATTTATTTTCTATTCGAAATGACGGAGGCATTAAACATTAACAATACTAGATGTGTGGTAATTTTTATTGAATTTTAATAATTTGAAAATTTTGTCTTGAATGAAATTTACATTTTTTAATTACTGCATTTTTAATAAACATAATAATACAATTATTTATGAATCAATTATCTAAAAATTCTTATGGAATTTTTGGGTAGTTTATGATAATCTAAAAATTACTTTCTATTGAATAGAAACTATAACTGTAACATTAAATACAATAAAATTATTAAAAACACTAAATTCGTTTTTCTTACAATAGAATGCAAATTTAATTTCTTTCTATTTTGTACTCCTATTCCTATATATGATTGCTTTCCATTTTGTAAATGTATTGATTTAAAATATGGTATCAATCTCTATTCATTATTTAAATTTGTTAATAATTTAATCATTTTATATATCTACGATTCAAATGGAGAAGAGAAGATAGAATATAGTTATTTAATAATTTTTTTACAATGGTTCTAATTGTTGTTAAATTGTAGAATTAAAAACTTAACTTGAAAATATGAAAGTATTGTATCGTCAGTTTTAAAGTTAGATTTGTAGTTATGCGGAATGATAATACAATACTATTAGCATTGAATTTTAAAATCTATAATAAATTTATATTATTATAGATATTTATATTATTTTTGAAATAATTATCTGAATAATTCAATTATATAAATTATAATTTACTAAACTAAATTCTGTTCTGTATAATTTCACAAAATTAAGTTGTTATTATGTATTAATGAATATATTATATTACTACAAAATTAAAAATTGGTTTATATAATGCCACTAGCGTACTGGATTTTATTAACCATTAACATTATATTAAATTCTTCATAAACTGGAAATTCCTTAAGTTTAGTTTTTGTTTTTTTTAGATGCAAAGAATATTACAAGAATAGCAGTAAATTTTTCTTGTACAATTCCTCTATTAACTGATTTTTAAAATGTGTCAAGCATTCTATTAAATTTTTCTCGATTAAAGTATAAACGCGAATAGATAACAACTGCGCATGATACGATTAGCTGAATCCTTGGGCAACAAGATTACACAACAATGTCATCGTCTTTCAAAAGCCATTCTGTTTTCGAAATTCATACCGAACATTTCAATTATGGAATAAGATAATAAATTCAGAAAATGAATTTAGTTTTCAAAAAACAAAACTGCACTAGGCAATGTTACTATTATAATCTATCTGTCTTACTATCAATATATTTATCTATCGATCTATTCTACATAATACTGTTATCGAGAGTAGCCTCATTTAATACTTTGTCCGCAATCGTCTTTAATATTTGATCTTTTCAAATGTATTGCCCTACGCTACACGGTTACAATTTAGAAGAATGCAGTGCATTCAATTAGCGACACTGATGAAGTCCATATAATTCTGTAGACAGATTTTCATTTATTGATATCGACAAACGGCTGGTCATTGTGATATCGAAAGTATTCGGTGAAACTGCTTCACAATCTATTTTGTGTTACATACTGAACGCCCTTTCTTAATTTTATATACTTGCTTAAATTATTGCTTCAAGTAAAGCATTCCAAAACACCAAGAATTTAAAAAATTTTAATCATAATAAATATTTCGCAATACTTGTATTCATTTGTATTGATAGCTTGTTTATGACTTGATATAATTATGCAAAATTAATTACGCCCAGAATATCAATTCGAAGCAACGCAGTCATAAAAATATAAAAAATACAAATCTCCAGAAACAGTTAATAAATTTTAACTTTTATGAAGATAATATAAATATAACATTATAATAATTAATCGTTATATTAACAATAAGAATCAACAAATAAAAACAAGGTAATAACAATAATAACAACTAAAAAAGTAAGTTAAAATATAAACTTACATAAAACCACAACTTTTATTTAATTGTTATTAATATCAGAGTAATATCATCGTAAGAACCACAATTACAAAAATTATCAACTAAGCTAATAACAATATTTTAAAACTTTTTATGTATTGCCAATGACATAGACTTTTCTATTAGGGAAAATAATCTATAAATTAATTGAGTAATACAGAGGAAAAAAGAAATTTTGTATTTTTTGCTACAAAAATAATGTCTGTTCGAAAAATTAGATAAAACATGATACATAGAAAGTTTCTTAAATACGGTACAGGCAGTCGGTTATGAAATAATAATTTCGGTTCTCATGTACGCCATCGACCAAGTCACTTGGGCGATTAAAGTTTCCAAATGCAACGGTTTATTTTCGATGAATACTTCTCTATTAGACGGCTATCCGAAAGAAACCATAATATCCCAATGCATGCTCCAATCTTTCTTTTTTGTTTCATTCCTGAGTAATTATAAGTGTCAAGAAGTCGAATATTTGGGGTACGCATAGCTCTTTCAAGATACCTTGTAGTATTTACATAAATTGTCAATGAGATAACGCTTAACACTATAAATGATTAGACAAAATTTTCCTTCGGAATCTCGCGGAATTTTGCGGCCACTATTCGTTACGTTGTCACTAGTTATCGGAATATCAGTATCTCATGCTAACCAATGAATTCCGAGCTACTTGCACATTTACTATCTCTTTCCTCAAATCAGAATTTATTATTAATATTGTTAAAAAAAAAACATAATAAATAAAAAAAATTTTTTAGTCAATATACAATGTGCTTAAAAAAATATTTTTTCAAAAGATATTTGGCCTAACAATATAAAAAAGGGCTATATTTAGCTATGCAGTTCAAACCGTTATTTTATTTATAAGTATTTTTATAGGAGTATAAATATCCGCAGAAAAATGTTTAGACTACTCTATAGCTATCAGAAAATAAATTTAAGAACAAATTTTTGATAAATAAAATTTTTATAAAATTATATAAAATAAAGACTATTTTGGTAAAATAATAGTGTTAACAATGTCACTCATATAATTTCCTTTTTTTTTCAAGTTTGCATAATTGTCGTCAACGCCCAAGTGTGAATTGTGCACGCGCGCGACGGACATCTAAGAATAGAGACAGAAAAAAAAACGACAAATGGATCCGAACACAGCTCCACTGATTCGACTGCAATTGCTCAAACTTCATTAACACTATTTCTTTACTGCATGGAGTTCAATTAATTTTCGTTATTATGCATAGCCATTACCTTTGACTTTATACTTAATATTTTCCAAACATTCGATTTTCATGATTTTAAACATCTTCAAATCCTTGAGATTTTCACTTCTTTAATCCTGATATTAAATGCGAATCCAAAAACAATTTTACCTTTTTTTTTCTTTTCAAAAAGTAATATTTTTATAAATTTACATTCGGACTGTGGATAAACCTTATTCGTATTTTTACAATATTTTTTATATTAACTATATTTTATGATCTATGCTTTATATAAAATTTACTTTATCAACATTGGTTTATAAATTTAAAAATGAATAGACCACAAATTAAAGCATACCATATAATTTGTAGAAAAATAAGAAACTAGAAGATGTTTTTTTCGTGCAGTGGACCTTGAACATCTTCAAGTTTTATAGGAAGGCGTCATAGCAGATTCGGTCAATTCCGATAACGGGACATTCAATACATAGGAAGAAATTTATTTCCTCGCAGAAGTCGAAAAAACTACCACTTAGACAGTGTAATTACTACCATTTCGAAATTATAGGGACGTCTATTCAGCTTTTGTCTAGTAAGTATAAAATTCTGGAGTATTTGAAAATATATTTTCGAATGGATATAAGACTGTTTCAAAAAAATCAGGAAGCATTCAGAGTATTGATGTAGATTATTTTTCTTTATCGTGTCCACACTTTCGGATTTATGTATTGTAAATTCTAAACCACTGAAAAAACACTAATACACTTGGGGAAAGCCTGAAAAAGGACACTTATTTTTTACGATAACAGTGAAAAATTATAGAACAGAAACTGGTTTGATGCAATGCAAGGCTTCCGCTTGCTTTGCAATTCTCGAATTAACGGTAAATTGCAGAGTTGCCTATATGCATTTGGAAGCATATATGTTACGCGTGCGGATACCTGAATATGCCTGACTAACTGGGTATGTGGGTGTGTGTGTCGTGCGCGCCGCGAATATGAGAGAGAAAGAAAATTTGTCTTTTCGATTATATATTTTCGTGTGCATTCTCTCCCTCCCCCCTCTCTCTCTTCTCACTATTTCTCTATATAAGCACACGCATAGACGATTACAGCCACGTAAACGCGCACGCGCGCGAGGACACACACACGCGCATACACAATATATCTATTTCTCAATCTATTATTCTACTATCCATCTATGCATCTCGTACATAATATGAAGAAAGAAATATAAAAAGAAAGTTGAAACAATCATATACTCACGATAGCTGATACATCTATAATGCTCCAAGAGGCAGACCTTTTTGACGTTTTCTTCTTTTCTTCACACACGCAAGAGATGAGGACGAAGAAATAAAGTGAGACAAAATGAACTGCACGAATCTTGTCCGAGACTAGGAGTTTTTCGCTTATAAATACTTGTAAACTATTTTGGGGGCCTTAAACGCTCTCCAGAATCCGCCGTTGCTGTCGTCGACGACTCTTCGTCGAACCACACTTCTGACTATCCAAGAACCATTATAATACTTCCCAAGAGAGAAAGATGGAGAGAACTTATCTACTTGCTGTGTAAATTTTAGGGTTACATTTTCAGCCAGAAAACAGATTTTTAATATCCACTGTAACACGCATAAAAGAACGGGACAAGTAGATAGTGCACGACGAGGAGGGTAGGACGCGAGGACGCTCGGCGACGCGCGGAAACGACGAGAAAAGGCGAACGGCGCTTTGCAGTACACACTCACATGCACACAAATAACAAGTACACAGACATTATGAGCGATAGAGAAGGAGAGGCAGGAGCGAGCAAGAAGTGAGGGAAAATGAAAGAGTATGCAAGAGAGATAGAATGATTGGAGCAGGAGGCGAGACGAGTGCGGTGCAGAGACGAGGAACGCGCTATAGGCTCTCTTACTCTCTTAACACATGCACGTAAAAGCACAGACGCGCAGCAATCGCTCGCAGTGCTCGCACACAATCGGGCGCGCGCGCGTACACATACACATGCACAGAAAGAAAGAGAGAGAACCTCGGTCGGTAACTCCGGCACACCTTTTTCTGTATAATCGTTGCCGCTTTTGTTTGCACTCTTCGTCTCTCTTACACTCACATTATCTACTCCAGTGCTACTCTACTCTCTCGCTCTCTGTTCTGCTCTCTTTTTCTTAACACGCGCACTTTTCACTCCATTTCCTTAAAGATCATATTAAAATTTTTTTTTCCATTTAATTCATTTATTTAAAAATCTATCTAAAAATAAAACATAAATATGGATTGCGATTCTCGTCGTTTCCACGACAAATTTCTTGTGCTAATTTCATTCGTAATAGAAGTTGAGGTTATGTGGAGTTAATAGTAATTGTATAGACATTATGGCATTGCGAGACGAAATTTTCTTAAAAAAGAGCTGTGCTTGAGTAAACAAGTAACTAAGTCGAAGCGCAAATTAGTATCATATGCCAACTGACTTGGAAAGTGAAATCGCAAAAAATATGTTAGATGAAATATGAATAAATAGAATAAGCGAGAATATTTGGGAGACATCCGTAAACTTATCGGAGATATTATACGACCACGTTCGGTGGGTTATGCAGAACGCAATATTCATCACTGCGCGTTGCGTGTGAAAGTTACGATGAGGCCAGCAACATAACGGAAAAAAAATCGCATATATGCAGGCGCAAGCACACATTTTCGATGTAGAGCGATATTTTATCCGATTAAAGTGTAGTAAAAAATAATAGTTTAAATTTATTAGACGTAGTAAAACGACTCACGGGGCTTCAGACCAAGGCCCATACAAGATATTCACGGTTTACTTATTGTGCTTGCACTGCCAGAGAAAGTGTCTAGCTCCATTGTCTCGCGACTCGAACTCCCGGAGAATATGGTTACGTACACGATAGTACAGAACAATCGCTCGCGAATTAGATGGTCTTTGCCGTTGTCAGTAGTGGCGGACGCCACGCACACAGAGAAGGGTAAATCTACGGATAAGATGCGAGACATTTTTACAGAAAAATGAAACAAAATTTGAGACCGACCCCCAGTTTTCACGCACACTTTAATTATCCCTTTTAAGTTTTGCCCTTACTTCGTATTTGTCGTTTTACTCGGAACAAGTAACGGACATCGTCTACGTCGTGCCCTCCCCCACCCAAGAGCCCGCATTCCTCTTGCACGTATGTGTACGCGCACAGGACAGGCGGACACGGGCACGCAAGCACGCGCGGACACGCACACAAATACGGACGCACGAGCACGCACAGAGGCACAGAAAAAAAGAAGCAGCCATGCAGCCCGGAGGTGCAGTCTCGCAGATAAGCCAGAACTCACTTTGGGACTAACACGATGTATATCCGGATTGCGGGAACTCTCCGGAGACGAGGCACTGCTCCAGCTCCAGCCGCAATATTTTCTTCCTCTTTCTTCTTCACGTCTCTCCGTGGCGTTGCTTTTCCCTTACTTTATGCTAAGGCTTGCGCTGCTTCTCTCTCTCCCTCTCCCTTGCTCGCTCGCTCTCTCCTTTCGGTCGAACTATTTACAAAGAGCGCGAACGCGCGCACGGCGTACAGGCACACACCGACACGATGAGGACGGCCGACGGGAACGGCGGCGTCGGCGGCCGTTGTTTAGGCGCTCAGGTCTACGCGTCGGTTGCACAGGTGCAGCGACGCACACTCGCGCGCACTCGACGTGCGGATGCGGAGCGAGACAAGGCGCGTGGCGCGACGGCTCACGTACACATGCGCGATTCTTACGAGCAGCGCATAGCGGAAGGAGGTACCGCAGTTGAGACGCCTGATAGAGACAAGGACAACCTGAGTCTCTCTCTGCAAGCAGAGAGATAGAAGAGGTGCGAACGCGCGCGCTCGTTCGCTACTAACACCCCAGCATACACGCACGGTTGATCTGCCTGCTCTCGACTCTCTCACTCGCGCGCCTCCAGTTCGAGGGAAGAATGAGAAAGAGAGGAAGAAAGAGAGAGGGCACAACCGAGCCTTGCGCGCCGTGTCCTCACTGCTGGTGGGACGGCCTAAGAAGTGCGAGGGAGTTGTTGGCTCGAGAGCGAGCGAGAGCTGTGGCTTGTGCGCAACACAGCTACTGCACAAGTGTGTCTCTCTCCCCCTCACTATGCTTGATTATGCGTGTGCTTGCACGTAGGCGAGTAAGAGCGCGAGAGAGAAGCAAGTCGACACAGAAATAGAAAGAGTGACTTTCGAGAGAAGAAAAGGAAATGGATTGCGTGAGACTGTGCAGAACGGCGGACAAGGAAAGCCATTTTAGAATTGTTTTTCTCTCGTTTACCGTCTCTCTCTATCTCTCTCTCTCGTCGTCGCACTTAATGCACACATTTTTTATTCGTTTTCGATTCTAACACTGCCTTAATTTTTATTATATCTATAATTATCTTACAATTTCAATGGTTTTTGATCGCGCCATATCTAAGAATGTCTTGCTCTCTAGAAACGTCACCAATGATAATGTTGAAGTTTATTCAAAAGAGGAGTGGGGTGAAATGGAAGGATGGATGGCTGACGCGAATAATGAAAAACAGACAGGCTGAGCATTTTTATCGCAATTACAATACATTCCTTTTCATATTGTGTTATAGTTCCAATTTTTTTTATTAAAAGTAGGGCGAAACCAACGAAAACGTAAAAATTAAATTCAATTAGATAAGTTGGTAAAAGTTTGATAATAACATACGTTCGACGATCGCGACATATTCTTTCTCTCTTTTTACGTTTTCAGGGCCGCCAGGTTAACGTCACGAAACCTATACTCATGCACATACCCGACACTCGCTCGTACCCATGTATCGAAACTGCGATAGATCGAATAGCCGCGTAGCTCGAGAGGGGAAAGAAGCGGGTAAACTACCCATGAAACAACAGCAGGAGGAGACCACAATCGCAGCGTGGATTAAAGCAGACGGTCGGCTGGGTACGTGCGCGCGTGCGCACATGCCTATGACTGTGTAAGCGTTTGTGCGACTGACTGTGCGGTGGGGGTCTAAAGGGTCGTGGAGCAGCGAGAATGACTATCATCCCGGAGTGGGAGCGTCATAGAAGAGCGACCGAGGGCGGCGGCGACGGCGGCGGCTGCGACGGCGGCAGTAGCGGCGGCGTTGGAGGGGTCGGGGCAGGCTAAAACCAAGCCTGTGTAGTCCGTGCGCGCGGACTTTACCTCTGCCTCGAGCCGCGCATTGCTGATACTCTCGCGCCTAACGTTCATAGTATACACCGGGGTGTGCTTTATTGACAAGTTAGCACTTGTATAAATATACGGGATTTATTTTTTTTAACTATCAGTGAGCCCATTTCGCCAGTACAATTTTATGTTTCTTTTTGTTGTTGTTTTATCAATGCGGTAAACGTCATCATCTAGTCACCGGAGAAATTCCTCGGTCATCAACCAGGTGTACAATTTTCACTAGTTATTATGGAAGTTATCTTCTCCTTTTTGCTGACGTTCTTTCTTTAATCAAAGCATCATGACCGCCATGAAAACCATCGTTTCTGAATTTCTGGATCGTACTTCAAAACCCCGGCTTCTGTTTCCTAAAAAACTTCCTCTCATTTACAGAAATGCCCCAGATTCTTCTCCTACAACTATTAAGTCAAAATTAAACGTGGATTTATATATATGTATATATATATATATATTTATTTATATATATATATATATATTGTAGACTGCGTTATATTTAATATTTTATACTCGTGATATGTTCAAACATTAACGAGAACAGTTTTTTAGATAACTGAAAACTTTTTACTCGAATCCGATTTTAATCACGTTGATTGTAGTCCTGGAAATTGCTCTAAATTTGATATTTTTAAGTTCTTTACAAAATCTGATTAAATATTAGATAAATTTGGGCCAACATGTATAATAACTGTTACATTATATTAAAGAAATTAATAATGAATTGCTAGTTAGAAAAAAAAGAAAAGAAGCAGCGTCAAATGTAGCATTTACGTACAATTTTTGTGCCTTAATAGCATGCACAACTTGCATTACATTGTAGTTAATTAAACAACTTGCCTCTAATTAGTCGATTATACTCGACTTTTCAAGTCCTTTTTTCAAAATACGTAACGAATAACTTTCCTTATATACAGATTTAAATACAGTGTTTGAAACAAACAGTTTCTTAAGTTTTCAAGAAATAATAACTTCTCTATTTAATACTTTATTATTAAATAAGTGTATATTTGAATAAAATAACCACATTTTCGTCTTATAAATAAGTATTTTGTTAATGAAATTTATTATATTTATTTATAAATTCAGAATGTGAAGTGTAAAGTGTAAAATACTTCATTTAATATTATAATTTTCTTGACGCCTCTAGATTGTCAAATGGATTATAGATTACTGTATAAATATAAACTCGATATAATTTAATTTTATTAACTTCTCTTGATGAAATGGCTGTTGATGACAGTAGATGTAGATCATAGCGATCATTAAATCGGAAATTCTTTTCATTTTCATGATTATTGTTATGGCCGTTCATCAGAAGCTTTGAGATTTTTCAAATAGGTTTGACGTTTGTTTTTAGTTACTCAGTGAAATCTTCCAATAAAAATACGTTTATTTCCTATTTCTAAGGATTACATTATTAATTTAAAATTAAAGCGAAGTAAAAAGGTCATCTTCCTAAACTTGGCATGAGACTAAGCTATTAGAAAATCAATATTTAGTTTGCTATTATTGATGAATAGCCTATGTCTCGAATCATGATGATAGGTAGCTTCGCTTTTTTAAATATAGTACTAGGCTTGATGAATTGCGTTGCTACATGAGGTGAAGCATGCACCGCCCGTGACCCCAAACACTCTGATAGTAATTAAGAAAGGTAATTGAAGGAGAGTGGAAGAGAGGAAAAAACGTTAAAATGTATAGATGCGCACGTATGTTCAGAAAATCCAAATGCCAGGGCAATTTAAAGAGGATATACCAAAAGAAACTTTTGCATTACCGAACGACTACAGTGGTTGGTGCTTTTCTAGCTCGATTTTATTGCTTCTCGCCCTCTCCTCTATGCCTACCTCATTTTCTCCTCCTCACTATCTTCATGCTACCCATCTTCACACTGCTCATTCACTGGTTCAATGGACTCGGCAGCTACGGGAGTTAAGCGCTCACACAGCTTCAACTGTAATTGTGCTATGTTCGCGTATGTGTGTATGTTAGTCGATTCACAATCGCTGATCACGCATCCTGCATCCACTATCCTTCCGCTTCAACCCTTAATTTTCTTCTTTATTTTTTAATATGACACGTCGTCCCTTGCTGAGTAGAAAAAACACATCGATAATAAAGAAACGAATTATAGAAGCGGTTCCAAATGATCATGATCCTGATATGAATCTTGTAAAATAAAATTATACAGTCTGTTACATTTTGTTAACAGTTTGTTATATTTAATGTAACAACGATTATTATATAATAATAAGATTAATATGACTCAAACGACTATGTTTCAAAAGTTAATACACCGTTTCAATTAATTAAAAATAATATAGAAATATTGAAAAAAATAAAATATTTAAACTAGAAGCATTTATTTTATTTCCTAATAAAATTGTTTATTATTGTTTTGTTTAAATTTGTCAAATAATGGTTGATGATGGATCAGCTATCGCTATCTATTTTATATGGTCACATAACTGCAATAACGGTGAATTAAATTCGAATCAACTTCTAATTCTCAATACGGTATTAATAGGCATATAAGTACAATTACATTAAAAAGAATTAAAAATAATTGTTTAATTTTTAATATTAAATTAAAAACTTCAAATTAATATGAAGATATATTATAAAATCGTACGTGAGTTTAAATATAAATAACATACAATTAATAATATATCACTGGTCTTATGAAAATATTAAGAAATGATAGGAGTGACAGTAACAGTGAAGATATATACATATATATATATATATATATATATATAAGTGAAGTCATATTAAGGACAAATCTGCATGATCGAATAAATCATTATATATACTGATTATAGTGGGTTGATTATTAACTCAAGAATGACAAAATTTGCCCAGATTTTTGTAATGCAGAATAAATAAATTGAATAGGAGCCCGCAATTTATTTTTATAGAATGACTATGAGATTTATTTCCCATTTCCCATCAGTATTAATCACATCTAAATATTTATGCCTGTATTGTACTGATCGTCTGACTGGATTCACTAGATCATTGAATATTACAAGAAATTCTTGGCCGGCGTTATAGGTAAATCTCACCGCTTTAGCAATGTTTTCTAAAGTTTGATCGATTCATCTCAATAATGAATTACTGAAATTATTTATTATTATATTAATTGTCGTAACGGAACACTATTTCCTGAATGATGTTTAGTAAACGGCAGATCGATAAACTACGTAATGATTGGTGCACTTAAGGTAACTGATAGCCCTGAAATTATTTAAATCTCGAACAGGGCTTTGCCCGTGGATGATTCTGACCCACACATAATACTGCACGTTATAATTTGTATTTTATTACAGTTGATACAATGTTGATTACATAATTTTCTAACTTCACTTCAAAGTCATCGCCAGTTAATATTGCCAAGCAGTCGCTAAAGCGTTTATCGAACCTTGTCGATAGACTAGTAACTGCTTTCTTGATTACTGAACTCGTTATGCTGCTTTATAGAAAACCTAACAGACCCTTCTTTAATTATTGCTGGCCTCGTGTAATTTTCCAAATGAGTCTCTTTCAAACACAGATTAGAAGAGGAAAAAGAAATTTAAGATAAGGATAGAATGAAGAAAAAGGAAAAGTAAAGATTAGGAGTCGCACCAGTGTGTGCAAAAGTGGAGATAGAGAGAGAGATGAAGATGCAAAAAAAGATATTAATGCCGACCATTGCTGATAAGAAAGTAGTGGTAAACATAGCTTTTTTTAAGGGAAAATACTAATCAATAGAAATTTTATTTTCGACTAATGTTCAATTAGAAAATTGTTACTTCATCCGTGTTCTGTATACTTCTTTATTTTCTTGAATAATGAACTATACTTATATAAATATTTTGATCAATAAAGAAATTTAAGTTTTTATTAAGAGTAATTTTGATAATAGATACATCTCACAATAGATTTTTCCAATCATTTTATAAATTGTTATTCTGTCTCACAACGTATATAACATTTGATAATACGTTTTCAAAAAAAGTATTTCTCTTTACAATCACACCTTTTCATATATTTGGAAAATTCATTTAATACGCCGATTAAGCTTTTTATTGGCAAAAAAATTGAAAATTAATAATAAACAACCATGTAGAAAATTAGAGATAACAGATATTTTCTTTTCCTTTTACACATGCCAATTATCAAAGAAAATAAGATAAAATTAAAAAATTTAATTACGTATAAATCGTATTTCTTAGTTAAATAAATGAAATTAATTTGCATTCTAATTTAAAAATATAAAAAATATATACATTTTAATATACGTTAAAATTCTTTAATTGTATAAAATTACAGTAATAACATTTTTATTTTTTCTTCCAAAATAGCTGTACCTATTTTTAACTAATCAATTTTATTCTAAATATATTAGTTGTATATATTTTAATAACTATAATTTCAATATTTATATATATTATTCGATTCAATATTCTTATAAATAATAAATTTTTAGCATAATTAAAATTAAAAAATAAATAGTGGCGTTTTTAACATCCTTTACTACTTTATTACTAATTATTAAATGCTTTAAACTAAAAATTAAATGCAATAAATATATATACAATATTGTTTAATATTAATAAACTGTTGATAAGAGACAGTATATTAAACATTTTTGTAATATATTAATTCTTTTCAACCTATAAAATTTAATATTAGATTACCTATAAAATTCTGATAACGTGTTAATTAAAAAAATATATACCGTTGAACGTTTAATTTTCTTTTACTTCATTCATTGAATTTCTATATTTCAGCTTTAATCAACACCACTTAAGTTTTAAAAAGGTAATCAATCCCCCAGAGCAGATTTATGAAACATGATCTATAATTTTTTTTTTTTTTACTTTTTAACTACTATTAATTGCATCAAGAGAAAACATTATTTATATAAAGAGAATTCTATCAACGTAAAGTTTCAATGAGGTAGTCCGCATACTTCTTAAATTTTAAAAAGAATCTCCATCTGCCTGTACGTTAAACAATTGTTCAAATAGTCTGACTCATATGAATTCGAGGTTTTTTGCGAGGTAATAATTAGTTAGGAACGCCATCATAAGAAATATAATATAGTTGGCCTAAAATATGAAACCATCTTTTTAATCTACCATTGTAATTTGTGAAAATATGTTTAAAAATCCGCCGGAACATTTTTATTTCCGATAAAATGAATAAAGGCATGGTTATTAATATTATATTATAAATTTTTGAGGAAAAATTATATAAAGTAAAATTTGAATAAGTCTTAAAGTATTCGATGGAGTTTTTTTAAAGTATTGTATTTTTAAAAAAATTAATTGTTTGAAAATAATTTGAAAAAGTAAGATTTGCTAATTGTAAGATTCCAAGTAAAACTTCGTAAAAAAAATAGAGAATATAAAATGCTAAATGAAAAATATACCTACGAATTAAATAATCAAAGTATAGCATAACAAATTTGCCTGTAAAACATAATACGGTTTTTTCTTATTTTGTGTAAAAAGTCGGGTAATTATTTTCATTGATTTTAACTGTTCGATTGGTCTACTGGCGCAGACAGCAAAGAAAGCCGATGAACCAAGTCGCTCCTCTAGACAAGGAAAAGCGTATACGAGAATATGAAACGTGACAACCTCGCATCATGAGTAGCACTACAGAATGTGTGTCTGAGAGAAGGGGGGAATGAGCAAGTGTGCGACTGCGATGGAGGGAGAAGTCGTTGTAGAAAGACTGCGATCTGGCAACAGTGCGCTTCTTGCCTACTCGTTGGCAATTATCTTTGTGTGGGTACCCGAAGCCATTGCTCGTTCTTCGGGTCGCTCCGTGTGTTTGTATACGGACGCATGCGAGAGCGAGAGGTAGGAAAGTATCGGGGTGGGCGGCATAAGCCGAGCGTAAGAGACGGAGGAAGAGATAAAAGGAACGGCCAGACCAGCCAAAAAGAATCCCGTTTAGTCGATGAGTCGATGAGTCGTTGGGAGTGGGAATGAATGTAATAGGGGGTCGAGAGAAAGACGAAATAAGGATCTTATGAGAATCCAAGAGCGAGAAGAACAGAAACTTGTGGCTCTCGACTCTCCGGTACGAGTATAACATAACGCTTTTCCATCGTCAGCGGCAACCACGGAGTCGTCTACTATCGCATACGGAGGTGAAAAAGAAAAGAAACCTCAGCACATTTATATATATATATATATATTTATTTTTTTTTTATTCACCCTCGTCTTTCTCATTCTGTCGCTATTTTGCTTTCTTACGTTTTTACTGATTCACCGACATAAGATTTTTTTTGTTTTCTCGTGGTGTATTTATGCACGAAGGAGAAGCAAAGAAATTGATTATGATTACTTTCCACATAAAACAGACAAATTGAACAGCACGGAGTCAGCAGTGATATAAAATGAATGCATACAATAATGTGACTTCATATGATAATTATTGTTGGGTAATTAACAAATTTAACCATTGATTATACGAATTGAATTTGACAAAACTTAGCAAAATCCTTAAAAAAAGCTGTAGCTAGTAACATTGCTTTAAAAATTCTATATTAATTTCCAAAGACGAATGAATGGGAGTATTTTAAAGCGCAACATTATTGGCTTTGATTTGCCAATGATTTGCCAAAGAATCGTTTTCGAGAACGAATTAGCGATTGCGTGTTTAATCTCGTGCGTTGATATACCTGGCTCAAGGGGCTCGTTTCTCTTCCCCCGAGGGCTCTAATTATGTCGCGATCATAATCTCTAGCGTGAGTTCGGCTACGTAACGGATCATTTCCGACTCTCCAGTAAAAACTGCTGACCGAGAGCCGTCAACTCCCAAATGTCAAGCTTGGAAACGAATTCGCGAATGTCGCTCCTTTATGAGATATTTTGCGTAGGCTTATATTTTCAACAGAAACTGCTAGCATTGTGATTATCTATGCATTGTAACGTCGCAATGCGTAAATTTGTTCAAATGAAATAGAAGGACTAGTTGCAAGAAGGAAATTGGATGAAGTGAGAGGAAACCCTCTAACAGTGCAAAGCGGATGTGACACGCCCTAATGTTGATCATTAAATTAGATATTTACCCGACCCATCGTGTCTCAGAATTTACCTAATTTGAAGCGATGTATAAAGTCTCATCATTTACAGCATAACGGACAATAGATTGTCGATGAAGTGCAATTCTGTTATTTAAAAAATAATAGATATTAATGCCTTAATTAAAAATTGTGAAAGTAATTCTGTTCATTTTCTCATAATCATCGTAAAAACATCGATTAAAAGAGTAGAATTATATTTTATTGTGCAAGTTATTAATGAAATACTTATAATTTTTTGGATTGATAAATGATTGATTGAACATTCCTTGAACAATGTGAATAAATCGTATTTCACTCATTATGCTTACGTATATAATATTTATTATTTAGTATTTTAATGCACCTTGAATTTTTGTGAGAAATAAACTTGACTTTTAAAAATAAATACCACTCATCTTGTTATAATAAGAAGAAAAGTTGAACATATCGGAGATATGAACATATAAGTTTTAAAAATATGCTAATTAGCTGTTAGTATATATTAGAATTTATATATATTATTAATAAATAAATATTTCCATAGCTGATTAACTGTTGGCTTATGAAATGCTAACATTTTGTACAATTTTTTTATCGCCTGTTAATATTATTATTTTGTTGCGAATAGTTAAAATAAAATTTTATTTTAATACACTTTGATAATATAATTGTTAATCTTTTTTGGATTTTTACATCATGTTTATTCAAAATCAAATAATTTATTGTGAAATATTCAGTATAATCAGAAATATATAATTACCAAATGTAATTACAAGATTTACAATTTATGATTTCAATCAAATCGCATAATATAATAAATGTGTGCTCGGAAATATTAAAAGTTTAATCAAAGTTAAATATGTAGTAAAACGTATAATACAATATTCCAAAAACACTTAAAAATTTGTATAATAGTTTATTTGGAAGTATTTATTTTATTCGCTAATTTCCGTATCAAATTCATATATTATATCGAATATTAATCAAGTCTATTTTTTAATAACTAATATTACCCTATTTGAAACCCTATAATAATATGTAGAAATTTTATTTAATTAATAAGTATATTACATAAAATTTATTTTGCTATTAATGATTAATTATTTTCAAACAGTCCTAACTCTAAATGTCCTACACTTAAAATATATTATTTTAAAGTTTCTAAAATATTTGTAAGAACTTTTATATCTCATTAAATAATTTATATAGCTTTAATTACGGTTTTAGGTTTTTTCTTTAAATTTTTTAACACTATTTTTTATTAATATTGTGCAATATTATTTTCAGAAATTAAGAATAAATTTTCAGAAATAAAATATTAAATTTATTACTATTACGCCGCTCGTTCAAAGTAAATTATTGAAAAATAAAAAAAAATATGATAAAAAAATGTTTTATTAAAAAAATTTCGTTAATTTTATTACCTCAGAATGCAATATATACATTTAAAATCTTAGCAATTTTTGATAATAATAGTAATACTTTCTTTTTAAATAATTTCAAAAGTATTTGGTTTCTTCTTTGATTGAAAGGAATTTTTAGTTTTTGGAAAAAATTTACAACAAATTTTTATACCTTCAACTATAATCGATTTTAATGTTCGTAACTTAAGTTTATGAAAAAATCTATTAAGAAATTAATGTTTATATAACTGTTAGAAATAAGAACAATAATATTTGCTTTTGGAAAAATGTATGAAAAAATTATGATTATAAATATGACAATTAATGGAAATATTTTGAGTGTCTCTTATTATTGTTGCAATGATTAAATCATCCAATGTAAAAGCAACGTGAAAGCAAAAGTTTAGCCTTCAGTTGTATTGTTTGTAGTTATTAATATTTTTTCTTTACATAGTAGTGGAAATATTACGATGAGCAAGTATTGAATTTAAGGGCAAATTGTAGGAGCCGATAATGCTAGTACAGAGACTCTTATCAATGATAAATATGGTATTTTTTAGCTAAATCATGAATATAAAACGGAAGAATCAGGGAAATTGTTTATGTGTAATGCAGTATCTTCACATTCTAATGCACTGAATAGTGAGTTAGCTTTTTGTGAATGCAAACGCTTATATTAGAATAAATAATGAGAAGAAAAGATACAGGGAACTTATAGTGAGCATTTTTCTATTCACGACGGTAAATTCAGAGACTTATAGATAATTAGCCGTGTTTCCTATTTCTTTATATAATTATTTTACTAATTACAATTTGTAAAATAATCATACGTATATTCCTTTTTTATTCCATTTAATTTTTTATTTAATATATTAAAAGAAAATAGTCTTTAATTATTATTTCAACAACATGACCAATTTAATTATGATTTATATGCTTTATTGTATTATTTATTTAAAAAGTTATTTTTGTAAATGCATATCATAAAGTCGCAAGTAAATTTAATTTTAATGTGTATTAAAATAAGTAAATATAAAATTAATTTTTAATACAGTTATTTCGATAACATTTGAAAATGATAAAATTCTATATTTAAATAAAATGTTTTGATTAATTATTAATTATTAAATATGTAAGTACTTTGCAGTAAAGTAATAGATAAATTGTTCTTCCAAGCATTACCTACACTCATATCTGTACTTTTATTTTTTGTAGTGGTTTATAGATTTGTATTATACGCTGTTTTTAAATATAATAAAAGCATTAATATTAATGATAGATTCTTATTTAAATTCTCAATCGATATACAAATTATATAAAATTTGTATTTATAAATCCTCTTATTTACTTATGATATTTAAATATTACGATATGTACTTACGGATTATAAATTAATGTATTTTTACGCATTTCTATTAATAATAATATTAATAATATTCATTATTGTAATTTTTTGTACATAATATTCATTAATGTAATTTTTTTATTTAAGATTTTTTGTGAATAAATAAATTTACCCATATTTTATATTAGATCACAGTTATACGCACTATATATAACGATTTATCAATATATTTTCTATTGAGACGATTATGACGGACAGCTTGAGGAATCGTAAGCAATATTCGACATTTCGAATTATTAACATAGATATTATTTGGCAAATATAATTGCAATTTAGACACTTTAGTTACACTGAATAATATGTGAAATTTAACAAGAGAAAATTAAAAAAAAAAATGGATCCAGACCATTCGAAATAAACGTATGATTTAATCAAATTAATAGAAATGGAAAATGCAGCGTTTTTAGATTGTTAAAAATTCTAAGATTGAACTGATTGTAATACGTAATAAATTTGAAGCCGTAGTGTTTTACAGATATTACTAAAACTGCAGAATTATCTCGAAATTCTTACTTTTATTAAGTTTTATTGATTGAAAGATAATAGTGATTTTTTAATTAGATGAGTTTTTGAGAGGCAGGCATTATATTTTTGTTTTGCAAAGTGGTTTCAATAATTTTTATCACGTTGATCTAAAGTGATGTTTTTTTGCAGCAATCCATAAAAATAATACTTAATAAAAAGAAAAAAAGGAACAAATTAAGGGAGTCAAAAAATTAAATACGTAAAGATAAACTTTTATGTTTTATGGGCAATGACGTAGGTACGGGTACAAAACGGTATTTGGTTCTTTCATAATGAAGGAAAATTGTTGTCGCGTCAGGTTTACGTATTGACTCTATTCCCGCAAGTTTCTTTACATGAGGAGTATATAACCATTATATATATATATATATATATAATGTAAATAAAATTTAATTTATATTTATGACCATTTTGCGAGTGTGGCACTTCGGCTTTCTTGTGTTACACATTAGAAGGGTCAGCCGGAGGAGAGGATTATAAGCGGGATTAAGTATTGTTATCAATGATAAATAGTATCGAATGCAGTCGGCAAAAAGCAAAGTGAAGAATGAGTTTCTGTTAATATTTTTGCCTTCATTATGACCTGATTTCTTTTTGAATATGTAATTAGTTATAAAGCAGACAAACGTCAAAGTTTATGCAACATCTTAAGCGGTAGTGTGCAACGGAATACGATTGAGACAACGAATAGCGATTTATCGCCATTCATAATATGTGAATACTGTTTGTATCTCCATTATTTAAATCGAATAATTTCGATCTTATTTGCCGACTGTATGGACTTTTAAGTAAGTTGATATTATGTTTTTAAATTTAATTCAAGGAGTAATGGAAATAAACAAGCTCGTTACATCTAACAAAATATGATAACCAATGGTATAACCTATTTTATCGAGCATAAGTAAAATACTTATATCAATTTAATAATTTATATATTTCCAAATTAATCATACTTTTGTATTTCAAAAAATGCTATGCGAATACTTTCAAAGGATTTTATAGAATAGATTCTACATGTTAATGATTAACTTCTAAATTACAAGTTCTCACAGATTGTGTAGTAATTTGAATATGATTTTACGCCAAAAGAATAATTCAAACGAGCTTTAAAACATTAAAATCAATATAACAAAGGCATGTAAAAATTTAAATATTTAAATATAACAGACGAATGTCATACAAAAATTAATTAATTAAAAATATCTCTTGAGAGCAGTATTCTTTTATACAAATTTTATTTTGGAAATAGCTTAAAAATTATTATCGTAATTCCTAATCAGCATTGATAGGAAAAAATGGAGTTATAATAGCAGCAAATATTAATGCCCATATAAAGGTATCAAAATAAAATAAAATACAAAGAAAAGAACATATTCGGTACATAACGATGCACACAGATCAAAGCATATAATTTAAAATATAAATCTCACGATATTGTTACGATATTTTCACAAGACTCAATTCACTCAAGTTGTGCGAGATTTGACTGAAAGAATTTCTCCACAGTTGGCTCATGAAATGAGGTGTTAGCACGCAAGACACGTTACACCAATAAACGATGTACTCGTCTTTGCGCCACTCATGAATCCTGATAGATGATACTGTCTGAACTTAGCAGTTGATAAGACTGCATCTCGTATACTGCGTCGTGCGAAAAAGTTCATACCTTTATTCATGCGAAGTCGAGTACCAAAGAAAATGACATAGTGATGGTTTCAGTAAGTCAAGACTTAAGAGATATAAACCAATTGAACAACTGAAATTTTAATCTAAAATCAAATGAAAAGGAAGTTCGAGAACATCTCTTCGTATTTTAGACTTTCCTACCATAAACAATGAAACGATGTCATCAAAAATATTTAATATACGTAGGTGTAATATTCACTTATTTTCTGTATAAAGAAAACTTATTGATTTTTATATTAAAAAATAAAAAACAGCGTGTGAAATTATTATAGATGATTTACTAAATTAAATACAGCATAAAGAATTGTGCAGTAATAGATATACTTATTCAATATTTTGTATATATATAAAAAACACAGATATGAAATTAAAATTATTTACTGATGTAATAGTAAATTCTAAAAATTAAATGTCTCTTATCTATATCTTTAAAGTTGTAATAACAAACATAACTAAACTGTCTTATAACTATAACTAGATTATAATGTAAAAAATTATAAAATTTATACATATTTAAGTCATAAAATTTAATTTTCAGTAAAAAGTAAATATTATTTTAAATTAAAAAGACTAAATTTAAATAGTCAAATTTCAATAACGATATATATATATATATATACTGGTCTATACAATGTTTATGACATAATTATATACTCAAAAAAATAAATTTAATACTAAGAATCAAATAAAAATTCGACTAAATCTAATAGTGAAAAAATGGAGAATCGGTTAAAATAAAAAGTAATTAATTATATATTTGTATATTGTGCAGATAACTAGAAAAGATATTATAAATAAAATCTCTTAAGTAAAATCTTAATTTAAAGTAATATAATAGTCTAAAGAAATAAAGATGCTTCGAAATTTTATGCCTTGAAAACAATTTATTAAATAAATAAATTATGTATAATTAATTCATGAAAGGTAAAATTAATAATTTTTTTATAGTAAAAATATTTCTAAATGTATTTAAGCTGTATCGTGTACTAAAGTGTTTATATTTATTATATAATGAATAAAAAATATATAAATACAAATTAAATTTATAGTAAGTCGTTAAGTACGAATACAAAATTTATTATATGTTAATGATTTTTAAGAATCTGTTAGAATGTCTACTGCCAAACATAGAATAAACATTCGAACTACATTTTTATACTACCATAAATATGTAAGCAATATTAATGTAATATTTACAATCATAAATTGATTGATAAATATACAACAATTTTTATTTTAGAAAAATTGATGAAAATGTTCATCGTATTAAATTTAGATGCTTAAAACGATACGTTGAATGAAATGGTTCTACAGAAATTAAAAAAGCATTTTAAAAATTAGTTAAATAATAACTATATCAATTATTAAGGATAATTAATTCTTTGGAAATACATTAGCCTTTATAGTTTTAATTTCTATATCAAATTATTTTTTTAATCGTAATAGGTCAAGATTTATTACTAAATATGTATTACAAACTATAGATCTTATTTTTATTATAAAAATTGACACGTGCATGACAATAAAAACAAAAATTATGAGAATACGCACAGATTTAAACATACGTGATCAAACAAATTTACTAATAATGTAGATATTATAAAGAAAAAACCACGATAAAAAAACTAACAGCGATAAAAAGGATAAATATACAGAGAACATATAGGATCAATAATTAAATATAATAAATCACTATAATAACTATAATATAATAATTGTAAATTTTTACAAGGACAAATAAATGACAGCATTCATGTATAAATAAATTTTAAAAAAATTAAAAACTTCATAAATATAAATTACATCTAAATCATATTAAATAATAATATAAACATAATTATTATTATCAAGTCTTAATCAAGTAATAAAACTTTCTTTCTCAAAGAGTTGAAACATTTATTAATGACACGAATACAATATTTAAAATATCACTTCATGTATAATAAATATTTAAACTTATGAATTAACTATTCGAATACGAAATGCATAATATTTTTTACATTAAATAGCAATAGATTTTTCAAATCTAAAATATTTAAAAAAAAAAGAGAAAATCTCCAATCACCTATTAACAATTAAAGATAAGATCATTACTAGAGTCCAAATAATATAAAGACTGCTCATATTATTTTTATAATAATTATATAATGGAAAATCTTATAGAAATCTAAATAATATATAAGACATCTAAAAATATCTAAATAATATAATCTAAATCTAAATAAAATCTGAATAATATCTGAACAATAATAAACGACTATTATTGAATAGTAATTACTAATTTTTCTTGATTACATTAAAACCCTTAGTGAAAACTTGCATATCATACAAAAATATTGAGCATTTGATTTTTCATCATTCTCTATAATTTTAATATTTATCCTTATATAGAATATATAACTATATGTATTCTCATATAGATTCTTTTTCGTAAATCAATATTTTATTATATGCGCAAATGTGGCTATCCCCCCCCCCCCCGCTATATATGCATATACGTGGATAATTGATAAGTTAAACAATTTGTAAACTAATGCAATAATTTACTAATGCATTTATTAAATAGCTAACACTTTTATAGTCGTTATAATTTTAAAATAAAATAAATAAAACAATTATGACATTATGTTACTTTAATAGTTTACAATTATCTTAGTAAATTTATAATATTTATGGTATTAAAAAAACATTGAAAAATAACACTGACCTCCAGTCTTTCAAAGATCATTTACTGATATTAACAATTATAAATTGGTAAATAATCCATTTTAGACTTTGAAATTTCTATATATTAAATTTCGATATATTGATCTGTATGCATAAAATAAAACGATGTAGATAGTAACCTTCATCTTCATAATATTCGTATTATCTAACTGAACTTCAAGTCTTAATGTTCAAATATCATTTTTACCTTCTAATCCTAATTTCTCTAAAATTATAAAAAGAGCAAAAATATACGCGTTGGTTTAAGTATGATACTGTAATTGCTGATACTCAAACTATGATTATTTCTACTACAATTATAAATAGAAAAAATATTGAACATTATATTCAGTTATATTGTTAACGTAAAAAATTTCAAGCTTTTATATATACTTTTATATATATATTTTCAATTACAAAATTAAATTCGCTGGAATTTGTAATAAAAGGAAGAAAATAACAATTCTATTAAAAAAGGATAAGAAAATATTTTTTACTTGTTCGAGACACTAAAAATATATATGTAATTTAATTAGATAATCAAAGTTTATTTTAGTATTATAAATCACGAACAGCAAAAACTGCTAAAAGGGATAATTAATTTGAAACTGCGTAAAAATCAGATTCGTTTTATTGATCTCAATGAAAATTATTAACTACGGCTTAGATAGAAAAACTTTTATTTACAAAGGTTACATTTTATATATAAAAATATAGTTAATAAAAATAACAATATTGTAACAATTTTATTTTTAATTATTCGATTCAATTTATATTCCCTTTATCGATTACTTTTTTCTCCCGTGAATTTTGTGCAAAAGCTAAAGTCCTGTCGAGATACCAATGTTCCGATGATTGCCGAAATCAACATAAGAGCATAAACTCGAGATTAAGAAATTTTTTAATAAAGGTACTGATACTCGGTTTTAATTGTAACACACGAGGCACTACAAGTGTTTCTCATGGCGAGAATGCGTCTTTCACATTCTACTTTCATCGCAGCTTTAATCTCAGAGTATCGATTAGTCATTTTCATTCGTAACTGCAACATCGTTGAGCGATAAAAAGATATTTATAATAAGCTAAATTGATGTCACAGTTAAATAAACCGATAAATCGTCGAATTTAAGCACGTCAAAAAATCAATTACCAAGGCAAAAATTAATTCTAGGTAGACTTTTAAAGGCATTTTTTAAGGATAAGCTTTGTTTCTTTAACTGCTCTGGCCTATTAAAATTCACAATTGTCACCAAATAAATGTTTCTTATTTGTATGCGGATATCGATCGTTGTGACTACTACACAGGTGAGTTAACGTTACCAAAATGCATCATCTATTGAGCTTGAACCAAACTCGCTAACGCATGGAAACTTTGTAACTTAATTTAGCTTATGGATGAAGTTGCTCGTCAATCAGGGTTTTGTAAATACCGATTGGTAATTATATCGTCGATATAAGAAAAAAAGCTCTAACAAATAGCAAACAGATACAAGACTTTAGACGCAATTCGATGGTAAAAGATGGAGAGAAAATATGTACGCTAGAAGGTCGTGCTACCACAAATCATGATCCATAAATGTAATATTAGTTGATAATAACGTTGATCCTTCCTTCTTTCCACCCTACCCTCCAACCACTAAGCATCAAATTCTCTTGCTTAAAGTCTCGGTTTTGCGCAACTGAGGTTATGTTGCCCGGTCCTTCATCATTTACTTGGCTTCACTTTAGAGCAGTTTTGAAGACTGGTACAGACGGAGAGAAGCTGAAAAGACAATAGTTCTGATTATACGACGTTGAAAGGGTGTGGCAGCGCCATTGAGTCGTTGCACGCAGGAATAGCGCGACCGCGATTACTCTGCTCTTTGCCGTGTATGGCTGAATATATGTATGCAACTTGTATGTATAGGAAAGTTTGGCCCTGGTGCAAAAATGCTCGTGGTTATTCGTAGTGTGATGAGTGCGCACGCGCGTGAGAGAAACTCGGTTGGCGACTCCGTTGCTTATTCTCTCTCTTCTCTCTCCCTTTCGTGTATTCTGGCCTTCGACTGGTCGCGATGCTCGGTCATGGGAGTCTTGAAAGTGAGAGGGGGCGGGTGAGGGGAGGGGATATGGTGAGAGCGAGAGAGAAGAGGGAGACGATAGACGTCGGCACCCTGGCGAAGCGACGCAGGCGTGTGAGTGGGGTCGCGTGGAAAGAGGCAAGGATGAACCAGCTTAAAGGGGATAGACTCAACTGTAAATAATCAATATACGAGCTCGTTTCAACTCGGATCTCCGCGCGCACATAGAAAAAGGAAAAGAGAGAGAGAGAGAGAGATACTGGAGACGCGTGCATGTATTTGTCAGGATCTGGGGATTCATACTACAGTATATATAATATAGTATATACAGGCCATATTGAAAAATCGATTTAACTACAGCAAGCGAGCGAACGAGGTAGTGTTATACAAGGATAGTATTATTCTTTCAGTCCCTTCCCTCTCTCGCCCTTTATTTTGCATTCCCAGGAATTACAAATAATATTGATACGCGAAATTCTGTGATTCGCTTATTTTAATTTTAATGAAATAGATGTCTGCAGACTATTGAGTTCGGTGGAACATAACTTTACACTTTATAACGGCCCAGAAAGTATACAGATTAAGTATTAAAAATGATAATTTGTATTATTTGAGAATTATTCGCAAATTTGATGTATTAAAAATAAAAGTCATCGCTCTAATGGTTTATTTGTATATTACAATCGTAAACATTTATAATTATGTACAAAAATGTATACAATGCGCTTGTTTATTGTACTTCCGTATAGGATTAGAAAAGTGTAAACTTTATTTAAGAAATAATCAGTTTTGCACGAAATTTTTCTTCTTGTCGTTTACCCCCTTTCATTCGGTAATTTTTATGAGAGAATGGACAATTATTATAAAATGATGCATCTTCAAAGCTTAAATGTAAATGAAATTCAATTAAATGGAAAACTTAATTTAACTTTCTTGTCTTTTGGAATTCGTTGGTTTAGGAATTATAATCGTACTCTGGTTGGAATGTACCAGCTCTACATCTAATTTGCCTGAGTCATCATAAATATCAAGTATCGTCGACTTGAAAATTGGTTGCTGCGTCGACTACTTTTATCATATTTTTTTACATTTTTTAATTATCGATAAGTTCGTCAAAATAATTTAATTTATCAGAACAATTATATCTTATTTTATAATTTAAAATTCAGCTGCTTTTTCGTTATGAATTGTAATCAAATGTGAAAGAGTTATGAGAATGTTAAGTGAAGGAGATTTTGTTTACTTAAAAGCATGTAGTATGTGAATTTGTCTGTGGTGTTATCGATAAGAAATGTTAGATAGTCGTAGCATTATTCATAACTCTGAGAGCTTTGGAAATTTAAAAATTAAGAAAACAGGGTAAAAAAGGAAGTCATACTGTCATAATTATACGTATTTTCAAATTTTTAAAAATCTTTTTTCCTTTGATTCATGGTATAAACGACGGATTATTCATTATCCCGGGCTGCAGATTCTTTTAGTTGTAGATTACTTTTCTTGGGCAATCATTTTTTGTGACTCATATTGATGCGTAAAGTCGGGTTGTGATCCGACTAAAAAAACTAAAGGCGCGAATGCATTGATCCAATACTTTCTCTGCTTCGGCTGAGTTCAAATTATTCATCGCGTTCCCTTATGCGCGACGCTGTTAATCGCTGAATCGGGAGGACTTTTTATTTAACCAAGAATGAGCAACATAAAAGTCGAGTGAAAGAATGCACTGGAGTCATGCAAGTCGCACGATGGTAGGGATTCATTCGATACATTAGCCTTTTATAGGTGCGCACTGGTGAAACACTCGTATGACTTCGTATTTATCCATCTCAATCCCTGTAAATTGAACTGGCGAAAATATCTTTACTTTTCCTTTGAATCAATCATCTTTCCTGTTTTTTCTATTTGACAATGATTTTTAAAAAATGTATTCAAATCCTATTACTTGTGCTATCAAAATCGCACTTCTTAATTTGAGCCACGAGGAAAACATTAATTAATTATTCATGTAAAAATGTTTAATTGATTAAGACTGGAAAAAAAATTGTCTGACAAATTCCAAAACGATTTCACGAATTCGGTTATTAAACAAATGTAAAATATAAAATTTCATCATGCATCATTGTTACATGTCTTGTTTAAGAAATGCCGTCAATTATTAATATCTAATTATATTCATTTGTATTGTATATACATCAATATTTTAATCTCATAATGATAATTGTACATATTCGGATGCGATAATTTTTTTTTTATAAATGTTTCGTTCTTTTTACACATTATAAGACGAAATATTTATAAATAATTTTATTTAAATTTTTCATTTATGAGGTGATTTAATGTATAAATAAAATTGGCAATTAAAATCTGTATACTATTTGTCCGTTACATCTAATTTAATAGATTATTCATTTTAAATAACTAATAATTTATAGGCTATTCATTATTACTTTTAAATATATAGAATCATCCATCTAATTTAACAAAGATTTTTTATATTTATTCTTTTCTATCTAAACTTATTTTGTAACTATTCAAAAAAATTTTCTGATACAGCATTATATATTTTAAGCATTTTGACTTCTCCATTCTGTAAGTGGTAAATTTTTTGAACCAGAATCATCTATTTTCAAATTACATCTTATCGGTTTACTAGAATCCAGTAGACCAAACATCTTATGAAGCGTATTAAGTGCTGCCATATTTTTAGCTTCTTCAATTGTTTCACCAATTCCTTAAACATTGTAAGCAAAATATTCTAATGAGTTGCTTATAACAAGATAGGCTTTTGAAGTTTTGCTACCTACCAGAGCCTAAGAATTTTTTGTTAGAATAAACAGCAATTTGATAAACTGATAAAAGTGTGTTTATTCCCGTTTGAGCAATTATTCTTGGTTCTGCAAGTTCCTTATTCTCTCTACTAAGTATATCATTTAAAATGCTGATTGGATCTTCTACACACCATATTTCAGTTAAATCTTTCTCTACTAATAATGATATTAGAATGTCACGAACAAAAAGACTCGCGTGCTCTAAATTTACACTGCGATTTAAAGCTGATATTAATGCATAAAATGTCTTAGCCAGTGTTTCTTCAGTCGGATGTCTTTCCTAGTAACGGAATAAATACTTGATCAAATTATTAAATGGATTAAGTAAATCGGTGTGAGATTTATTGAAAAATAACAAAGATACCATAGATAAAATTAAATCCTTAACTCCAATGCATGAAGATGTTTTAGCAAGAATTTCAGTAGAAAGAAGATAATTTTTTAAAGCACTAAAATAAAAACATTTTACATTTTACAAATGTCTATAATAATATGAATTATTTAAATTAAATTAAGCATGTAATAAATCTCTTACTAAATACATTCTTGCGGAGCAAGTGGTAAAGCATGGCTTAAATAATTTTCAATAATTAAAGGTACTATTTGCTCTCCCTCTATTATAAATTCTGTATTATCTACTAGATCCAATATTGGATTTTCAATTCCAACTTGCTTCTGTTTTTCTGTTTCATTAATAATGTATGATCTGTGCGTAAATGCTTGTTTCAATAGTTCTAAATCAAACTTTTCTGTCAGTCTACTATTAAATGCAAATAATTCAGCATTCCAATTCCATTCCAGATACTCATTTCGTGGATTTGAAAATGTTTCTTTTAACTTTCTTTTACGCTTTGTTAATTCAATTAAAGTTGGTCGAATATGTCTTTTTATATGCCTCTGAGCTATAAAAGAAAATATTGATAATAATAACTAACATATAATATATTAATATAAAGCCCCTTGATAAAGTAAACAAACAAGTAATTTTGTATTACAAATAAAAAATGATTAATTATAATGAATTTAACCTCTCTTTTTATATTTTAATTAAAAATATTATACGTACATATTTGACTAATGCTCTTTAATTTATGAAATTCAATAATTGATTTTATACAAGTCTTTATGCTATACATGATAAACAATTTTTGTTTTACTTTTCACAGCAAAATTGTCGTAAAACTGTTCGTATCAATTAAAAAGTCAATAATAACACAGATAAAAGAAGATACTCTAAATGCGTTCTTTAAGATAACTTATAGGTTATATTTTAAAAAATTCGTAAAATTCATATGATCATAACATATTATGTTATAATATAATATGTAATATAATATATAATATAATATAATATACTTTTATATGTTAAATAAAATGTTCAATTATATCTATTTCTTCTTGTTTTTATTTAAACAATTATAAAGAATGATAATATTGATAAACATTCAATTTTATTATACATTTGTTAAATTTATGTTAGGTTTATAAATCTTGATACCAAATAATATAAAAAGGTTTATGTATTTTGAACTTTATATGTTTCGTTCAACAATTCATATTTCTTTATCATTAAATATAGACTAAGGTTTTAAAATATTAAAAATAAAGATTTATTTTTTAGAAGCAGTAATACTTTGAAAATATTTGAACAAAATTTTTATAGTTTATATAATTATAATGTTATAATCAGCATTATAAATTAAATAAATATTAAATTTTAAATTCTTTTCATTTCATCAATTGTGTATGATAATTGTATTTATTTAACAAATAAAAATTCTTTTTACTCAATCATGATATAAACTAATACAATGATGCAATATATTACTTTGAATATCTATCAATTTTTAAATAAATTTCATGTAAAAAATACTTTTAATAAACCTGTAATGATGCATTATAAAATAAAAATATTGTTTTTAATTATAGATGACTATTATTTATTCAATTAAATATATTATTTGATTTGCAAGCTGGAATAAAATGCAAGAAGTTTATTTCATTTATATTTTTAATTTTTTTTGAGAAAAATGTAATTTAATATATATTTCATAATGTAAGAAAAACTCAGCGTTTCTTTCAAATTTAATTGTGAAACGTATTTTAAAATAATTATAGATATTAAGTACTGAAAATACGTCGTAACCGTACTCTTTCTATTTTCTATAAAAGTTAACTTTTTACAGTTACAATATTTAAATTAATGTTTTAAAGTCCGATATACAAATAGTAAAATTTCCAATGCGTAGTATCCAAATCATAAAAGATTTAAGATAACTTAAAGTTATCTTATTTGTTTCTTCTTGAAGCTTCACATTATCCAAATTACAACATTGAACTATACTAGGTTAGCAAGCAATGAAGAGAGTAACTAATCAAGATTCACAAGTTTCGTGAAAAGTTTACTATCTTTTACATTGTTCGTTAGTCAATACTAAGTATTTGGAAGTCTTAAATTATTAGCAATGACGTTCATTTACAGTTATCAAGATATACAAATTTTATTCTAATCAAATTAAATATCGCGTGTTAGTCGATATTTTTCATTATTTTTAGCTCTGTATTATAAAACGCATTTAAAATGTTTAAAACCAATATTGAGCCTGACATATCAGCTACTGTAGGTTCACTTTCCAATTCCAGTACAGATGAATTGAAAAATCTGTTAAACGACGATACAAAGTTTGAAGAAATTATTAAAGACAATCAACAGGTTTTAATTATGAATTCATTTCTTCAATCCTTTACAAAATTTAGATATTTTATTGAATGTAACTGAATTTTATTCATAGAAAATTATTATTTCTAGTTGTTAAATTTACAAGCACAAAAAGATGAGATAATGGTAAGAAATCATTCATTGGCTGAATTTAATTTATCAAAAGAACCTGAATTAGAAGAAGCTAAAATATCGATTCAAACTCTTAGCGAGGAAGGTAATCAATTGTGTTTAAGTGTACAAGAAAAGCTTGAACAAATATGTATGTATTTTAACAAGTAATCATATAGTTTGTTATATTCTCAATTAAATGCTGTTTTAATTATAAATAAATTAATTTTGTAGCAAATAGAGCTAACTCTATAACAGTTGACACTGCATTAGATCTTTTACAAGCTGCAGCAACAGAAATCGAAGAAGAATCTGAGGTTTGAAAATATTTTTTTTATTGGTTTATTCGATATTAATTATGTATAACTATTAATCGATTCATTTATTTCAATTTCAGAAAGTAGCTGAAAAATTTTTAGGTGGCGAAATGGAAGTAGATGAATTTTTAGAACAATTCCTTACAAGACGTAAAATTATGCATATGAGAAAAGTAAAAGTTGATAAAATGAGAGAATTAATGAGAAAACCTTTGATGCATTCTACAAATCCAGGATACCCAATTGCTGGCAATTTTATTGTACCTATGCCTATGCCAGTGCCTCCTATTTTAAAACCGTTTTAAATTTTTCATCGGTATTAATATATTTTATTATAGAAGTACATTCTATATTGTAAATTATTTGATGTATTAATCTCATAATATAAAAAATACTCAGTACAATTTCTACTGAAATTATTTAAGTTATTTTTCTTATTTGTTTTAATTACATGTATTTATGAAACATCTCAAGTTATTAGAATATTTAAGACTATAAATAGTTTAATTATTATGAACTGATATTTGTTAATAATTTTGTACGTTAAATTACAATACTTCAGCTTATATTAACATTGAAATGGGTAGTCTAGAAGTTTTTTAATAATAACGATATTGTAAATGGTTGGCATTAGTAATAAAATATATATTTTTCAAAATAAATGTTTATTTCTTTTGTATAATACAATTTTTATATTTTTCTACAAGGATAATTAATGCTTAAGAACATAAGTAATATTTTATTTAACCTCAACAATACATATTGGAAAGATCATTTCTTCTTGCCCTTATTGTTCTTATAAAATTTATCAATTTCATCCATACTTTTACACTCTTCCTTAATCAAAAATAAAAAGATAGTAATGTAAATCAATACACAGATGTTATTAATTTTATATGAATTTTTGTCATATGGATCATAAAATGTTTCTCTCGAATGCTCATGCATATGGTAAGTATATTGCCTAAAATTATTTGATCTGTTATTAAAATTATTTGTATATATTTTATGTGTAAACATAAAAGAGTTTTTATTCAATTTGTTGAACCTAAAAAGTTCATCTTTTTTAAGTTTTTCTTTGGCTTCAGAATTTGTATATTTTGGATACCTTTTGATATTTAATTGATGATCATAGTGCAAGCGTTTATCTTTGTTACTTAACACTTCATAAGCACTACACACATTTTGAAATACTCCTTTCGCTGCTATTGAATTATTTTTATCTGGATGATATTCTTTTGAAAGCTTATAATAAGCATTTTTAATATCTTTTTGATTACTATTGCATGGAATTTTCAATATGTCATAATAATTAGGTTTAGTTTTCGTAGACATAGTGATTTGAAATTTGTAACAACTTTTGAATAATCTTGAAGTATTCATTTCATGAAAATGGTATGATATTAAATATGTACATTTTTTATTATTTTTTGAAGAATTATTTCACTGATTAAAATTTTTAAAAAATATAATTGCATTACTACAGAAATTATGTAATTATATTTTCTATTGTATTGTATATTGTGTATTGTATAAATATATTATATAACAGTTTTGGTTAGAAACTAAATAGTTTTGAAAATAAGCCGTGGAGCTATGAACGTGGATTTATATTTTTTAAAAGGTTAACATAAATACATCTTAAATAGATTAATACATGTATTAATACATATTTTAGTTCGAATGTGTTTAAAATTTTTTAATAAAAATGTTAAATACTTATTGATTTGAAATGACATTGACGTTCACTCTAAAGAAAGATTCTGCTAATAAATACACTAGATTAGTAGAAATGCGCCAGATTTAAATTTAAATTTTAATATTTTTTATGAGCAGTATAAATAATAAATAATATCCGAAGAATAAAATTAGAGTTGAAAAATATAAAAAAAATTTTTTAATGTTTTTTGAAATTTCATTGCTATTTATAAAAAAATAAAAATAAAAGACTAAATATTGATGTGTTCAAATTCATTATCAAAATTATTTTATATTAATCTTATTACAATATTTGTTAGTTTTAAAAGTTAACGAAGAGCTTCATAATTAAAATTTTAATTTTTTTAATTATATCTTTGGTTTTTTTTTAATAGAGGAAAATAAAAATTTAAAAATGTAATCATTAGTTGATAAATTTATTTATTGACGTATCATTATAAATCTATATAATTCACCTTAAATACAATATGTTGTAATGCTTAGTATATATGAACCATAGTGTTTTTATAACTTTTGTACATTCCGTTTATACGCCACCACGTATTACATCTGTATTATATACATAGATACCTTGATTGTAAAACACATACGTATTATTTGACGTATGCGTGCATAAGAATCGTAAAATTCAATTATATACCATACAATTTTGTCTTACATATTTGATAAAATTTCATAGTGAATTTGTAAAATATAAAAAACATGATTTAAAATGAAAATAAAGTAAAATTTATTTATTATCGATTAAGTACAGGTTCAAAATATATTAAAAACTAAATAAATTAGAATTAAATAGTGTAAAAGCACAAGAGTTTTAGATATAGTCATGTAGACAATATATAATATTAAGCTAAAGTATTAAATGATTATTTAGAATTCATTATGCAAAAATGTTTACTATTTTTATTGAATTCTGGATTTAATCTTAATTTTCAAAAGTTTACACGTTCTTTGGTTTTCTGTATAAATAAAAGTGTTCCCCTTATCTATAATAACAATTAAAGTTAAATACAAAATATTATTTAACTTGAATATATCTAATTATATAATTAAAAAACTATATTATGAAAAAGCTATTATAGTAGCAATGGACATGTAATTTGTAAATTTATGAAAAATTATATTTAATAATTTTTATATTTGATTTAAACAGCAAAAGGTTAAATAGAATATTATTTACCGAAATTACAATAAATTTTAAACTCTGTATAATTAGCTAAACAAAATAATTATTTTAAAGAGTAAAGCTATATATATTCAACTTAATTAAAATGAAATATCTCCATAATAGGATCTACATTTACAGATACAGACTCTTTCGTGATAATTAAATTTGTAACAGTATGAGTCAGCGAAAACTATCGCTAAAAATATTTGTGTGTATTATTATATTAAGATTATTAGAAAGAATATTTTCCTACTATATATAATTTGAAATAATATTTAAAAATACACTGATATATTGATTAAAATTTTTAATAATATAATATTTCAGCCTATAATTATATCAGTGTCTCAACTAGACGTTGCATATTCTAAAATAGAGGATAGTATAACAATGTTTCCATTAAACTACGTATTAAATTATTCGAATAAAATGAATAAGATTTTTTTGCACACAGCAGTTTGTATTTTATTTATTATTTCATATATGAATCATGAGGAAAAAAAAATTGGAACACATCGTTTATAAATTGTTTGCGAAATTAAAAAGAAATTAATATAAGTTAAATTAAACAATAGGTCAAGTAGAAAATATTAATTATTAAAATTTTACCAAGATCGAACGACGCATGTTAATATTAATAATATAAGCTTGTTTGAGATATTTGCAATTTGCGAATTTATTGGAGTAACAGTTGATATTGTACAGCTACCAAGATAGGCACTTTGAGACACTGTTGATCCTTAAAATAGTACCTTAGCTAATTTAGCCATTATGGAAAAACTTTGACAAACAAGTGGCCTTGGCTAGGGAAGGCCCAGTACCGACTCTTTCTTCGATGTGTAATTCTTTCCTGCACATGCTCATGATCGGTAGGCGGTATCGTGTTGCTCAATTACGGCGTAGGGCGGGGCTTGGGCTTATCTTCGTTATCAGACTAGTTACCGGCGATAAGGAAGTCGCGGACACCTGGCATACCGGGCTTAGTCTTGGCCCGTAATCACAAGAAGATGGTTCCAAAGATACAAAACTCTAACGCGGCACTGCTCGAGCGCAGGATCGAGTGTATCAAGTACACGCTTTTCTGCTTCAGTGCTATCATGTGGGTGAGTACGCGGCTCTTATCGGCCGAATCATTGTCGCTTTCACTTCGAATATACAAATTGATATGTACTGTGATGCACTTTGACATGATTTGACATTGTTTTATTCGTTGCTCCATTCTTATATTCACATCCCTCTCTCCCTCTGTCTGTTTGGTTAATAATGTTTATTAACATTTGTAAAATCATTCAATTTTTTTATTCTTTTTTTACAATATAAATCGATTGCATTGTATATCGCTTATAATTTTGCAAATTAGTATAATTGCTCCATTTATTAAATTGTGGATATTTGGATGAACGTTAAACTTTCGGTCATTTATGTACCCATACCCTACATATCTATAACGTGTTCGAATATATTATTTAAAATTTATTTAATATTTTATTTAATATGTTGTTAATGAACATTTCGTTAACATTAAAAAAATTCTCTACAAACGTTAGTTTACTATTTATTTTAGATAAGATGGATTACTATTAATAAAGTATACCGTATATTAAAAAATTGACGGATTATTTCCTGATAGACTGTTGTCTAAATTTCTTGCGTTGATAATTTTTAAAATAAATAATCGAATGCATTAACACGAATCGAATACAATTGGAATATTATTCTAGTGCTTTCATGTCGAAAGCCTTGCATTTTCACATTAACTCTTATTGAAAATCAGAAATTGAATTTATTACTTCAACCGATGTTAGTTTAGACTATAACGACACAATCTAGATTCAACTTTTTGGAAATCGTAATGAAGAGTGTACTAGCGTTGAGAATGTTGTGCGCACGCGTGATCCGATAAGCCTCGACCTGGAAAATGACACGTAACGCAAGTCTCTTTGCGTTGATGGTTTCTTTTCCTCTTCATCTATAGCGTTTCTTTATACAGAGGGAATTATACCATTCACATTTAATAATCTATTGTATACTTTAACAATTCAACAGAGACGAGAGCTCAAAATATGACATAGGAAGGAATATAGTATTACACAATTTTTCTAGCATATATAGATGTATGGTGTAGGCGTAAAAATAGTAAGTCATTTGGGTGTTGAATTTTTATGAAATTCAATGAATTATATTTCAATTTTAGAGGATATTGAAATATAGGATTAAAAATATACTTGATAAAATTTAAATTATACTTTATTAACTTATAAATAGTAAATAATTTAATATATATTTGTTTTTTACATATTTTTTGTCTTTCTTTCTTTATTTCTTTATTTGAATTGTTCAGATTCATATATCGTCATAAAATGATGCAATTTCGTTGTTATGCCTCCGCATAATTATTTCCTTTTTTAATTATTAATCTTCCTGATGTGATTTCCAATTTGATTAAATCCACTTATGATTTATATGCGCATATTCTGTAAGTTTTGAAATAAATGAATCATTTATGTATATTTGACATATTACAAAAAAATTGGATAAATGTATACTGTTGGTAATTATTCAAGAAAATTCCAAGTATTTTTACGAAAAATTAAAAAATTTTACTAATAATTGACAAAAAAATTAAAATATGATTTCTTCACAATGTAATTGCAAATATTTATTTGTTAATGTTAAGTTATAATTATTGCAAATAATTTAGCATTAATTTTACATTGTCAACTTTCTGCACACTGAAAATAAAATAAAAATTTATTTCTTTATTAATATTATAAGTGTATACCTTAATCATATACTATTAATAATTTTGATTGACATAATATATAAATCGTTTGAATTTTACCATTATTGTGCTTTATTATTACAGCCTTTTTCTTCATTTAATTTAATTTGAAATCTAATTTATAGATTATTATTAATTATGTTTAATACTTTTAAAATTAAACAATTAGTTTAAAATTATTATAATTCTACTAAATTATAATACTACGCTATTAGATAAAAATTTTGCCATAAATTTTGTAACTTTTACAATAATAAAATTAAAATTATAATTTATACTTTTGTTAATGAATAATATGCAATGATTTCATGACTAAAGTTGTATATGAAAAACCACTAATAAATATATGATAAATAATATAATTGTTATTGATATTAAATTGATTTTACATAAATCGTTAAAGAGGACTCATAAATGCATAAAATTTGCCATCTCTGAAAGTAAAAATGAAATTAAGAAATGTATATTAAAAATAAATATGTAATATTTGAATTAGTCAGATAGTGAATAATAATATAATTTATTAAACACGATGATCATGATTATCGTAGATCTATGTGTTTTTTAAAATTTCTGTAAAAAACTAAATTTTAACGCTCGTATCATATCATAGCGTACACGCAGATAGAGAGAGAGAGAGAGAGAGAGAGAGAGAGAGAGAGAGAGAGCGGTACCTAGAGAGAAAATGTGGGGCCGTTTTGACGATAAAGCAATAGGACAGAGATTGGATGTCGCGCGGAAGTAGATTTAGATAAGATTAGTGCGGTTTAAATAAGCGATGAACTTTGTTCACAGATCCTCGGCAGTGGTACCTTTGGCCTCTCGCTCTGGTTAAGGATTGAGCCGGGTTTTCAAGAGTGGGTTGAGTTCCTCCAGATCAATGAGTTCTATATTGGTGTAAACATATTGATATTCGCAGCAGTTCTTGTAATTGCAATATCCTTCGTGGGATGCGCGTCCTCATTGATGGAGAGTCAGCCAGCGCTGTTTGTGGTAAGTATAACTTTTATCACGGGATAACAAATGGCCATGGTATTTATTTTTTCAAATTAAATTTTACTTATTCTGTCGTTTCGAATTCAATAATTGATATAGCTACTGCATTAGTGGCTTAGTGTCTAATTAACGCAGTGAATTATTAATGTATTTAAAGGAATAATTTCTTATTAGGATATTCAAGAAAAAATTTTTATCTACTAAAAGAAAAATTGTTTAATAATGTTGATAATTAATCTATTACTTATACTGCAGTTCTTAATATTATATATTTACACACATATATGTGTGTGTGTGTGTGCGCGCGCGCGCGCGCGCGTGCGTGCGTGTGTACTTTAATTCTATTCAATTTTTTTTTTATTATTAAATTCATATTTATAGTTAATTAAAGTATACGACTTAAATTTGTTAATATTCTTTAATACCTTTCTTTTCATATTTCAAAATATTAAAAGAAAGAAGAACATTAATTAAGAATATCAATTCAAATGTCTTATTAATAATTCAATAATAATTATTACTTAAAGATACTGCTTAATGATTATATAAATATACTGGAAGCTACTATTGTAGGAACAATAATATCGATCGACGTATTATTAAATTATCAATGTATTGTAAAATTTACAAGTTTATGATTTTTATTATCAATTTTATTATCAATCGTAATAACGACCATTTGTCTTCAGAACATCGGATTGCAGGGGCTCTCCTTCGTCTTTGCTCTTGCTGGCTCGGCTGTCCTTCTTGACTATTCTACCTATGATAGTCAGATACAGCCACTCATCAGGAAGTCCATGACAAATCTCATTATTAACTCCCAACATACACGTGTCTCCGTTGTCTTGAGAATGGTCCAAGAAAATGTAAGATTATTTTTTTCTCTTTCCATTTCATAACTATCTGGTTTACTATTACTATCCATCAACTATTACTATCACAAGTTTTCAATTTTTTTTTTTTTTTTTCAACATTTCGAGCCACTCATTTATCTAACCTTAGCTTTCAAAGCTTTTTGCTCGCAGTTTCACTTAAATGCAGTCTCAAAATTTAACATATTTATGGCAATGCACTCGTATTGATGGGAATATAATTATTATATCATAGTCATTAAATGTTGAAAAAAGTACAATGTTCGATTAATTGAATAACGTTAATTGTATATTTAAGCAGAAATATATGTTTTTTTTTTAATTATGTACATAGTTATTTTTCATATGTATGCCTTTAGAATTATTTATGGGCAAGTAAAATATTGCATGAGTCATGATAAATCATTAGACGCACTAGTCATTATCGATGAAAAATTAGATACAATTTAAGTTATTATTGTTCTTTTTTTTTTTAATTTTATTTTTAAAATATAGTCTCGATTAAATGCTTATTTAAAGATATTTATTCATGTGCTTGCACATCGCACATCAATTATACATTTTTCATCCGTACGAGTTCGGTTACTATAAAACATTTTTTATGGTTTTAAATCGTAAAACAATCATGGAAATGCAAACGTAAAAAATGTATGAGATGTATGCACGTAGGTAGTATGAAGCATTGAAAAATAATAACTACAAGTGAATGATTTTATAATAGTTTTAAGATTTAGAAATAAAGAAAAAAAAGAGGGTATAAGCTAGAATGAGTACGAGTGGGTTAATCTTAGATTGGCTGCTGTGGCGCGGATGGCCCCATGGACTATCTTACCTTGCTGAAGCCATTACCAACCGAATGCCGCGACACGGTGACAGGGAATGCCTTTTTCCATGGCTGTGTAGAAGAGCTCACCTGGTTCCTTGAAGCGCGATCTGGATGGCTTGCTGGTCTAGCACTTGGCCTCTGCATGATTCATGTATGAATAATTCAACCTTTTCACAGCTCTACAGCTAGTTGAGCCTCTCGATCAGCATAATTAACCTAACGTGTCTCCGTATTACAGGTGATTCAAGCTATCCTCTCATTAATTCTCATCCAGGCTATCAAGAAGGAGGAGCAGCTCGTAACTTTCAAGCATTAAAGTGGCCATTATCGTATGCACTGCGCTATTAACATAAGTAATTGCATGTATCGTGGGGAATATGTGTTGAGTGCATGAAGTAGGTTTCTTGGCTACGAACATTATCGATTCGCGTCATTCGAATCTTTTTAATTTTACGGCTAACGTGCATGTGTTTATATAATATTGTTGCATTTTTAATTATTCACAAAATAAATCATTCACTTGCATTCGGATAACAAATAATTCTAACATACTTACGTAACCACTTGTTACGTGTAATTAATTTTTTTCTTTTTTATTTACCAAAGAAAATTTACGTTAAATTGCACGGTATTTATAATAGCCACTTTATAAGACTACGCTGTTGTGACTATCAAAATAATTATAAATAAGATTCGAATGTAAAGTAGCGGGTAAAGAGAGGCTATACGCTTTCCATCTTCGCTACTCAAGGATCAAATTTTCAGTCAACCAGGTTGCCAATCTTTGACTCCATCTGTCTGGAGAAAGTTTATTCCTTTTCTTTTCCATATACTGCATGATTTCCCTTTCTTTTCGTGACGTTACCTACTGACGTCATTTCATTCCTTTCAAGTTAAAGAAGTTCAAGGTAAAGAAGATGCAAATTTAAAAAACACGATATTTGAGTTTTACTTTACTCTTTATTTACAAAAATTATATATATATATATATATATATATATATATATATATATATATATAATTTTTGTAAATAAAGAGT
Source organism: Ceratosolen solmsi marchali (assembly GCF_000503995.2). Lineage (NCBI taxonomy): Eukaryota > Metazoa > Arthropoda > Insecta > Hymenoptera > Agaonidae > Ceratosolen > Ceratosolen solmsi. The sequence goes on from NW_011948439.1 coordinate 306,912, forward strand.
AAATATAATATCATTGTAAAATGTAAAAATAATTTATTTACAATACAAATTTATTTATAAGATAAATTGCGAGTATCTTGAATAATGACCGTTAAACGTTTTTATTTTAGTATTGTTGGGTCACATTTTATCTTTTTCTTTTTCGGTCGAGTAATTAAAAAAAAAAGAAGAAATTTAAGATTTAAACTCAAGAAAAGGCAAAATAGAATGTTAAATAGTTACCGGCGATTGCTCTGGTGATTTCAATACCGTTGTAATGCCGCTGACTTTCGTTTATATCTTAACTGCCTTGGTATTTTTTCACATATACGTAAACAAATTGTAACAATGTATATTATGTATAGCGGTTTCACGTTTACTTAGTAAAAACAAAAATTACTTATGAACAAAGTTGCCAGCATTATTAAACGATTGCTCGATCCATTACTGTTTTTTTTTTTTTTTTGTTCAAGTGACGTGTACTTTGTTAAATATAGAGCAGAATAGCTTATGTTAATTATTAGTTGAAAGCTCTTTTAAGAAATAGTGGTTAAACAGCACTAAAAATTCATAACGGTTTTTATAAATATCAAATAACTTAATTGTTTTTAAATAAAATCTAATAACACATATAAAAGTTGTCTTCAATTATATCGCAATAATTTCATCTCAACGATCTCTTTGTTCGGGGTATCAATTTAATTTACAGCAACTTCAAAGGATTAGGAAGGATATATCTCCAAGTAAGATTTGATATCTATTTGTAACGAGAGGAAGATTGGCCTCCAAGTGCCAAAAGATCGTCGTCATCTCAAATACAGTTCGATTAATCAGCCGACTCTCCGAGAATCTCGAGATTTAAGTGTAAAACAGAAAGTAGACGATCGATCTAAGTATATAGAAAGCGATAATGATTGATTCCTGTGAAAGATGCTGGTTTGGGTTAGAAGTTCGTTTTGACGATTTGAAGCTGTGATCTTAACCGACGAAAGGATATCCGGCGTAGCCGACCGCTGGAGGAAAGAAGCCTGGAAAGTTGGGTACAGCTGGCTGCAACGCTATCGTGGAAGTGACGTAGGTCGTGCGCTCGGTCGGGACAAGCCGTGTTCTTGGCGCCGAAGGTTAGCTTGAGCACACGCGAGTCCGAGACCGTGGCGACCGTTTGCTGGACGATTGGAGCACTCGTCACCGTGAATTGAGGCTGCGCTTGTGGAAATAGAGGTACCTGCGGCACTTGGGGAACTTGTGGTACCTGGGGTACTTGTGCCAGCAGCGGTGATATCGTCGATGTGCCGTATTCGTATGAAGTGCGTGGTATCGTTGCAACAGCTCGGCTCAATGTCGAATAAATAGTATTGCCGGCATTCACCAGTGGTATTACGTGCGACTCGTAGACTGTCTCTAGTACTACTATTGGTCTCGAAGTTGCTATCACCTATTCATCAAGTTAACAACGCTTTCATTAACATCTTCCTTTGTTTTTTACCTTACAATGGCTTTATATTATGTAATGGCTCCTTTAAATCACTCCGAAATTCATGGACATTTGCTTAACAAATACCGATAACTTTATAAAATTATGAGTATTCATTTGCAGCGAAATATTTTAATTTATTAACATAATGTACGGTTAAATTGTTCTCGACGTTGTTTTAGTGTACTTTACTTTGTTTACATGCTACAATTAAGTAAGAGAATGAGCCAGAAATTCAAGTATCTTTTAAGCATCTATTTAAAGAGAAGAAAACAGAATAAAAGAGAATATTGAGAAGTAATTGACCTGAGGTTGCTGCTGCTGCTGTTGTTGCTGTTGCTGTTGCTGTTGTTGTTGCTGTTGTTTCTGTTGCTGCTTTTGCTGCTGTCCCAGAAGATTGATGAAAGCCAGTTGCTGGATTTGTTCAGGAGTCATGGGGAGTTCGCTAGTCGGTTGACTGCCGAGGAGGTCGAGTTTGGGTCTTGTCGTCGTCGTTTGTGTCTTGAATGGATCGAGGTCGGCATCGAGGTCGGTGTTCGGAGCAACGATTCGTTTGGGTATGTCTTCGTCGTCATGCTCGTCATCGCCAAAATCGAGCTCGAGATGGAGCTCACTGCCGGCTTCATCGAGCTTCGAATTGAACTCATTGAGGGTCTTGCTGGGAACAAACTGATAAATTTCGGGCGGCGGCAAGGTTTTGGTTGCGGTGACGATCCGCGCAACGTTGTAAGTTTGGACAAGGGTCAGTCGGGTGGTTGTACTACCGTTAGTGATAATTGGCAACAAGTGAGTCTTGAGGAGAGTCTGCATTGTAGAGAAGGTTTCAGTAATGGTCTCGAGAGGTGGAGTCACTTGACTCGGCTCAAGGACAATGGCAGGTAAGGTGGCTACCGACGAGTCCAATGGTAGACTCGTTTCATAGGCTGCGCCCGTGTTTGCAAGGATGTTCTCTGTGAGAGGTTCGCTTAGAGATACGGATCCCGAGGGCTCCACTGTCGTGAAAGACTTTTTCAGTGTCGAGGTCACCGTTACGTAGCGGGTGTTACGGGAAGTACCCACCTGAAACATATCATTATTCTCACTGCTCGTGCTTTCCCTATCTACGTATACTCGTATATTTATTAAGCTCGTCACACTCTCGCGATTAATTTGGTTGCTTTGGACAATTCCTTACGAAAGGCAATAACGACTTGTGCTTAAAATAAAGGTTCAGTGAAGCTAGTATTTACGAACAGTTCCGTTGTTCTTGCTGTTTGCTCTTCGTATTATATTACGAAATGGTTAAAATAATCGGACTTTTTCACTTCCTTCGGCCTATTTAAATGCGCAAAAATGCGCAATATTTGTTCTTAGCTTCCTCGTTCATTTTTACGCACTCCGTTCTAACGTATGCGACAAAGAGCTAAATAATTATTGCAAATATGAAGCTGCGCGTCGAACTCAACGATTATCATATAAAAATCGTACGAATATTCTATAAATCCTGGTCTACTTATTAATTTAAAATATTTTACGATAGTTTAAGTATCCGTTTGGAATCGAGGAAACAATTTGTATGTAAAAAAAAATTAATAAAGTTATAAGCTAGGCTATCGAATGAAGAAATGAGGGAAACGAGTACCTGGAACTCGTAGGGTGACTTGACGGTTGCAATCTCGAAGTATATGTCGTTGAGATCCGCGGGTGTCGATATCTCAACATTAATGGTCTCTATGGGAAGGATTTTCTCGGCCATTTGAGGCGGCTCTAGCTGTCGCTGTTGTTGCTGCTGTTGTTGCTGGACGCTGACGTTAATGACGTCTTCGGACTCGCTTTCGTCAAGTTCTCCGTCTAGCTCACCCTCTTGGAGCTTACGCTGGTTCAGAGGCAAAGGGGCATCCTCGGTTCCAGAGGCCGAAAGAGCTTGTAATTGTTGCTGGGCTTGGGCGTCGACAGATCCCGGCTGTCGGGGCTCGTCGTCACTATGCTTACGAATTTGGATGCGTGGCTTAGGCGTTGTTTTGTAGGACCAGCGACCCTGGGTGCGTGGCAATTTGGATTTGGCCGCGGAACTCGTTCTGGCTGAATACCGGGTCCATGAACTTCAACCTGGAAGTAAATAATTGTTACGTTAGGTCAAGCGCCATTGATTAATTAATCAATCTAATCTTAAGCGTATATATATATATATATATATTCTATAATTTCACGTTTGACAGAGTGTTGACGGACGGAAACCGCTACGTCGACGCGTTCCATTGGATGACTCTGTCGTCGATGTCGTTTGGTGATGGGTTCTGTTCCTGGATTAATTGCACAAAAGATCGTTAAACTAAATTATATGGCTGAAAGAACAGCTGTGTAAACATATTAATGAATTTGTATATTTAAGAAAACTGAGAAGAAAGCATTCGATTAAAAGAATTATTCCAATTTTATAAATTTTGAATAAACTGAAAGCATTGGTTTTTCAAAGATTTTCCAAGTTTTTAAAAAATTTTTAACCAAGTTTCATTCATTGTTAAGTCTTAGTTTTATCAATATGAAAATATATTTTTTAAATGAAAATACAAATTGAAAGGATTTGCTTATTGAATTTTAATGCTCAAAAGACTCGGTAATTTAATTACAGTTATTATTATTTTTATAATTTTAGCATGACTAGCTTACAAAAATAGCTTATAAAAAGAATATAATGGGATGCTTATAGATATAAATAAAAATATGGCGAAGGGCGGTAAGTCATTTTTTAATTAAATTTAATTGTTTTCTATTTTATAAATTAAGGATGAAGCTTCGTATTTTGAAAGATTAATTTAATCTAGTTTTTAGCAGCGTACTTGCAATATATTTGCATATTTATAAAATTACTTGTGACTATAACAATAGCATTTTTTTAAATGATAATTAACAGAATCTAGCTCATTTTGATGCGGTTTCAAATAAATTGAAATAAAAAATAAATATCATTTTAGCCAGTGAGAAGCACTGAATGAAATATCCAACTCAACGAGTAGTTTTCACAATGTGCTATTTTAAATTGACGTACAGTAGTTTTAGCTGTTGCCCACCGATTGATAAACGAAAAATATTCGGTATGGATATATATTTTCAATTTTAATGTACAAGTACTTATAGTTAAGTCGAACGCCGGATGGTCGATTCTTGTTTAAGGACCGGTTCTGTTGAGCTCCGCTCTCGTTACTTTCGGTCTCGTCAACGATCTTATTGCGAAATTTGGGTCGAACAGTATTGCTTGGTTGACGACGACCGGGTCGTACTCCTCCGAGACCTGTGGATCATTTTTTATTATCAAGTATCGATTTCCGGCGGTTGTAGGATTGACTAGTCTTTTACATCAATCGGATAAGCGTGCGAATGTAAAGCCCCCCCGCCCCATCTATGTCTTTTTTGTTTTTTTTGTTTTGAGTATAGCAGCTTAATGCATTATTAATTCATGTGGCGGTAATTTATGTCGTCATTTTCATTTCATCAATGTACAGAAATATACAAGGATGAATGGTAATTCTATTTAAATAGAATGCATGAAAATAATAATATACGGTATGAAAAGCACGACGAGACTAATTATAATATTACATTAGCTCTAAGCATCGAAAATTACACAAAAAACAATACATTAAAATATTTATTCTACATTTTTGATTAATCATTTGTTATGTAAAAAATCAATATAGATTTTCATCACAGACTGCATTAATTTTTTACTACATTTCGCCAGGAGCAATTATTATTATGAGGTGGGCACTTTCCTATGTAATTCAAAATCTAGAAAGAGAAATGAAAATGACGTTTGGCATTCTGAGAATATATACGAGATTACGTGAAATATTACACAAGACGTTTTCAATCAAAACTTAAATACTTGGGCAATATTTTACCTTATGACATTTTCCCTCCTAGAAAAGAGCATCGTTTATTTAGGAGTTTCGTGTTACTCCCTCCCTCAAGGGAGCATTAATGCAGAAACGAATAAAAAAAATCTTTCCAGGCACATCTTGACATTCAACGGAATACTATTATTACACCTCACATCATCTCATAATGTACTTTTTAAATCACAAAACGCATTAGTAGCAAAAAATGGAATTCATGGGAAACAAGTACGTACAAATTTTCTCAAGAAATGGGCATACTTACCGGACTGAGGTTCATTCTGGGATTCTTCGGTTTGAATCGGAACTGTCGGTTCCAGCTGTTGCTTAAGTTTGCCATGCTGCTGGGGTCCAAGAGTCTTGAGGATGCGTTGAGTGCCATTGGGCCTTATCTTAGCTGCGTTTTCGAATCCGGCGCCGCCGACGATTTGGCCAGGAGTATTAAGGACCCGCGAAGAGCTCTGAAGCACTTGGGCATACTTCCCATTAATATAGGTACCAATGACACTGGTTTCGTGGACGGTGGTTAAACCATCCTTAACGATGGTGCCGCCGAGACGCGTTACCAGACCCGTGGGATTTTCCTTATCACGACGCGATGATGCTCGTAACTTTTGACTTCCGATGCTTGCCAACTTGGAAGATGGGCGCAGATTTATCACCTGTGGAAACGATATTAAGCGTTCTTATTGCCCATTCGATACTTTATAGCACGCTATCTAACATGTTTTATCCATTCGTGAATCTGCGTATATGTAGGAAATTGTATCCGCAAGCCTCGCAAATAAAAATCCATTTAAAACTGAATTTTAAAACGCCTCACATAGTCAGCCATCACTACATAATATTTCTATAGTATATTTGTTTATATAATTACAACAAATTTAAAATATATATATATATATATATATATATATAGGTAGATTTATAGTTTATTTATGATGATATCTTTGTCTTTATAGATGACTTAGTTGTAGCTAAAGATTAATATGTGATCAGAATTGTCGTAAAGCATAACGATAGCGCCTAATATTGTGTAATAAATTCTTGAGTTACTGAAAGAAGCCTTCGTTGAAAATTCTATAAATAATGTATGACGTATAATAGATAATTTCTTTAAATAGGTTATTTTGAAGAGAATGGTGAAAAGAATATATTTTCATATACAAAGAACAGAAATTGTATAGCCGGTGGTTAAGATATTATATGTAAAATTCTAGCAGAACCTAGAGCAAGAATGTCAATCGCGATAAAGAGCCATGCAAAGGATATAATTCAATGGGAAATGTAATTATATTTAATTTTTATATTGTGCGATGAAAATATTTTCACTCGAGGTGAAAAAGCACATAGGCAACGCATTAGAAAGGGCCGTTAGAGATCGGATAGGAGTGGAAAGGAGCAGATCGAGGTCGTGGTCAGACTGGCCTACATTGTTTGCCTTTCATTTTTTCTTTTATTTTCTGCATCTTCTTATTATTTCGGCATCGTGGGATAAATTTATAAAATATATTTGTTTATTATTGAGAATTTATGTAGGTACTTTCAATAATGAAAAAATGCCGAATTTCGATATTCCAGGGACGGTATCCAATGAAAATATCCATACGTGATATACCAAGTCTTATATGAGGTTACGGAAACGCATTTATAAGAGAACCCTAGATATATAGAGAAAACCGCTTGTAATAATCTCTCTTGTAATAATAATAATTATTTTTTAGGAGTTAAATCAAATGAATGCCTTGGAAAGGTTCTGGAATATTACTTGACAGTTGAGATTTGAAAATCAATGATTTGCTTACAATACAAATTAAATGATTAGAAAAAATGATTTAGTATATTATAATTATTTATCGACAATATTCATTTACAATTGTTAAAATCGATATCTATTTATTCATAAATTCGTAAATTTTTGTAAGGATTTGTTTTTTTTTTTTTTTTTTTTTTTACCAAATAGTAATATTATGTTTGCTGATACTTATTCTTTAACTAGAAAATAAAAATTTTATTTTATCGATAAAAATGATTATATCGCTAATTAATGTTTAATGTAAAAAAATAAAATTCACATTATTTAATTTTATTACAACTAAGTTAATCTTTATGTTTTGCAATGATGAAAACATTTTTTTTACAAGAAGTCGAGACCGCGGTTGTTATAAGCATTTATAATTATAAAAGAAGCTGATTAAGGATAATGAATAATATTATTCTGTTAATAAAATTACAAAATAATTTAACTAATAGAATTTGCACACAAAATTATTTTAGGCTGATTTTAGTCATAAATCCATAAATTCTTATATTGACATATTTATCTACTTTTCCATTGTACGTAGCTCGAGTGGAATTTCTAATGCGTTATTATAAGCTAATATTTTATTCTACAGGTTTCACTTTAGTTTCAATAACCGGATAAGCTGAACTGGTTTTTCATTTTTAAATAAATAAAAAAAAAAAAACAAGACAAAGCAAGAAATATCGAAAGAGGATCGAAAGGATAAATTCTTAATGATCTCATATGCGCTTTAAATTGCATTCTAAATCTTTCTAAATACTAAAGCATTCTAGTTTTGATATGCACTTTGCTGCTTAAAGATTAAGACACTTATTTAAAGTCGTTATATTTTTCCATGGAAAATGGGGGAAATGCGGATAGAAATGTGGCTGGACTTTCGAGACGCCGATATACGCTTGCTCGGCGCTTCCCAAGTCCCGCATCGAGTGAAATCTATTATATGTCGGACGGCAACAAGAGTTGAAAGGAAGGAAAATCGCAATTACGCAAAGGTAATTTAGAAATGTGCACAAGTTTTTTTTTTATAAACCGACCGAAACGAGGCTTATGCAAGAGTCTCTACTTTCCAATTGATTTTCAGCGCGCTCTAATCGAGATGCGATCGTAGTAAAAGAGTGCAAAGAGACAGAGGATGCGCGGTACGGTACACGAAATACATTACCTTATACGTTTCGTCGACAATTTCGGTCGGTTGCTTGGACAGGAAGTCGTATTCAGGCTCGGCGAGATTGTTCTTCACGCCGGGCACGTCGGCTGGCTTCGAATGCACCTCCACTACCGACGATAAGACTGGGCTCGTCGTTATGATCTCCAAGCGCGTCGTCCCTGTAGCCTGCCACAAATAAATTCACGTCTTTGCACAGCTCTCTTCGTATTTACCTCTCAGCCATTATTTTTCTCTTCTTCCTTTTTCATATTGGCAAAAAGCGAACAATGCCTGCCAACTGCTTCAAATGATAAGACAGTGAGAGGGCACGCGCATTTATTATCCGTCCAGACGGAAATTACGT